>NC_064640.1:1076664357-1076969439 GCF_023864345.2 Schistocerca serialis cubense | reverse complement strand
AACCTGAAGTGAAGCATCGGAATCTATATCTAGTGCCACAGGAATGATTCAAAACATACACAGTAAGGAGAGTCAGTCTTCTTGTACTTAAGACGGCATTGTGCCATTTATATTTAATTCCGATGCAATTTCTGTGTTTCGTCGTCAATAAGAAGGTCAGAGGGATACAGTAAACCTGAAGTGAAGCATCGGATCTATAACTAGTGTCACAGGAATGGTTCAAAACATAGACAGTAGGAAGAGTCAGTTCTCTTGTACTCAAGTCGGCATAGTGCTTTTGTATTTAACTCCGATGCACTATCTGTGTTTCATCGTCAATAAGAAGATCCAAGGGATACAGTAAACCTGAAATGAAGTATCGGAATCTATAACTAGTGTCACAGGAAATGTTCAAAACATAGTCAGTAGGAAGAGTCAGTCTTCTTGTACTTAAGTCGGCATTGTGCCTTTTCTATTTAATTCCGATGCACTTTCTGTGTTTCATCGTCAATAAGCAGGTCAGAGGGATACTGTAAACCTGAAGTGTAGCATCGGAATCTATAACTAGTGTCACAGGAATGGTTCTAAACATAGACAGTAGGAAGAGTCAGTCTTCTTGTACTTAAGTCGTCTTTGTGCTTTTTCTATTTAATTCCGATGCAATTTCGGTGTTTCATCGTCAATAAGAACGTCCAAGGGAGACAGTAAACCTGAAGTGAAGCATCGGAATCTATAACTAGTGTCACAGGAATGGTTCAAAACATAGACAGTAGGAAGAGTCAGACTTTTTGTACTTGATTCGGCATTATGCCCTTTTCAATTTAATTCCGATGCAATTACTGTGTTTCATCGTCAATAAGAAGGTCAGAGGGATACAGTAAACCTGAATTGAAGCATCGGAAGCTCTAATTTGTGTCACATCAATGGTTCAAAACATAGTCAGTAAGAACAGTCAGTCTTCTTGTACTTAAGTCGGCATTGTGCATTTTGTATTTAGTTCCGATGCAATTTCTGTGTTTCATCGTCAATAAGAAGGTCAGAGGGATACAGTAAACCTGAAGTGAAGCATCGGAATCTGTAACTAGAGTCACAGGAATGGTTCAAAACAGTCAGTAAGAAGAGCCAGTCTTCTTGTACTTAGGTCGGCATTGTGCCTTTTGTATTTAATTTCGATGCAATTTCTGTGTTTCATCGTCAACAAGAAGGTCCAAGGGATACAGTAAACCTGAAGTGAAGCATCGGAATCTATATGTATTGTCACAGGAATGGTTCAAAACATAGACAGTAAGGAGAGTCAGTCTTCTTGTACTTAAGTCGGCATTGTGCAATTTGTATTTAATTCCGATGCAATTGCTGTGTTTCATCGTCAATAAGAAGGTCAGACCGATACAGTAAACCTGAAGTGAAGCATCGGAATCTATTACTAGTGTCACAGGAATGGTTCAAAACAGTCAGTAAGACGAGTCAGTACTCTTGTACTTAAGGCGGCATTGTGCATATTGTATTTAATTCCGATGCATTTTCTGTGTTTCATCGTCAATAAGAAGGTCAGAGGGATACAGTAAACCTGAAGTGAAGCATCGGAATCTGTAACTAGAGTCACAGGAATGGTTCAAAACAGTCAGTAAGAAGAGTCAGTCTTCTTGTACTTAAGTCGGCATTGTGCCTTTTGTATTTAATTTCGATGCAATTTCTGTGTTTCATCGTCAATAAGCAGGTCAGAGGGATACAGTAAACCTGAAGTGTAGCATCGGAATCTATAACTAGTGTCACAGGAACGGTTCAAAACATAGACAGTAGGAAGAGTCAGTATTCTTGTACTTAAGTCGGCATTGTGCCTTTTGTATTTCATTCCGATGCAATTTCTGTGTTTCATCGTCAATAAGAAGGTCCAAGGGATACAGTAAACTTGAAGTGAAGCATCGGAGTCTATAACTAGTGTCACAGGAATGATTCAAAACATAGACAGTAAGAAGAGTCAGTCTTCTTGTACTTAAGTCGGCATTGTGCCTTTTGTATTTAATTCCGTTGCAATATCTGTGTTTCATCGTCAATAAGAAGGTCCAAGGGATACAGTAAACCTGAAGTGAAGCATCGGAATCTGTAACTAGCGTCACAGGAATGGTTCAAAATATTGTCAGTAAGACGAGTCAGTCTTCTTGTACTTAAGTCGGCATTGTGCCTTTTCTATTTAATTCCGATGCAATTTCTGTGTTTCATCGTCTATAAGAACGTCCTAGGGATACAGTAAACCTGATGTGAAGCATCGGATCTATAACTAGTGTCACAGGAATGGTTCAAAACATAGACAGTAGGAAGAGTCAGTTCTCTTGTACTAAAGTCGGCATTGTGCCTTTTGTATTTAACTCCGGTCCACTATCTGTGTTTCATCGTCAATAAGAAGATCCAAGGGATACAGTAAACCTGAAATGAAGCATCGGAATCTATAACTAGTGTCACAGGAATGGATCAAAACATAGACAGTAGGAAGAGTCAGTCTTCTTGTACTTAAGTCGGCATTGTGCCTTTTCTATTTAATTCCGATGCACTCTCTGTGTTTCATCGTCAATAAGCAGGTCAGAGGGATACAGTAAACCTGAATTGTAGCATCGGAATCTATAACTAGTGTCACAGGAATGGTTCAAAACATAGACAGTGGGAAGGGTCAGTCTTCTTGTACTTATGTCGGCATTGTGCCTTTTGTGTTTACTTCCGATGCAATTTCTGTGTTTCATCGTCAATAAGAAAGTCCAAGGGATACAGTAAACCTGAAGTGAAGCATCGGAATCTATAACTAGTGTCACAGGAATGGTTCAAAACATAGTCAGTAAGAAGAGTCAGTCCTCTTGTACTTACGTCGGCATTGTGCCTTTTGTATTTAATTCCGATTCAATATCTGTGTTTCATCGTTTATAAGAAGGTCCAAGGGATACAGTAAACCTGAAGTGAAGCATCGGAATATGTAACTAGCGTCACAGGAATGGTTCAAAACACAGACAGTAAGAAGAGTCAGTCTTCTTGTACTTAAGTTGGCATTGTGCCTTTTGTATTTAACTCCGATGCACTATCTGTGTTTCATCGTCAATAAGAAGATCCAAGGGTTACAGTAAACCTGAAATGAAGCATCGGAATCTATAACTAGTGTCACAGGAATGGTTCAAAACATAGAGAGTAGCAAGAGTAAGTCTTCTTTTACTTAAGTCGGCATTGTGCCTTTTCTATTTAATTCCGATGCACCTTCTGTGTTTCATCGTCAATAAGGAGGTCCAAGGGATACAGTAAACCTGAAATGAAGCATCGGAATCTATAACTAGTGTCACAGGAATGGTTCAAAACATAGTCAGTAAGAAGGGTCAGTCTTCTTGTACTTAAGTCGGCATTGTGGCTTTTGTATTTAATTCCGATTCAATTTCTGTGTTTCATCGTGAATATGAAGTTCAGAGGATACAGTAAACCTGAAGTGAAGCATCGGAGTCTATAACTAGTGTCACAGGAATGGTTCAAAACATAGTCAGTAAGAAGGGTCAGTCTTCTTGTACTTAAGTCGGCATTGTGGCTTTTGTATTTAATTCCGATGCAATTTCTGTGTTTCATCGTCAATAAGAAGGTCCAAGGGATACAGTAAACCTGAAGTGAAGCATCGGAATCTATATCTAGTGCCACAGGAATGATTCAAAACATACACAGTCAGGAGAGTCAGTCTTCTTGTACTTAAGACGGCATTGTGCCATTTATATTTAATTCCGATGCAATTTCTGTGTTTCGTCGTCAATAAGAAGGTCAGAGGGATACAGTAAACCTGAAGTGAAGCATCGGATCTATAACTAGTGTCACAGGAATGGTTCAAAACATAGACAGTAGGAAGAGTCAGTTCTCTTGTACTAAAGTCGGCATTGTGCCTGTTGTATTTAACTCCGGTCCACTAACTGTGTTTCATCGTCAATAAGAAGATCCAAGGGATACAGTAAACCTGAAATGAAGCATCGGAATCTATAACTAGTGTCACAGGAATGGTTCAAATCATAGACAGTAGGAAGAGTCAGTCTTCTTGTACTTAAGTCGGCATTGTGCCTTTTCTATTTAATTCCGATGCACTTTCTGTGTTTCATCGTCAATAAGCAGGTCAGAGGGATACAGTAAACCGGAATTGTATCATCGGAATCTATAACTAGTGTCACAGGAATGGTTCAAAACATAGACAGTAGGAAGAGTCAGTCTTCTTGTACTTAAGTCGGCATTGTGCCTTTTGTGTTTAATTCCGTTGCAATTTCTGTGTTTCATCGTCAATAAGAAGGTTCAAGGGATACAGTAAACCTGAAGTGAAGCATCGGAATCTATAACTAGTGTCACAGGAATGGTTCAAAACATAGTCAGTAAGAAGAGTCAGTCTTCTTGTACTTAAGTCGGCATTGTGGCTTTTGTATTTAATTCCGATGCAATTCCTGTGTTTCATCGTCAATAAGAAGGTCCAAGGGATACAGTAAACCTGAAGTGAAGCATCGGAATCTATAACTAGTGTCACAGGAATGGTTCAAAACATAGACAGTAAGAAGACTCAGTCTTCTTGTACTTAAGTCGGCATTGTGCCGTTTTCAATTTCATTCCGATGCAATTACTGTGTTTTATCGTCAATAAGAAGGTCAGACGAATACAGTAAACCTGAAGTGAAGCGTCGTCATCTCTAACTAGTGTCACAGGAATGGTTCAAAACATAGTCAGTAAGAAGAGTTAGTCCTCTTGTACTTACGTCGGCATTGTGCCTTTTGTATTTAATTCCGATGCAATATCTGTGTTTCATCGTTTATAAGAAGGTCCAAGGGATACAGTAAACCTGAAGTGAAGCATCGGAATATGTAACTAGCGTCACAGGAATGTTTCAAAACATAGACAGTAAGAAGAGTCAGTCTTCTTGTCCTTAAGTGGGCATTGTGCCTTTTGTATTTAACTCCGATGCACTATCTGTGTTTCATCGTCAATAAGAAGACCCAAGGGATACAGTAAACCTGAAATGAAGCATCGCAATCTATAACTAGTGTCACAGGAATGGTTCAAAACATAGAGAGTAGGAAGAGTAAGTCTTCTTTTACTTAAGTTGGCATTGTGCCTTTTCTATTTAATTCCGATGCACTTTCTGTGTTTCAACGTCAATAAGAAGGTCCAAGGGATACAGTAAACCTGAAATGAAGCATCGGAGTCTATAACTAGTGTCACAGGAATGGTTCAAAACATAGTCAGTAAGAAGGGTCAGTCTTCTTGTACTTAAGTCGGCATTGTGCCTTTTGTATTTATTTTCGATGCAATTTCTGTGTTTCATCGTCAACAAGAAGGTCCAAGGGATACAGTAAACCTGAAGTGAAGCATCGGAATCTATATCTATTGTCACAGGAATGGTTCAAAACATAGACGGTAAGGAGAGTCAGTCTTCTTGTACTTAAGTCGGCATTGTGCAATTTGTATTTAATTCCGATGCAATTGCTGTGTTTCATCGTCAATAAGAAGGTCCAAGGGATACAGTAAACCTGAAGTGAAGCATCGGAGTCTATAACTAGTGTCACAGGAATGGTTCAAAACATAGACAGTAAGAAGAGTCAGTCTTCTTGTACTTAAGTCGGCATTGTGCCTTTTGTATTTAATTCCGATGCAATATCTGTGTTTCATCGTCAATAAGAAGGTCCAAGGGATACAGTAAACCTGAAGTGAAGCATCGGAATCTGTAACTAGCGTCACAGGAATGGTTCAAAATATTGTCAGTAAGACGAGTCAGTCTTCTTGTACTTAAGTCGGCATTGTGCCTTTTCTATTTAATTCCGATGCAATTTCTGTGTTTCATCGTCTATAAGAACGTCCTAGGGATACAGTAAACCTGATGTGAAGCATCGGATCTATAACTAGTGTCACAGGAATGGTTCAAAACATAGACAGTAGGAAGAGTCAGTTCTCTTGTACTAAAGTCGGCATTGTGCCTTTTGTATTTAACTCCGGTCCACTATCTGTGTTTCATCGTCAATAAGAAGATCCAAGGGATACAGTAAACCTGAAATGAAGCATCGGAATCTATAACTAGTGTCACAGGAATGGTTCAAAACATAGACAGCAGGAAGAGTCAGTCTTCTTGTACTTAAGTCGGCATTGTGCCTTTTCTATTTAATTCCGATGCACTTTCTGTGTTTCATCGTCAATAAGCAGGTCAGAGGGATACAGTAAACCTGAAGTGAAGCATCGGAATCTATATCTAGTGCCACAGGAATGATTCAAAACATACACAGTAAGGAGAGTCAGTCTTCTTGTACTTAAGACGGCATTGTGCCATTTATATTTAATTCCTATGCAATTTCTGTGTTTCGTCGTCAATAAGAAGGTCAGAGGGATACAGTAAACCTGAAGTGAAGCATCGGATCTATAACTAGTGTCACAGGAATGGTTCAAAACATAGACAGTAGGAAGAGTCAGTTCTCTTGTACTCAAGTCGGCATTGTGCTTTTGTATTTAACTCCGATGCACTATCAGTGTTTCATCGTCAATAAGAAGATCCAAGGGATACAGTAAACCTGAAATGAAGTATCGGAATCTATAACTAGTGTCACAGGAAATGTTCAAAACATAGACAGTAGGAAGAGTCAGTCTTCTTGTACTTAAGTCGGCATTGTGCCTTTTCTATTTAATTCCGATGCACTTTCTGTGTTTCATCGTCAATAAGCAGGTCAGAGGGATACTGTAAACCTGAAGTGTAGCATCGGAATCTATAACTAGTGTCACAGGAATGGTTCAAAACATAGACAGTAGGAAGAGTCAGTCTTCTTGTACTTAAGTCGTCTTTGTGCTTTTTCTATTTAATTCCGATGCAATTTCGGTGTTTCATCGTCAATAAGAACGTCCAAGGGAGACAGTAAACCTGAAGTGAAGCATCGGAATCTATAACTAGTGTCACAGGAATGGTTCAAAACATAGACAGTAGGAAGAGTCAGTCTTCTTGTACTTAAGTCGGCATTGTGCCTTTTCTATTTAATTCCGATGCAATTTCTGTGTTTCATCGTCAACAAGAAGGTCCAAGGGATACAGTAAATCTGAAGTGAAGCATCGGAATCTATATCTATTGTCACAGGAATGGTTCAAAACATAGACAGTTGAAGAGTCAGTCTTCTTGTACTTAAGTCGGCATTGTGCCTTTTGTATTTAATTCCGATGCAATTTCTGTGTTTCATCGTCAATAAGAAGATCCAAGGGATACAGTAAACCTGAAGTGAAGCATCGGAATCTATAACTAGTGTCACAGGAATGGTTCAAAGCATAGACAGTAAGAAGAGTCAGACTTTTTGTACTTGATTCGGCATTATGCCCTTTTCAATTTAATTCCGATGCAATTACTGTGTTTCATCGTCAATAAGAAGGTCAGAGGGATACAGTAAACCTGAATTGAAGCATCGGAAGCTCTAATTTGTGTCACATGAATGGTTCAAAACATAGTCAGTAAGAAGAGTAAGTCTTCTTGTACTTAAGTCGGCATTGTGCCTTTTGTATTTAATTCCGATGCAATATCTGTGTTTCATCATCAATAAGAAGGTCCAAGGGATACAGTAAACATAAAGTGAAGCATCGGAATCTCTAACTAGCGTCACAGGAATGGTTCAAAATATTGTCAGTAAGACGAGTCAGTCTTCTTGTACTTAAGTCGGCATTGTGCCTTTTCTATTTAATTCCGATGCAATTTCTGTGTATCATCGTCATTAAGAACGTACTACGGATTCAGTAAACCTGAAGTGAAGCATCGGATCTATAACTAGTGTCACAGGAATGGTTCAAAACATAGACAGTAGGAAGAGTCAGTTCTCTTGTACTAAAGTCGGCATTGTGCCCTTTGTATTTAACTCCGATGCACTATCTGTGTTTCATCGTCAATAAGAAGACCCAAGGGATACAGTAAACCTGAAATGAAGCATCGGAATCTATAACTAGTGTCACAGGAATGGTTCAAATCATAGACAGTAGGAAGAGTCAGTCTTCTTGTACTTAAGTCGGCATTGTGCCTTTTCTATTTAATACCGATGCACTTTCTGTGTTTCATCGTCAATAAGCAGGTCAGAGGGATACAGTAAACCGGAATTGTATCATCGGAATCTATAACTAGTGTCACAGGAATGGTTCAAAACATAGACAGTAGGAAGAGTCAGTCTTCTTGTACTTAAGTCGGCATTGTGCCTTTTGTGTTTAATTCCGATGCAATTTCTGTGTTTCATCGTCAATAAGAAGGTTCAAGGGATACAGTAAACCTGAAGTGAAGCATCGGAATCTATAACTAGCGTCACAGGAATGGTTCAAAACATAGTCAGTAAGAAGAGTCAGTCTTCTTGTACTTAAGTCGGCATTGTGGCTTTTGTATTTAATTCCGATGCAATTCCTGTGTTTCATCGTCAATAAGAAGGTCCAAGGGATACAGTAAACCTGAAGTGAAGCATCGGAATCTATAACTAGTGTCACAGGAATGGTTCAAAACATAGACAGTAAGAAGACTCAGTCTTCTTGTACTTAAGTCGGCATTGTGCCGTTTTCAATTTCATTCCGATGCAATTACTGTGTTTTATCGTCAATAAGAAGGTCAGACGAATACAGTAAACCTGAAGTGAAGCATCGTAATCTCTAACTAGTGTCACAGGAATGGTTCAAAACATAGTCAGTAAGAAGAGTTAGTCCTCTTGTACTTACGTCGGCATAGTGCCTTTTGTATTTAATTCCGATGCAATATCTGTGTTTCATCGTTTATAAGAAGGTCCAAGGGATACAGTAAACCTGAAGTGAAGCATCGGAATATGTAACTAGCGTCACAGGAATGTTTCAAAACATAGACAGTAAGAAGAGTCAGTCTTCTTGTACTTAAGTGGGCATTGTGCCTTTTGTATTTAACTCCGATGCACTATCTGTGTTTCATCGTCAATAAGAAGACCCAAGGGATACAGTAAACCTGAAATGAAGCATCGGAATCTATAACTAGTGTCACAGGAATGGTTCAAAACATAGTCAGTAAGAAGGGTCAGTCTTCTTGTACTTATGTCGGCATTGTGGCTTTTGTATTTAATTCCGATGCAATTTCCGTGTTTCATCGTCAATATGAAGGTCAGAGGATACAGTAAACCTGAAGTGAAGCATCGGAATCTATAGCCAGTGTCACAGGAATGGTTCAAAACATAGTCAGTAAGAAGGGTCAGTCTTCTTGTACTTAAGTCGGCATTGTGGCTTTTGTATTTAATTCCGATGTAATTTCTGTGTTTCATCGTCAATAAGAAGGTCCAAGGGATACAGTTAACCTGAAGTGAAGCATCGGAATCCATATCTAGTGTCACAGGAATGGTTCAAAACATAGACGGTAATGAGAGTCAGTCTTCTTGTACTTAAGTCGGCATTGTGCCATTTATATTTAATTCCGATGCAATTTCTGTGTTTCATCGTCAATAAGAAGGTCAGAGGGATACAGTAAACCTGAAGTGAAGCATCGGATCTATAACTAGTGTCACAGTAATGGTTCCAAACATAGACAGTAGGAAGAGTCAGTTCTCTTGTACTAAAGTCGGCATTGTGCCTTTTGTATTTAACTCCGATCCACTATCTGTGTTTCATCGTCAATAAGAAGATCCAAGGGATACAGTCAACCTGAAATGAAGCATCGGAATCTATAACTAGTGTCACAGGAATGGTTCAAAACATAGACAGTAGGAAGAGTCAGTCTTCTTGTACTAAAGTCGGCATTGTGCCTTTTCTATTTAATTCCAATGCACTTTCTGTGTTTCATCGCCAATAAGCAGGTCAGAGGGATACTGTAAACCTGAAGTGTAGCATCGGAATCTATAACTAGTGTGACAGGAATGGTTCAAAACATAGACCGTAGGAAGAGTCAGTCTTCTTGTACTTGAGTCGTCATTGTGCTTTTTCTATTTAATTCCGATGCAATTTCGGTGTTTCATCGTCAATAAGAACGTCCAAGGGAGACAGTAAACCTGAAGTGAAGCATCGGAATCTATAACTAGTGTCACAGGAATGGTTCAAAACATAGACAGTAGGAAGAGTCAGTCTTCTTGTGCTTAAGTCGGCATTTTGCCTTTTCTATTTAATTCCGATGCAATTTCTGTGTTTCATCGTCAACAGGGTCCATGGGATACAATAAATCTGAAGTGAAGCATCGGAATCTATATCTATTGTCACAGGAATGATTCACAACATAGACAGTTGGAGAGTCAGTCGTCTTATACTTATGTCGGCATTGTGCCTTTTGTATTTAATTCCGATGCAATTTCTGTGTTTCATTGTCAATGAGAAGGTCAGAGGGATACAGTAAACCTGAAGTGAAGCATCGGAATCTATAACTAGTGTCACAGGAATGGTTCAAAACAGTCAGTAAGAAGAGTCAGTCTTCTTGTACTTAAGTCGGCATTGTGCATTTTGTATTTAATTCCGATGCCATTCCTGTGTTTCATCGTCAATAAGAAGGTCAGAGGGATACAGTAAATCTGAAGTGAAGCATCGGAATCTATAACTAGTGTCACAGGAATGGTTCAAAACATAGCCAGTAGAAAGAGTCAGTCTTCATGTACTTAAGTCGGCATTGTGCCTTTTCTATTTAATTCCGATGCAATTTCTGTGTTTCATCGTCAATAAGAAGGTCCAAGGGATCAGTAAACCGGAAGTGAAGCATCGGAATCTGTTACTTGCGTCACAGGAATGGTTCAAAACATAGACAGTAATAAGAGTCAGTTTTCTTGTACTTAAGTCGGCATTGTGCCTTTTCTATTTAATTCCGATGCAATTTCTGTGTTTCATCGTCAATAAGAAGGTCCAAGGGTTACAGTAAACCTGAAGTGAAGCATCGGAATCTATAACTAGTGTCACAGGAATGGTTCAAATCATAGACAGTAAGAAGAGTCAGTCTTCTTGTACTTAAGTCGGCATTGGGCCTTTTCTATTTCATTCCGATGGAATTTCTGTGTTTCATCGTCAATAAGAAGGTCAGAGGGATACAGTAAACCTGAAGTGAAGCATCGGGATCTGTAACTAGCGTCACAGGAATGGTTCAAAACATACACAGTAATAAGAGTCAGTCTTCTTGTACTTAAGTCGGCATTGTGCCTTTTCTATTTAATTCCGATGCAATATCTGTGTTTCATCGTCAATAAGAAGCTCCAAGGGATACAGTAAATCTGAAGTGAAGCATCGGAATCTATAACTAGTGTCACAGGAATAGTTCTAAAAATAGACAGTAGGAAGAGTCAGTCTTCTTGTACTTAAGTCAGCATTGTGCCTTTTGTATTTAATTCCGATCCAATTTCTGTGTTTCATCGTCAAAAAGAAGGTCAGAGCAATACAGTAAACCTGACGTGAAGCATCGGAATCCATAACTAGTGTCACAGGAATGGTTCAAAACATAGACAGTAGCAAGAGCAGGTCTTCTTGTATTGTGCATTTTGTATTTAACTCCGATGCACTATCTGTGTTTCATTGTCAATAAGAAGATCCAAGGGATACAGTAAACCTGAAATGAAGCATCGGAATCTATAACTAAGGTCACAGGAATGTTTCAAAACAGAGACAGTAGGAAGAGTCAGTTTACATGGACTTAAGTCGGCATCGATCCTTTTGTACTTAATTCCGATGCAATTTCTGTGTTTCATCGTCAACAAGAAGGTCCAAGGGATACAGTAAATCTGAAGTGAAGCATCGGAATCTATATCTATTGTCACAGGAATGGTTCAAAACATAGACAGTTGAAGAGTCAGTCTTCTTGTACTTAAGTCGGCATTGTGCCTTTTGTATTTAATTCCGATGCAATTTCTGTGTTTCATCGTCAATAAGAAGTTCCAAGGGATACAGTAAACCTGAAGTGAAGCATCGGAATCTATAACTAGTGTCACAGGAATGGTTCAAAGCATAGACAGTAAGAAGAGTCAGACTTTTTGTACTTGATTCGGCATTATGCCCTTTTCAATTTAATTCCGATGCAATTACTGTGTTTCATCGTCAATAAGAAGGTCAGAGGGATACAGTAAACCTGAATTGAAGCATCGGAAGCTCTAATTTGTGTCACATGAATGGTTCAAAACATAGTCAGTAAGAAGAGTAAGTCTTCTTGTACTTAAGTCGGCATTGTGCCTTTTCTATTTAATTCCGATGCAATTTCTGTGTATCATCGTCATTAAGAACGTACTACGGATTCAGTAAACCTGACGTGAAGCATCGGAATCCATAACTAGTGTCACAGGAATGGTTCAAAACATAGACAGTAGCAAGAGCAGGTCTTCTTGTATTGTGCATTTTGTATTTAATTCCGATGCAATATCTGTGTTTCATCATCAATAAGAATGTCCAAGGGATACAGTAAACATAAAGTGAAGCATCGGAATCTCTAACTAGCGTCACAGGAATGGTTCAAAATATTGTCAGTAAGACGAGTCAGTCTTCTTGTACTTAAGTCGGCATTGTGCCTTTTCTATTTAATTCCGATGCAATTTCTGTGTATCATCGTCATTAAGAACGTACTACGGATTCAGTAAACCTGAAGTGAAGCATCGGATCTATAACTAGTGTCACAGGAATGGTTCAAAACATAGACAGTAGGAAGAGTCAGTTCTCTTGTACTAAAGTCGGCATTGTGCCTTTTGTATTTAACTCCGATGCACTATCTGTGTTTCATCGTCAATAAGAAGACCCAAGTAATACAGTAAACCTGAAATGAAGCATCGGAATCTATAACTAGTGTCACAGGAATGGTTCAAATCATAGACAGTAGGAAGAGTCAGTCTTCTTGTACTTAAGTCGGCATTGTGCCTTTTCTATTTAATACCGATGCACTTTCTGTGTTTCATCGTCAATAAGCAGGTCAGAGGGATACAGTAAACCGGAATTGTATCATCGGAATCTATAACTAGTGTCACAGGAATGGTTCAAAACATAGACAGTAGGAAGAGTCAGTCTTCTTGTACTTAAGTCGGCATTGTGCCTTTTGTGTTTAATTCCGATGCAATTTCTGTGTTTCATCGTCAATAAGAAGGTTCAAGGGATACAGTAAACCTGAAGTGAAGCATCGGAATCTATAACTAGCGTCACAGGAATGGTTCAAAACATAGTCAGTAAGAAGAGTCAGTCTTCTTGTACTTAAGTCGGCATTGTGGCTTTTGTATTTAATTCCGATGCAATTCCTGTGTTTCATCGTCAATAAGAAGGTCCAAGGGATACAGTAAACCTGAAGTGAAGCATCGGAATCTATAACTAGTGTCACAGGAATGGTTCAAAACATAGACAGTAAGAAGACTCAGTCTTCTTGTACTTAAGTCGGCATTGTGCCGTTTTCAATTTCATTCCGATGCAATTACTGTGTTTTATCGTCAATAAGAAGGTCAGACGAATACAGTAAACCTGAAGTGAAGCATCGTAATCTCTAACTAGTGTCACAGGAATGGTTCAAAACATAGTCAGTAAGAAGAGTTAGTCCTCTTGTACTTACGTCGGCATAGTGCCTTTTGTATTTAATTCCGATGCAATATCTGTGTTTCATCGTTTATAAGAAGGTCCAAGGGATACAGTAAACCTGAAGTGAAGCATCGGAATATGTAACTAGCGTCACAGGAATGTTTCAAAACATAGACAGTAAGAAGAGTCAGTCTTCTTGTACTTAAGTGGGCATTGTGCCTTTTGTATTTAACTCCGATGCACTATCTGTGTTTCATCGTCAATAAGAAGACCCAAGGGATACAGTAAACCTGAAATGAAGCATCGGAATCTATAACTAGTGTCACAGGAATGGTTCAAAACATAGTCAGTAAGAAGGGTCAGTCTTCTTGTACTTATGTCGGCATTGTGGCTTTTGTATTTAAATCCGATGCAATTTCCGTGTTTCATCGTCAATATGAAGGTCAGAGGATACAGTAAACCTGAAGTGAAGCATCGGAATCTATAGCTAGTGTCACAGGAATGGTTCAAAACATAGTCAGTAAGAAGGGTCAGTCTTCTTGTACTTAAGTCGGCATTGTGGCTTTTGTATTTAATTCCGATGTAATTTCTGTGTTTCATCGTCAATAAGAAGGTCCAAGGGATACAGTTAACCTGAAGTGAAGCATCGGAATCCATATCTAGTGTCACAGGAATGGTTCAAAACATAGACGGTAATGAGAGTCAGTCTACTTGTACTTAAGTCGGCATTGTGCCATTTATATTTAATTCCGATGCAATTTCTGTGTTTCATCGTCAATAAGAAGGTCAGAGGGATACAGTAAACCTGAAGTGAAGCATCGGATCTATAACTAGTGTCACAGTAATGGTTCCAAACATAGACAGTAGGAAGAGTCAGTTCTCTTGTACTAAAGTCGGCATTGTGCCTTTTGTATTTAACTCCGATCCACTATCTGTGTTTCATCGTCAATAAGAAGATCCAAGGGATACAGTCAACCTGAAATGAAGCATCGGAATCTATAACTAGTGTCACAGGAATGGTTCAAAACATAGACAGTAGGAAGAGTCAGTCTTCTTGTACTAAAGTCGGCATTGTGCCTTTTCTATTTAATTCCAATGCACTTTCTGTGTTTCATCGCCAATAAGCAGGTCAGAGGGATACTGTAAACCTGAAGTGTAGCATCGGAATCTATAACTAGTGTGACAGGAATGGTTCAAAACATAGACCGTAGGAAGAGTCAGTCTTCTTGTACTTGAGTCGTCATTGTGCTTTTTCTATTTAATTCCGATGCAATTTCGGTGTTTCATCGTCAATAAGAACGTCCAAGGGAGACAGTAAACCTGAAGTGAAGCATCGGAATCTATAACTAGTGTCACAGGAATGGTTCAAAACATAGACAGTAGGAAGAGTCAGTCTTCTTGTGCTTAAGTCGGCATTTTGCCTTTTCTATTTAATTCCGATGCAATTTCTGTGTTTCATCGTCAACAGGGTCCATGGGATACAATAAATCTGAAGTGAAGCATCGGAATCTATATCTATTGTCACAGGAATGATTCACAACATAGACAGTTGGAGAGTCAGTCGTCTTATACTTATGTCGGCATTGTGCCTTTTGTATTTAATTCCGATGCAATTTCTGTGTTTCATTGTCAATGAGAAGGTCAGAGGGATACAGTAAACCTGAAGTGAAGCATCGGAATCTATAACTAGTGTCACAGGAATGGTTCAAAACAGTCAGTAAGAAGAGTCAGTCTTCTTGTACTTAAGTCGGCATTGTGCATTTTGTATTTAATTCCGATGCCATTCCTGTGTTTCATCGTCAATAAGAAGGTCAGAGGGATACAGTAAATCTGAAGTGAAGCATCGGAATCTATAACTAGTGTCACAGGAATGGTTCAAAACATAGCCAGTAGAAAGAGTCAGTCTTCATGTACTTAAGTCGGCATTGTGCCTTTTCTATTTAATTCCGATGCAATTTCTGTGTTTCATCGTCAATAAGAAGGTCCAAGGGATCAGTAAACCGGAAGTGAAGCATCGGAATCTGTTACTTGCGTCACAGGAATGGTTCAAAACATAGACAGTAATAAGAGTCAGTTTTCTTGTACTTAAGTCGGCATTGTGCCTTTTCTATTTAATTCCGATGCAATTTCTGTGTTTCATCGTCAATAAGAAGGTCCAAGGGTTACAGTAAACCTGAAGTGAAGCATCGGAATCTATAACTAGTGTCACAGGAATGGTTCAAATCATAGACAGTAAGAAGAGTCAGTCTTCTTGTACTTAAGTCGGCATTGGGCCTTTTCTATTTCATTCCGATGCAATTTCTGTGTTTCATCGTCAATAAGAAGGTCAGAGGGATACAGTAAACCTGAAGTGAAGCATCGGGATCTGTAACTAGCGTCACAGGAATGGTTCAAAACATACACAGTAATAAGAGTCAGTCTTCTTGTACTTAAGTCGGCATTGTGCCTTTTCTATTTAATTCCGATGCAATATCTGTGTTTCATCGTCAATAAGAAGCTCCAAGGGATACAGTAAATCTGAAGTGAAGCATCGGAATCTATAACTAGTGTCACAGGAATAGTTCTAAAAATAGACAGTAGGAAGAGTCAGTCTTCTTGTACTTAAGTCAGCATTGTGCCTTTTGTATTTAATTCCGATCCAATTTCTGTGTTTCATCGTCAAAAAGAAGGTCAGAGCAATACAGTAAACCTGACGTGAAGCATCGGAATCCATAACTAGTGTCACAGGAATGGTTCAAAACATAGACAGTAGCAAGAGCAGGTCTTCTTGTATTGTGCATTTTGTATTTAACTCCGATGCACTATCTGTGTTTCATTGTCAATAAGAAGATCCAAGGGATACAGTAAACCTGAAATGAAGCATCGGAATCTATAACTAAGGTCACAGGAATGTTTCAAAACAGAGACAGTAGGAAGAGTCAGTTCACATGGACTTAAGTCGGCATCGATCCTTTTGTACTTAATTCCGATGCAATTTCTGTGTTTCATCGTCAATAAGAAGGTCATAGGGATACAGTAAACCTGAAGTGAAAGATCGGAATCTATAACAAGTGTCACAGGAATGGTTCAATACATAGTCCGTAAGAAGAGTCAGTCTTCTTGTACTTAAGTCGGCATTGTGGCTTTTGTATTTAATTCCGATGCAATTTCTGTGTTTCATCGTCAACAAGAAGGCCCAAGGGATACAGTAAACCTGAAGTGAAGCATCGGAATCTATAACTAGTGTCACAGGAATGGTTCAAAACATAGACAGTAAGAAGACTCTGTCTTCTTGTACATAAGTCGGCATTGTGCCCTTTTCAATTTAATTCCGATGCAATTACTGTGTTTCATCGTCAATAAGAAGGTCAGAGGAATACAGTAAACCTGAAGTGAAGCATCGGAATCTCTAACTAGTGTCACAGGAATGGTTCAAAACATAGTCAGTAAGAAGAGTCAGTCTTCTTGTACTTACGTCGGCATTGTGCCTTTTGTATTTAGTTCCGATGCAATATCTGTGTTTCATCGTCAATAAGAATGTCCAAAGGATACAGTAAACCTGAAGTGAAGCATCGGAATCTGTAACTAGCGTCACAGGAATGATTCAAAACATAGACAGTAAGAAGAGTCAGCCTTCTTGTACTTAAGTCGGCATTGTGCCTTTAGTATTTAACTCCGATGCACTATCTGTGTTTCATCGCCAATAAGAAGATCCAACGGATACAGTAAACCTTAAGTGAGCATCGGAATCAATAACTAGTGTCACAGGAATGGTTCAAAACATAGACAGTAAGAAGAGTCGGTCTTCTTGTACTTAAGTCGGCATTGTGCCCTTTTCAATTTAATTCCGACGCAATTACTGTGTTTCATCGTCATTAGGACGGTCAGAGGGATACAGTAAACCTGAAGTGAAGCATCGGAAGCCCTAACTAGTGTCACAGGAATGGTTCAGGACATAGTCAGTAAGAAGAGTCAGTCTTCTTATAGTTACGTCGGCATTGTGCCTTTGGTATTTAATTCCGATGCAATATCTGTGTTTCATCGTCAATACGAAGGTCCAAGGGATACAGTAAACTTGAAGTGAAGCATCGGAATCTATAACCAAGGTCACAGGAATGTTTCAAAACAGAGAAAGTAGGTAGAGTTCGTCTACATGTACTTAAGTCGGCATTGTGCCTTTTGTATTTAATTCCGATGCAATTTCTGTGTTTCATCGTTAATAAGAAGGTCAGAGGGATACAGTTAACCTGAAGTGAAGCATCGGAATCTATATCTAGTGTCACAGGAATGGTTCAAAACATAGATAGTAAGTAGAGTCAGTCTTCTTGTACTTAAGTCGGCATTGTGCCATTTGCATTTAATTCCGATGCAATTTCTGTGTTTCATCGTCAATAAGAAGGACCAAGGGATACAGTAAACCTGAAGTGGAGCATCGGTATCTATATCTAGTGTCACAGGAATGGTTCAAAACATAGATAGTAAGGAGAGTCAGTGTCCTTGTACTTACGTCGGCATTGTGCCTTTTGTATTTAATTCCCATGCAATATCTGTGTTTCATCGTCAATAAGAAGGTCCGAGGGAATCAGTAAACCTGAAGTGAAGCATCGGAATCTGTAACTAGCGTCACAGGAATGGTTCAAAGCATAGTCAGTAAGAAGAGTCAGTCTTCTTGTACTTACGTCGGCATTGTGCCTTTTCTATTTAATTCCGTTGCAATTTCTGTGTTTCATCGTCAATAAGAAGGTCAGAGGAATACAGTAAACCTGAAGTGAAGCATCGGGATCTGTAACTAGCGTCACAGGAATGGTTCAAAACATAGACAGTAATAAGAGTCAGTCTTCTTTTACTTAAGTCGGCATTGTGCCTTTTCTATTTAATTCCGATGCAATTTCTGTGTTTCATCGTCAATAAGAAGGTCCAAGGGATCAGTAAACCGGAAGTGAAGCATCGGAATCTGTTACTTGCGTCACAGGAATGGTTCAAAACATAGACAGTAATAAGAGTCAGTTTTCTTGTACTTAAGTCGGCATTGTGCCTTTTCTATTTAATTCCGATGCAATTTCTGTGTTTCATCGTCAATAAGAAGGTCCAAGGGTTACAGTAAACCTGAAGTGAAGCATCGGAATCTATAACTAGTGTCACAGGAATGGTTCAAATCATAGACAGTAAGAAGAGTCAGTCTTCTTGTACTTAAGTCGGCATTGGGCCTTTTCTATTTCATTCCGATGCAATTTCTGTGTTTCATCGTCAATAAGAAGGTCAGAGGGATACAGTAAACCTGAAGTGAAGCATCGGGATCTGTAACTAGCGTCACAGGAATGGTTCAAAACATACACAGTAATAAGAGTCAGTCTTCTTGTACTTAAGTCGGCATTGTGCCTTTTCTATTTAATTCCGATGCAATTTCTGTGTTTCATCGTCAATAAGAAGCTCCAAGGGATACAGTAAATCTGAAGTGAAGCATCGGAATCTATAACTAGTGTCACAGGAATTGTTCAAAACATATACATTAGGAAGAGTCAGTCTTCTTGAACTTAAGATGGCATTGTGCCTTTTCTATTTAATTCCGATGCACTTTCTGTGTTTCATCGTCAATAAGAAGGTCCAAGGGAGACAGTAAACCTGAAATGAAGCTTCGGAATCTATAACTAAGGTCACAGGAATGTTTCAAAACAGAGACAGTAGGAAGAGTCAGTTTACATGGACTTAAGTCGGCATCGATCCTTTTGTATTTAATTCCGATGCAATTTCTGTGTTTCATCGTCAATAAGAAGGTCATAGGGATACAGTAAACCTGAAGTGAAACATCGGAATCTATAACAAGTGTCACAGGAATGGTTCAATACATAGTCTGTAAGAAGAGTCAGTCTTCTTGTACTTAAGTCGGCATTGTGGCTTTTGTATTTAATTCCGATGCAATTTCTGGGTTTCATCGTCAACAAGAAGGCCCAAGGGATACAGTAAACCTGAAGTGAGGCATCGGAATCTATAACTAGTGTCACAGGAATGGTTCAAAACATAGACAGTAAGAAGACTCTGTCTTCTTGTACATAAGTCGGCATTGTGCCCTTTTCAATTTAATTCCGATGCAATTACTGTGTTTCATCGTCAATAAGAAGGTCAGAGGAATACAGTAAACCTGAAGTGAAGCATCGGAATCTCTAACTAGTGTCACAGGAATGGTTCAAAACATAGTCAGTAAGAGGAGTCAGTCTTCCTGTACTTACGTCGGCATTGTGCCTTTTGTATTTAGTTCCGATGCAATATCTGTGTTTCATCGTCAATAAGAATGTCCAAAGGATACAGTTAACCTGAAGTGAAGCATCGGAATCTGTAACTAGCGTCACAGGAATGATTCAAAACATAGACAGTAAGAAGAGTCAGTCTTCTTGTACTTAAGTCGGCATTGTGCCTTTTGTATTTAACTCCGATGCACTATCTGTGTTTCATCGCCAATAAGAAGATCCAACGGATACAGTAAACCTTAAGTGAGCATCGGAATCAATAACTAGTGTCACAGGAATGGTTCAAAACATAGACAGTAAGAAGAGTCGGTCTTCTTGTACTTAAGTCGGCATTGTGCCCTTTTCAATTTAATTCCGACGCAATTACTGTGTTTCATCGTCATTACGACGGTCAGAGGGATACAGTAAACCTGAAGTGAAGCATCGGAAGCTCTAACTAGTGTCACAGGAATGGTTCAGGACATAGTCAGTAAGAAGAGTCAGTCTTCTTATAGTTACGTCGGCATTGTGCCTTTGGTATTTAATTCCGATGCAATATCTGTGTTTCATCGTCAATAAGAAGGTCCAAGGGATACAGTAAACTTGAAGTGAAGCATCGGAATCTGTAACTAGCGCCACAGGAATGGTTCAAACATTGTCAGTAAGAAGAATCAGTCTTCTTGTACTTAAGTCGGCATTGTGCCTTTTGTATTTAACTCCGATGCACTATCTGTGTTTCATCGTCAATAAGAAGATCCAAGGGATACATTAAACCTGAAATGAAGCATCGGAATCTATAACTAGTGTCACAGGAATGGTTCAAATCATAGCCAGTAGGAAGAGTTACTCTTCATGTACTTAAGTAGGCATTGTGATTTTTCCATTTAATTCCGATGCATTTTCAATGTTTCATCGTCAATAAGAAGGTCCAAGGGATACAGTAAACCTGCAATGAAGCATCGGAATCTATAACCAAGGTCACAGGAATGTTTCAAAACAGAGAAAGTAGGTAGAGTTCGTCTACATGTACTTAAGTCGGCATTGTGCCTTTTGTATTTAATTCCGATGCAATTTCTGTGTTTCATCGTTAATAAGAAGGTCAGAGGGATACAGTTAACCTGAAGTGAAGCATCGGAATCTATATCTAGTGTCACAGGAATGGTTCAAAACATAGATAGTAAGTAGAGTCAGTCTTCTTGTACTTAAGTCAGCATTGTGCCTTTTGTATTTAATACCGATACAATTTCTGTGTTTCATCGTCAAAAAGAAGGTCAGAGGAATACAGTAAACCTGACGTGAAGCATCGGAATCCATAACTAATGTCACAGGAATGGTTCAAAACATAGACAGTAGCAAGAGCCAGTCTTCTTGTATTGTGCATTTTGTATTTAACTCCGATGCACTATCTGTGTTTCATCGTCAATAAGAAGATCCAAGGGATACAGTAAACCTGAAATGAAGCATCGGAATCTATAACTAGTGTCACAGGAATGGTTCAAAACATAGACAGTGGGAAGAGTCAGTCTTCTTGAACTTAAGACGGCATTGTGCCTTTTCTATTTAATTCCGATGCACTTTCTGTGTTTCATCGTCAATAAGAAGGTCCAAGGGAAACAGTGAACCGGAAATGAAGCATCGGAATCTATAACTAAGGTCACAGGAATGTTTCAAAACAGAGACAGTAGGAAGAGTCAGTCTACATGGACTTAAGTCGGCATCGATCTTTTGTGTTTAATTCCGATGCAATTTCTGTGTTTCATCGTCAATAAGAAGGTCATAGGGATACAGTAAACCTGAAGTGAAACATCGGAATCTATAACTAGTGTCACAGGAATGGTTCAATACATAGTCTGTAAGAAGAGTCAGTCTTCTTGTACTTAAGTCGGCATTGTGGCTTTTGTATTAAAGTCCGATGCAATTTCTGTGTTTCATCGTCAACAAGAAGGTCCAAGGGATACAGTAAACCTGAAGTGAAGCATCAGAATCAATAACTAGTGTCACAGGAATGGTTCCAAACATAGACAGTAAGAAGACTCAGTCTTCTTGTACTTAAGTCGGCATTGTGCCCTTTTCAATTTAATTCCGATGCAATTACTGTGTTTCATCGTCAATAAGAAGGTCAGAGGAATACAGTAAACCTGAAGGGAAGCATCGGAAACTCTAACTAGTGTCACAGGAATGGTTCAAAACATAGTCAGTAAGAAGAGTCAGTCTTCTCGTACTTACGTCGGCATTGTGCCTTTTGTATATAGTTCCGATGCAATATCTGTGTTTCATCGTCAATAAGAATGTCCAAAGGATACAGTAAACCAGAAGTGAAGCATCGGAATCTGTAACTAGCGTCACAGGAATGGTTCAAAACATTGTCTGTAAGAAGAATCAGTCTTCTTGTACTTAAGTCGGCATTGTGCCTTTTTTATTTAATTCCGATGCAATATCTGTGTTTCATCGTCAATAAGAAGGTCCAAGGGATACAGTAAACCTGAAGTGAAGCATCGGAATCTGTAACTAGCGTCACAGGAATGGTTCAAAACATAGTCAGTAAGAAGAGTCAGTCTTCTTGTACTTAAGTCGGCATTGTGCCTTTTGTATTTAATTCCGATGCAATATCTGTGTTTCATCGTCAATAAGAACGTCCAAGGGATACAGTAAACCTGAAGTGAAGCATCGGAATCTATAACTAGTGTCACAGGAATGGTTCAAAACATAGACAGTAGGAAGAGTGAGTCTTCTTGTACTTAAGTCGGCATTGTGCCTTTTGTATATAATTCCGATGCAATTTCTGTGTTTCATCGTCAATAAGAAGGTCCAAGGGATACAGTAAATCTGAAGTGAAGCGTCGGAATCTATAACTACTGTCACAGGAATGGTTCAAAACATAGACAGTAGGAAGAGTCAGTCTTCTTGTACTTAAGTCAGCATTGTGCCTTTTGTATTTAATACCGATACAATTTCTGTGTTTCATCGTCAAAAAGAAGGTCAGAGGAATACAGTAAACCTGACGTGAAGCATCGGAATCCATAACTAATGTCACAGGAATGGTTCAAAACATAGACAGTAGCAAGAGCCAGTCTTCTTGTATTGTGCATTTTGTATTTAACTCCGATGCACTATCTGTGTTTCATCGTCAATAAGAAGATCCAAGGGATACAGTAAACCTGAAATGAAGCATCGGAATCTATAACTAGTGTCACAGGAATGGTTCAAAACATAGACAGTGGGAAGAGTCAGTCTTCTTGAACTTAAGACGGCATTGTGCCTTTTCTATTTAATTCCGATGCACTTTCTGTGTTTCATCGTCAATAAGAAGGTCCAAGGGAAACAGTGAACCTGAAATGAAGCATCGGAATCTATAACTAAGGTCACAGGAATGTTTCAAAACAGAGACAGTAGGAAGAGTCAGTCTACATGGACTTAAGTCGGCATCGATCTTTTGTGTTTAATTCCGATGCAATATCTGTGTTTCATCGTCAATAAGAAGGTCATAGGGATACAGTAAACCTGAAGTGAAACATCGGAATCTATAACTAGTGTCACAGGAATGGTTCAAAACATAGTCTGTAAGAAGAGTCAGTCTTCTTGTACTTAAGTCGGCATTGTGGCTTTTGTATTAAAGTCCGATGCAATTTCTGTGTTTCATCGTCAACAAGAAGGTCCAAGGGATACAGTAAACCTGAAGTGAAGCATCGGAATCAATAACTAGTGTCGCAGGAATGGTTCCAAACATAGACAGTAAGAAGACTCAGTCTTCTTGTACTTAAGTCGGCATTGTGCCCTTTTCAATTTAATTCCGATGCAATTACTGTGTTTCATCGTCAATAAGAAGGTCAGAGGAATACAGTAAACCTGAAGGGAAGCATCGGAAACTCTAACTAGTGTCACAGGAATGGTTCAAAACATAGTCAGTAAGAAGAGTCAGTCTTCTCGTACTTACGTCGGCATTGTGCCTTTTGTATATAGTTCCGATGCAATATCTGTGTTTCATCGTCAATAAGAATGTCCAAAGGATACAGTAAACCTGAAGTGAAGCATCGGAATCTGTAACTAGCGTCACAGGAATGGTTCAAAACATTGTCTGTAAGAAGAATCAGTCTTCTTGTACTTAAGTCGGCATTGTGCCTTTTTTATTTAATTCCGATGCAATATCTGTGTTTCATCGTCAATAAGAAGGTCCAAGGGATACAGTAAACCTGATGTGAAGCATCGGAATCTGTAACTAGCGTCACAGGAATGGTTCAAAACATAGTCAGTAAGAAGAGTCAGTCTTCTTGTACTTAAGTCGGCATTGTGCCTTTTGTATTTAATTCCGATGCAATATCTGTGTTTCATCGTCAATAAGAACGTCCAAGGGATACAGTAAACCTGAAGTGAAGCATCGGAATCCATAACTAGTGTCACAGGAATGGTTCAAAACATAGACAGTAGGAAGAGTGAGTCTTCTTGTACTTAAGTCGGCATTGTGCCTTTTCTATATAATTCCGATGCAATTTCTGTATTTCATCGTCAAAAAGAAGGTCAGAGGGATACAGTAAACCTGAAGTGAAGCATCGGAATCTGTAACTAGCGTCACAGGAATGGTTGAAAACATAGTCAGTAAGAAGAGTCAGTCTTCTTGTACATAAGTCGGCATTGTGCCTTTTCTATTTAATTCCGATGCCATTTCTGTGTTTCATCGTCAATAAGAACGTCCAAGGGATACAGTAAACCTGAAGTGAAGCATCGGAATCTATAACTAGTGTCACAGGAATGGTTCAAAACATAGACAGTAGGAAGACTGAGTCTTTTTGTACTTAAGTCGGCATTGTGCCTTTTCTATATAATTCCGATATAATTTTCGTATTTCATCGTCAATAAAAAGGTCAGAGGGATACAATAAACATGTAGTGAAGCATCGGAATCTGTAACTAGCGTCACAGGAATGGTTGAAAACATAGTCAGTAAGAAGAGTCAGTCTTCTTGTACTTAAGTCGGCATTGTGCCTTTTCTATTTAATTCCGATGCAATTTCTGTGTTTCAACGTCAATAAGAAGGTCCAAGAGATACAGTAAACCTGATGTGAGGCATCGGAATCTATAACTAGTGTCACAGGAATGGTTCAAATCATAGACTGTAAGAAGAGTTAGTCTTCTTGTACTTAAGTCGGCATTGTGCCTATTGTATTTAATTCCGATCCAATTTCTGTGTTTCATCGTCAAAAAGAAGGTCAGAGGGATACAGTAAACCTGAAGTGAAGCATCGGAATCTATAACTAGTGTCACAGGAATGGTTCAAAACATAGATAGTAAGTAGAGTCAGTTGTCTTGTACTTAAGTCGGCATTGTGCCATTTGTATTTAATTCCGATGCAATTTCTGTGTTTCATCGTCAATAAGAAGGACCAAGGGATACAGTAAACCTGAAGTGGAGCATCGGTATCTATATCTAGTGTCACAGGAATGGTTCAAATCATAGATAGTAAGGAGAGTCAGTGTTCTTGTACTTACGTCGGCATTGTGCCTTTTGTATTTAATTCCCATGCAATATCTGTGTTTCATCGTCAATAAGAAGGTCCAAGGGATACAGTAAACCTGAAGTGAAGCATCGGAATCTGTAACTAGCGTCACAGGAATGGTTCAAAACATAGTCAGTAAGAAGAGTCAGTCTTCTTGTACTTACGTCGGCATTGTGCCTTTTCTATTTAATTCCGATGCAATTTCTGTGTTTCATCGGCAATAAGAAGGTCCAAGGGATCAGTAAACCGGAAGTGAAGCATCGGAATCTGTTACTTGCGTCACAGGAATGGTTCAAAACATAGACAGTAATAAGAGTCAGTCTTCTTGTACTTAAGTCGGCATTGTGCCTTTTCTATTTAATTCCGATGCACTTTCTGTGTTTCATCGTCAATAAGTAGGTCCAAGGGAAACAGTAAACCTGAAGTGAAGCATCGGAATCTATAACTAGTGTCACAGGAATGGTTCAAATCATAGACAGTAAGAAGAGTCAGTCTTCTTGTACTTAAGTCGGAATTGTGCCTTTTCTATTTAATTCCGATGCAATATCTGTGTTTCATCGTCAATAAGAAGGTCAGAGGGATACAGTAAACCTGAGGTGAAGCATCGGGATCAGTAACTAGCGTCACAGGAATGGTTCAAAACATAGACAGTAATAAGAGTCAGTCTTCTTTTACTTAAGTCGGCATTGTGCCTTTTCTATTTAATTCCGAAGCAATTTCTGTGTTTCATCGTCAATAAGAAGGTCCAAGGGATACAGTAAATCTGATTTGAAGCATCGGAATCTATAACTAGTGTCACAGGAATGGTTCAAAACATAGACAGTAGGAAGAGTCAGTCTTCTTGTACTTAAGTCAGCATTGTGCCTTTTGTATTTAATACCGATACAATTTCTGTGTTTCATCGTCAAAAAGAAGGTCAGAGGAATACAGTAAACCTGACGTGAAGCATCGGAAACCATAACTAGTGTCACAGGAATGGTTCAAAACATAGACAGTAGCAAGAGCCAGTCTTCTTGTATTGCGCATTTTGTATTTAACTCCGATGTACTATCTGTGTTTCATCGTCAATAAGAAGATCCAAGGGATACAGTAAACCCGAAAAGAAGCATCGGAATCTATAACTAGTGTCACAGGAATGGTTCAAAACATAGACAGTAGGAAGAGTCAGTCTTCTTGAACTTAAGACGGCATTGTGCCTTTTCTATTTAATTGCGATGCACTTTCTGTGTTTCATCGTCAATAAGAAGGTCCAAGGGAAACAGTGAACCTGAAATGAAGCATCGGAATTTATAACTAAGGTCACAGGAATGTTTCAAAACAGAGACAGTAGGAAGAGTCAGTCTACATGGACTTAAGTCGGCATCGATCTTTTGTATTTAATTCCGATACAATTTCTGTGTTTCATCGTCAATAAGAAGGTCATAGGGATACAGTAAACCTGAAGTGAAACATCGGAATCTATAACTAGTGTCACAGGAATGGTTCAATACATAGTCTGTAAGAAGAGTCAGTCTTCTTGTACTTAAGTCGGCATTGTGGCTTTTGTATTTAATTCCGATGCAATTTCTGTGTTTCATCGTCTACAAGAAGGTCCAAGGGATACAGTAAACCTGAAGTGAAGCATCGGAATCTATAACTAGTGTCACAGGAATGGTTCAAAACATAGACAGTAAGAAGAATCATTCTTCTTGTACTTAAGTCGGCATTGTGCCCTTTTCAATTTAATTCCGATGCAATTACTGTGTTTCATCGTCAATAAGAAGGTCAGAGGAATACAGTAAACCTGAAATGAAGCATCGGAATCTCTAACTAGTGTCACAGGAATGGTTCAAACATAGTCAGTAAGAAGAGACAGTCTTCTTGTACTTACGTCGGCATTGTGCCTTTTGTATATAGTTCCGATGCAATATCTGTGTTTCATCGTCAATAAGAATGTCCAAAGGATACAGTAAACCTGAAGTGAAGCATCGGAATCTGTAACTAGCGTCACAGGAATGGTTCAAAACATAGTCAGTAAGAAGAGTCAGTCTTCTTGTACTTAAGTCGGCATTGTGCATTTTGTATTTAATTCCGATGCAATATCTGTGTTTCATCGTCAATAAGAAGGTCCAAGGGATACAGTAAACTTGAAGTGAAGCATCGGAATCTGTAACTAGCGTCACAGGAATGGTTCAAAACATTGTCTGTAAGAAGAATCAGTCTTCTTGTACTTAAGTCGGCATTGTGCCTTTTTTATTTAATTCCGATGCAATATCTGTGTTTCATCGTCAATAAGAAGGTCCAAGGGATACAGTAAACCTGAAGTGAAGCATCGGAATCTGTAACTAGCGTCACAGGAATGGTTCAAAACATAGTCAGTAAGAAGAGTCAGTCTTCTTGTACTTAAGTAAGCATTGTGCCTTTTGTATTTAATTCCGATGCAATATCTGTGTTTCATCGTCAATAAGAACGTCCAAGGGATACAGTAAACATGAAGTGAAGCATCGGAATCTATAACTAGTGTCACAGGAATGGTTCAAAACATAGACAGTAGGAAGAGTGAGTCCTCTTGTACTTAAGTCGGCATTGTGCCTTTTCTATATAATTCCGATGCAATTTCTGTATTTCATCGTCAATAAGAAGGTCAGAGGGATACAGTAAACCAGAAGTGAAGCATCGGAATCTGTAACTAGCGTCACAGGAATGGTTGAAAACATAGACAGTAAGAAGAGTCAGTCTTCTTGTACTTAAGTCGGCATTGTGCCTTTTCTATTTAATTCCGATGCAATTTCTGTGTTTCATCGTCAATAAGATGGTCCAAGAGATACAGTAAACCTGACGTGAGGCATCGGAATCTATAACTAGTGTCACAGGAATGGCTCAAATCATAGACAGTAAGAAGAGTCAGTCTTCTTGTACTTAAGTCGGCATTGTGCCTTTTCTATTTAATTCCGACGCAATTTCTGTGTTTCATCGTCAATAAGAAAGACAGAGGGATACAGTAAACCTGAAGTGAAGCAATGTAATCTATATTTAGTGTCACAGGAATGGTTCAAAACAGTCAGTAAGAAGAGTCAGTCTTCTTGTACTTAAGACGGCATTGTGCATTTTGTATTTAATTCCGATGCAATTTCTGTGTTTCATCGTCAATAAGAAGGTCCAAGGGATTCAGTAAATCTGAAGTGAAGCATCGGAATTATTAACTAGTGTCACAGGAATGGTTCAAAAGATAGACAGTAAGAAGAGTCAGTCTTCTTGAACTTAAGTCGGCATTGTGCCTTTTGTATTTAATTCCGATCCAATTTCTGTGTTTCATCGTCAAAAAGAAGGTCAGAGGGATACAGTAAACCTGAAGTGAAGCATCGGAATCTATAACTAGTGTCACAGGAATGGTTCAAAGCATAGAGAGTAGGAAGAGTCAGTCTTCTTGTACATAAGTCGGCATTGTGCCTTTTGTATTTAACTCCGATGCACTATCTGTGTTTCATCGTCAATAAGAAGATCCAAGGGATACAGTAAACCTGAAATGAAGCATCGGAATCTATAACTAGTGTCACAGGAATGGTTCAAATCATAGCCAGTAGGAAGAGTCAGTCTTCATGTACTTAAGTAGGCATTGTGCCTTTTCTATTTAATTCCGATGCACTTTCTGTGTTTCATCGTCAATAAGAAGGTCCAAGGGATACAGTAAACCTGAAATGAAGCATCGGAATCTATAACCAAGGTCACAGGAATGTTTCAAAACAGAGACAGTAGGTAGAGTCAGTCTACATGTACTTAAGTCGGCATTGTCCCATTTGTATTTAATTCCGATGCAATTTCTGTGTTTCATCGTCAATAAGAAGGACCAAGGGATACAGTATACCTGAAGTGAAGCATCGGTATCTATATCTAGTGTCACAGGAATGGTTCAAAACATAGATAGTAAGGAGAGTCAGTGTTCTTGTACTTACGTCGGCATTGTGCCTTTTGTATTTAATTCCCATGCAATATCTGTGTTTCATCGCCAATAAGAAGGCCCAAGGGATACAGTAAACCTGAAGTGAAGCATCGGAATCTGTAACTAGCGTCACAGGAATGGTTCAAAACATAGTCAGTAAGAGGAGTCAGTCTTCTTGTACTTACGTCGGCATTGTGCCTTTTGTATTTAATTCTGATGCAATATCTGTGTTTCATCGTCAATAAGGAGGTCCAAGGGATACAGTAAACCTGAAGTGAAGCATCGGAATCTGTAACTAGCGTCACAGGAATGGTTCAAAACATAGACAGTAAGAAGAGTCAGTCTTCTTGTACTTAAGTCGGCATTGTGCCTTTTCTATTTCATTCCGATGCAATTTCTGTGTTTTATCGTCAATAAGAAGGTCAGAGGGATACAGTAAACATGAAGTGAAGCATCGATAAATCTATATCTAGTGTCACAGGAATGGTTCAAATCAGTCAGTAAGAAGAGTCAGTCTTCTTGTATTTAAGTCGGCATTGTGCATTTTGTATTTAATTCCGATGCAATTTCTGTGTTTCATCGTCAATAAGAAGGTCCAAGGGATTCAGTAAATCTGAAGTGAAGCATCGGAATCTGTAACTAGTGTCACAGGAATGGTTCAAAACATAGACAGTAAGAAGAGTCAGTCTTCTTGAACTTAAGTCGGCATTGTGCCTTTTGTATTTAATTCCGATCCAATTTCTGTGTTTCATCGTCAAAAAGAAGGTCAGAGGGATACAGTAATCCTGAAGTAAAGCATCGGAATCTATAACTAGTGTCACAGGAATGGTTCAAAACATAGAGAGTAGGAGGAGTCAGTCTTCTTGTACTTAAGTCGGCATTGTGCCTTTTGCATTTAACTCCGATGCACTATCTGTGTTTCATCGTCAATAAGAAGATCCAAGGGATACAGTAAACCTGAAATGAAGCATCGGAATCTATAACTAGTGTCACAGGAATGGTTCAAATTATAGCCAGTAGGAAGAGTCAGTCTTCATGTACTTAAGTAGGCATTGTGCCTTTTCTATTTAATTCCGATGCACTTTCTATGTTTCATCGTCAATAAGAAGGTCCAAGGGATACAGTAAATCTGAAACGAAGCATAGGATTATATAACTAAGGTCACAGGAATGTATCAAAACAGAGACAGTAGGAGGAGTCAGTCTTCTTGTACTTAAGTCGGCATTGTGCCATTTGTATTTAATTCCGATGCAATTTCTGTGTTTCATCGTCAATAAGATGGTCCTAGGGATACAGTAAATCTGAAGTGAAGCATTGGAATCTATAACTAGGGTCACAGGAATGGTTCAAAACATAGACAGTAAGAAGAGTCAGTCTTCTTGTTCTTAAGTCGGCATTGTGCCTTTTGTATTTTATTCCGATCCAATTTCTGTGTTTCATCGTCAAAAAGGAGGTCAGAGGGATACAGTAAACCTGAAGTGAAGCATCGGAATCTATAACTAGTGTCACAGGAATGGTTCAAAACATAGATAGTAAGGGGAGTCAGTCTTCTTGTACTTAAGTCGGCATTGTGCCATTTGTATTTATTTCCGATGCACTTTCTGTGTTTCATCGTCAATAAGAAGGTCCAAGGGATACAGTAAACCTGAAATGAAGCATCGGAATCTATAACTAAGGTCACAGGAATGTATCAAAACAGAGACAGTAGGAGGAGTCAGTCTACATGTACTTAAGTCGGCATTGTGCCCTTTTCAATTTAATTCCGATGCAAGTACTGTGTTTCATCGTCAATAAGAAGGTCAGAGGGATACAGTAAACCGGAAGTGTGACATCGGAATCTATAACTAGTGTCACGGGAATGGTTCAAAACATAGACAGGAGGAAGAGTCAGTCTTCTTGTACTTAAGTCGGCATTGTGCCATTTGTATTTAATTCCGATGCAATTTCTGTGTTTCATCGTCCATAAGAAGGTCCTAGGGATACAGTAAATCTGAAGTGAAGCATTGGAATCTATAACTAGGGTCACAGGAATGGTTCAAAACATAGACAGTAAGAAAAGTCAGTCTTCTTGTTCTTAAGTCGGCATTGTGCCTTTTGTATTTTATTCCGATCCAATTTCTGTGTTTCATCGTCAAAAAGGAGGTCAGAGGGATACAGTAAACCTGAAGTGAAGCATCGGAATCTATAACTAGTGTCACAGGAATGGTTCAAAACATAGACAGTAGGAAGAGTCAGTCTTCTTGTACTTAAGTCGGCATTGTGCCTTTTGTATGTAACTCCGATGCACTATTTGTGTTTCATCGTCAATAAGAAGATCCAAGGGATACAGTAAACCTGAAATGAAGCATCCGAATCTATAACTAGTGTCACAGGAATGGTTCAAATCATAGACAGTAGGAAGAGTCAGTCTACATTTACCTAAGTCTGCATTCTGCCTTTTGTATTTAATTCCGATGCAATATATGTGTTTCATCGTCAATAAGAAGGTCAGAGGGATACAGTAAACATGAAGTGAAGCATCTGAATCTATAACTAGTGTCACAGGAATGGTTCAAAACATAGTCAGTAAGGAGAGGCAGTCTTCTCGTACTTAAGTCGGCTATTGGCTTTTGTATTTAATTCCGATGCAATTTCTGTGTTTCATCGTCAATAAGAAGGTCCAAGGGATACAGTAAACCTGAAGTGAAGCATCGGAATCTATAACTAGTGTCACAGGAATGGTTCAAATCATAGACAGTAAGAAGAGTCACTCTTCTTGTACTTACGTCGGCATTGTGCCTTCTCTATTTAATTCCGATGCAATATCTGTGTTTCATCGTCAATAAGAAGGTCAGAGGGATACAGTAAACCTGAGGTGAAGCATCGGGATCTGTAACTAGCGTCACAGGAATGGTTCAAAACATAGACAGTAATAAGAGTCAGTCTTCTTTTACTTAAGTCGGCATTGTGCCTTTTCTATTTAATTCCGATGCCATTTCTGTGTTTCATCGTCAATAAGAAGGCCCAAGGGATACAGTAAATCTGATTTGAAGCATCGGAATCTATAACTAGTGTCACAGGAATGGTTCAAAACATAGACAGTAGGAAGAGTCAGTCTTCTTGTACTTAAGTCAGCATTGTGCCTTTTGTATTTAATACCGATACAATTTCTGTGTTTCATCGTCAAAAAGAAGGTCAGAGGAATACAGTAAACCTGAAGTGAAGCATCGGAATCTGTAACTAGCGTCACAGGAATGGTTCAAAACATAGTCAGTAAGAAGAGTCAGTCTTCTTGTACTTAAGTCGGCATTGTGCCTTTTGTATTTAATTCCGATGCAATATCTGTGTTTCATCGACAATAAGAACGTCCAAGGGATTCAGTAAACATGAAGTGAAGCATCGGAATCTATAACTAGTGTCACAGGAATGGTTCAAAACATAGACAGTAGGAAGAGTGAGTCTTCTTGTACTTAAGTCGGCATTGTGCCTTTTCTATATAATTCCGATGCAATTTCTGTATTTCATCGTCAATAAGAAGGTCAGAGGGATACAGTAAACCTGAAGTGAAGCATCGGAATCTGTAACTAGCGTCACAGGAATGGTTGAAAACATAGACAGTAAGAAGAGTCAGTCTTCTTGTACTTAAGTCGGCATTGTGCCTTTGGTATTTAATTCCGATGCAATTTCTGTGTTTCATCGTCAATAAGAAGGTCCAAGAGATACAGTAAACCTGACGTGAGGCCTCGGAATCTATAACTAGTGTCACAGGAATGGTTCAAATCATAGACAGTAAGAAGAGTCAGTCTTCTTGTACTTAAGTCGGAATTGTGCCTTTTCTATTTAATTCCGATGCAATTTCTGTGTTTCATCGTCAATAAGAAAGTCAGAGGGATACAGTAAACCTGAAGTGAAGCAATGTAATCTATATTTAGTGTCACAGGAATGGTTCAAAACAGTCAGTAAGAAGAGTCAGTCTTCTTGTACTTAAGACGGCATTGTGCATTTTGTATTTAATTCCGATGCAATTTCTGTGTTTCATCGTCAATAAGAAGGTCCAAGGGATACAGTAAACCTGAAGTGAAGCATCGGAATCTATAACTAGTGTCACAGGAATGGTTCAAATCATAGACAGTAAGAAGAGTCACTCTTCTTGTACTTAAGTTGGCATTGTGCCTTCTCTATTTAATTCCGATGCAATATCTGTGTTTCATCGTCAATAAGAAGGTCAGAGGGATACAGTAAACCTGAGGTGAAGCATCGGGATCTGTAACTAGCGTCACAGGAATGGTTCAAAACATAGACAGTAATAAGAGTCAGTCTTCTTTTACTTAAGTCGGCATTGTGCCTTTTCTATTTAATTCCGATGCAATTTCTGTGTTTCATCGTCAATAAGAAGGCCCAAGGGATACAGTAAATCTGATTTGAAGCATCGGAATCTATAACTAGTGTCACAGGAATGGTTCAAAACATAGACAGTAGGAAGAGTCAGTCTTCTTGTACTTAAGTCAGCATTGTGCCTTTTGTATTTAATACCGATACAATTTCTGTGTTTCATCGTCAAAAAAAAGGTCAGAGGAATACAGTAAACCTGAAGTGAAGCATCGGAATCTGTAACTAGCGTCACAGGAATGGTTCAAAACATAGTCAGTAAGAAGAGTCAGTCTTCTTGTACTTAAGTCGGCATTGTGCCTTTTGTATTTAATTCCGATGCAATATCTGTGTTTCATCGACAATAAGAACGTCCAAGGGATTCAGTAAACATGAAGTGAAGCATCGGAATCTATAACTAGTGTCACAGGAATGGTTCAAAACATAGACAGTAGGAAGAGTGAGTCTTCTTGTACTTAAGTCGGCATTGTGCCTTTTCTATATAATTCCGAGGCAATTTCTGTATTTCATCGTCAATAAGAAGGTCAGAGGGATACAGTAAACCTGAAGTGAAGCATCGGAATCTGTAACTAGCGTCACAGGAATGGTTGAAATCATAGACAGTAAGAAGAGTCAGTCTTCTTGTACTTAAGTCGGCATTGTGCCTTTTCTATTTAATTCCGATGCAATTTCTGTGTTTCATCGTCAATAAGAAGGTCCAAGAGATACAGTAAACCTGACGTGAGGCCTCGGAATCTATAACTAGTGTCACAGGAATGGTTCAAATCATAGACAGTAAGAAGAGTCAGTCTTCTTGTACTTAAGTCGGCATTGTGCCTTTTCTATTTAATTCCGATGCAATTTCTGTGTTTCATCGTCAATAAGAAAGTCAGAGGGATACAGTAAACCTGAAGTGAAGCAATGTAATCTATATTTAGTGTCACAGGAATGGTTCAAAACAGTCAGTAAGAAGAGTCAGTCTTCTTGTACTTAAGACGGCATTGTGCATTTTGTATTTAATTCCGATGCAATTTCTGTGTTTCATCGTCAATAAGAAGGTCCAAGGGATTCAGTAAATCTGAAGTGAAGCATCGGAATCTATAACTAGTGTCACAGGAATGGTTCAAATCATAGCCAGTAGGAAGAGTCAGTCTTCATGTACTTAAGTAGGCATTGTGCCTTTTCTATTTAATTCCGATGCACTTTCTGTGTTTCATCGTCAATAAGAAGGTCCAAGGGATACAGAAAACCTGAAATGAAGCATCGGAATCTATAACCAAGGTCACAGGAATGTTTCAAAAGCAGAGACAGTAGGTAGAGTCAGTCTACATGTACTTAAGTCGGCATTGTGCCTTTTGTATTTAATTCCGATGCAATTTCTGTGTTTCATCGTTAATAAGAAGGTCAGAGGGATACAGTTAACCTGAAGTGAAGCATCGGAATCTATATCTAGTGTCACAGGAATGGTTCAAAACATAGATAGTAAGGAGAGTCAGTCTTCTTGTACTTAAGTCGGCATTGTGCCATTTGTATTTAATTCCGATGCAATTTCTGTGTTTCATCGTCAATAAGAAGGACCAAGGGATACAGTAAACCCGAAGTGAAGCATCGGTATCTATATCTAGTGTCACACGAATGGTTCAAAACATAGATAGTAAGGAGAGTCAGTGTTCTTGTACTTACGTCGGCATTGTGCCTTTTGTATTTAATTCCCATGCAAAATCTGTGTTTCATCGCCAATAAATAGGCCCAAGGGATACAGTAAACCTGAAGTGAAGCATCGGAATCTGTAACTAGCGTCACAGGAATGGTTCAAAACATAGTCAGTAAGATGAGTCAGTCTTCTTGTACTTACGTCGGCATTGTGCCTTTTGTATTTAATTCTGATGCAATATCTATGTTTCATCGTCAATAAGAAGGTCCAAGGGATACAGTAAACCTGAAGTGAAGCATCGGAATCTGTAACTAGCGTCACAGGAATGGTTCAAAACATTGACAGTAAGAAGAGTCAGTCTTCTTGTACTTAAGTCGGCATTGTGCCTTTTCTATTTCATTCCGATGCAATTTCTGTGTTTTATCGTCAATAAGAAGGTCAGAGGGATACAGTAAACATGAAGTGAAGCACCGGAATCTATATCTAGTGTCACAGGAATGGTTCAAATCAGTCAGTAAGAAGAGTCAGTCTTCTTGTATTTAAGTCGGCATTGTGCATTTTGTATTTAATTCCGATGCAATTTCTGTGTTTCATCGTCAATAAGAAGGTCCAAGGGATTCAGTAAATCTGAAGTGAAGCATCGGAATCTGTAACTAGTGTCACAGGAATGGTTCAAAACATACACAGTAAGAAGAGTCAGTCTTCTTGAACTTAAGTCGGCATTGTGCCTTTTGTATTTAATTCCGATCCAATTTCTGTGTTTCATCGTCAAAAAGAAGGTCAGAGGGATACAGTAATCCTGAACTAAAGCATCGGAATCTATAACTAGTGTCACAGGAATGGTTCAAAACATAGAGAGTAGGAGGAGTCAGTCTTCTTGTCCTTAAGTCGGCATTGTGCCTTTTGTATTTAACTCCGATGCACTATCTGTGTTTCATCGTCAATAAGAAGATCCAAGGGATACAGTAAACCTGAAATGGAGCATCGGAATCTATAACTAGTGTCACAGGAATGGTTCAAATTATAGCCAGTAGGAAGAGTCAGTCTTCATGTGCTTAAGTAGGCATTGTGCCTTTTCTATTTAATTCCGATGCACTTTCTGTGTTTCATCGTCAATAAGAAGGTCCAAGGGATACAGTAAATCTGAAATGAAGCATCGGATTCTATAACTAAGGTCACAGGAATGTATCAAAACAGAGACAGTAGGAGGAGTCAGTCTTCTTGTACATAAGTCGGCATTGTGCCATTTGTATTTAATTCCGATGCTATTTCTGTGATTCATCGTCAATAAGAAGGTCCTAGGGATACAGTAAATCTGAAGTGAAGCATTGGAATCTATAACTAGGGTCACAGGAATGTTTCAAAACATAGACAGTAAGAAGAGTCAGTCTTCTTGTTCTTAAGTCGGCATTGTGCCTTTTGTATTTTATTCCGATGCAATTTCTGTTTTTCATCGTCAAAAAGGAGGTCAGAGGGGTACAGTAAACCTGAAGTGAAGCATCGGAATCTATAACTAGTGTCACAGGAATGGTTCAAAACATAGATAGTAAGGGGAGTCAGTCTTCTTGTACTTAAGTCGGCATTGTGCCATTTGTATTTAATTCCGATGCACTTTCTGTGTTTCATCGTCAATAAGAAGGTCCAAGGGATACAGTAAACCTGAAATGAAGCATCGGAATCTATAACTAAGGTCACAGGAATGTATCAAAACAGAGACAGTAGGAGGAGTCAGTCTACATGTACTTAAGTCGGCGTTGTGCCCTTTTCAATTTAATTCCGATGCAAGTACTGTGTTTCATCGTCAATAAGAAGGTCAGAGGGATACAGTAAACCGGAAGTGTGGCATCGGAATCTATAACTAGTGTCACGGGAATGGTTCAAAACATAGACAGGAGGAAGAGTCAGTCTTCTTGTACGTAAGTCGGCATTGTGCCATTTGTATTTAATACCGATGCAATTTCTGTGTTTCATCGTCAATAAGAAGGTCCTAGGGATACAGTAAATCTGAAGTGAAGCATTGGAATCTATAACTAGGGTCACAGGAATGGTTCAAAACATAGACAGTAAGAAGAGTCAGTCTTCTTGTTCTTAAGTCGGCATTGTGCCTTTTGTATTTAATTCCGATCCAATTTCTGTGTTTCATCGTCAAAAATGATGTCAGAGGGATACAGTAAACCTGAAGTGAAGCATCGGAATCTATAACTAGTGTCACAGGAATGGTTCAAAACATAGACAGTAGGAAGAGTCAGTCTTCTTGTACTTAAGTCGGCATTGTGCCTTTTGTATGTAACTCCTATGCACTATCTGTGTTTCATCGTCAATAAGAAGATCCAAGGGATACAGTAAACCTGAAAAGAAGCATCCGAATCTATAACTATTGTCACAGGAATCGTTCAAAACATAGACAGTAAGAAAGGTCAGTCTTCTTGTACTTAAGTCGGCTTTGTACCTTTTGTACTTAATTCCAAAGCTATTTCTGTGTTTCATCGTCAACAAGAAGGTCAGAGTGATACAGTAAACCTGAAGTGAAGCATCGGGAACTATAACTAGGGACACAGGAATGGTTCAAAACAGTCAGTAAGAAGAGTCAGTCTTCTTGTACTTAAGTCGGCATTGTGCCATTTCTATTTAATTCCGGTGCAATTTCTGTGTTTCATCGTCAATAAGAACGTCGAAGGGATCAGTAACCTGAAATGAAGCATCCGAATCTATAACTAGTGTCACAGGAATGGTTCAAAACATAGACAGTAAGAAGAGTCAGTCTTCTTGTACTTAAGTCGCAGCGTGCCTCTTCTATTTATTTCCGATCCAATTTCTGTGCTACATCGTCAAAAAGGAGGTCAGAGGGATACAGTAAACCTGAAGTGAAGCATCGGAACCTATAATTAGTGTCACAGGAATGGTTCAAAACATAGACAGTGGGATGAGTCAGTCTTCTTGTACTTAAGTCGGCATTGTGCCTTTTGTATTTAACTCCGATGCACTATCTGTGTTTCATCGTCAATAAGAAGATCAAAGGGATACAGTAAACCTGAAATGAAGAATCGGAATCTATAACTACTCTCACAGGAATGGTTCAAAAGCATAGACAGTAGGGAGAGTCAGTCTACATTTACTTAAGTCTGCATTGTGCCTTTTGTATTTAATTCCGATGCAATTTATGTGTTTCATCGTCAATAAGAAGGTCAGAGGGATACAGTAAACCTGAAGTGAAGCATCTGAATCTATAACTAGTGTCACAGGAATGGTTCAAAACATAGTCAGTAAGGAGAGTCAGTCTTCTCGTACTTAAGTCGGCTTGTGGCTTTTGTATTTTATTCCGATGCAATTGCTGTGTTTCATCGTCAATAAGAAGGTCCAAGGGATACAGTAAACCTGAAGTGAGGCATCGGAATCTATAACTAGTGTCACAGGAATGGTTCATACATAGTCAGTAAGAAGAGTCAATCTTCTTGTACTTAAGTCGGCATTTAGCCCTTTTCAAATTAATTCCGATGTAGATACTACGTTTCATCGTCAAAAGCGACGGTCAGAGGGATACAGTAAACCTGATGTGAAGCATCGGAATCTATAACTATTGTCACAGGAATGGTTCAAAACATAGACAGTAGGAAGAGTCAGACTTCTTGTACTTAAGTCGGCATTGTGCCTTTTCTATTTAATTCCGATGCTCTTTCTGTGTTTCATCGTCAATAAGAAGGTCCAAGGGATACAGTAAACCTGAAATGAAGCATCGGAATCTATAACTAAGGTCACAGGAATGTTTCAAAACATGGACACTAGGAAGAGGCAGTCTACATTAACCTAAGTCTGCATTCTGCCTTTTGTATTTAATTCCGATGCAATATATGTGTTTCATCGTCAATAAGAGGGTCAGAGGGATACAGTAAACATGAAGTGAAGCATCTGAATCTATAACTAGTGGCACAGGAATGGTTCAAAACATAGTCAGTAAGGAGAGGCAGTCTTCTCGTACTTAAGTCGGCTATTGGCTTTTGTATTTAATTCCGATGCAATTGCTGTGTTTCATCGTCAATAAGAAGGTCCAAGGGATATAGTAAACCTGAAGTGAAGCTTCGGAATCTATAACTAGTGTCACAGGAATGGTTCAAAGCATAGACAGTAAGAAAGGTCAGTCTTCTTGTACTTAAGTCGGCTTTGTACCTTTTGTATTTAATTCCAAAGCTATTTCTGTGTTTCATCGTCAACAAGAAGGTCAGAGTGATACAGTAAACCTGAAGTGAAGCATCGGAAACTATAACTAGTGACACAGGAATGGTTCAAAACAGTCAGTAAGAGGAGTCAGTCTTCTTGTACTTAAGTCGGCATTGTGCCATTTCTATTTAATTCCGATGCAATTTCTGTGTTTCATCGTCAATAAGAACGTCGAAGGGATCAGTAAACCTGAAATGAAGCATCCGAATCAATAACTAGTGTCACAGGAATGGTTCAAAACATAGACAGTAAGAAGAGTCAGTCTTCTTGTACTTAAGTCGGCAGCGTGCCTCTTCTATTTATTTCCGATCCAATTTCTGTGCTACATCGTCAAAAAGGAGGTCAGAGGGATACAGTAAACCTGAAGTGAAGCATCGGAACCTATAATTAGTGTCACAGGTATGGTTCAAAACATAGGCAGTAGGAAGAGTCAGTCTGCTTGTACTTAAGTCGGCATTGTGCCTTTTGTATTTAACTCCGATGCACTATCTGTGTTTCATCGTCAATACGAAGATCCAAGGGATACAGTAAACCTGAAATGAAGAATCGGAATCTATAACTACTCTCACAGGAATGGTTCAAAAGCATAGACAGTAGGGAGAGTCAGTCTACATTTACTTAAGTCTGCATTGTGCCTTTTGTATTTTTTCCGATGCAATTTATGTGTTTCATCGTCAATAAGAAGGTCAGAGGGATAAAGTAAACCTGAAGTGAAGCATCTGAATCTATAACTAGTGTCACAGGAATGGTTCAATACATAGTCAGTAAGGAGAGTCAGTCTTCTCGTACTTAAGTCGGCTTGTGGCTTTTGTATTTTATTCCGATGCAATTGCTGTGTTTCATCGTCAATAAGAAGGTCCAAGGGATACAGTAAACCTGAAGTGAAGCATCGGAATCTATAACTAGTGTCACAGGAATGGTTCAAACATAGACAGTAAGAAGAGTCAGTCTTCTTGTCCTTAAGTCCGCATTGTGCAATTTGTATATAATTCCGATGCAATTTCTGTGATTCATCGTCAATAAGAAGGTCAGAGGGATACAGTAAACCTGAAGTGTAGCATCGGAATGTATAACTAGTGTCACAGGAATGGTTCAAAACATAGACAGTAGGAAGAGTCAGTCTTCTTGAACTTAAGTCGGCATTGTGCATTTGTATTTTATTCCGATGAAATTTCTGTGTTTCATCTTCAATAAGAAGGTCCATGGGATACAGTAAACCTGAAGTGAAGAATCGGAATCTATAACTAGTGTCACAGGAATAGTTCAAAACATAGACAGTAAGAAAGGTCAGTCTTCTTGTACTTAAGTCATCTTTGTGCCTTTTTTATTTAATTCCAATGCAATTTCTGTGTTTCATCGTCAATAAGAAGGTCAGAGGGATACAGTAAACTTGAAGTGAAGCATCGGAATCTATAACTAGTGTCACAGGAATGGTTCAAAACATAGTCAGTAAGAAGAGTCAGACTTCTTCTACCTAAGCCGGCATTGTGCCTTTTGTATTTAAATCCGATGCAATTTCTGTGTTTCATCGTCAATAAGAAGGACCAAGGGATACAGTAAACCTGTAGTGAAGCATCGGAATCTATAACTAGTGTCACAGGAATGTTTCAAAACATAGAGAGTAAGAAGAGTCAGTCTTCTTGTACTTAAGTCGGCATTGTGCCTTTTCTATTTAATTCCGATGCAATTTCTGTGTTTCATCGTCAATAAGAAGGTCAGAGGGATACAGTAAACCTGAAGTGAAGCATCGGAAACTGTAACTAGCATCACAGGAATGGTTCAAAACATAGACAGTCAGAAGAGTCAGTCTTCTTGTACTTCAGTCGGCGTTGTGCCTTTTGTATTTAAATCCGATGCAATTTCTGTGTTTCATCGTCAATAAGAAGGACCAAGGGATACAGTAAACCTGTAGTGAAGCATCGGAATCTATAACTAGTGTCACAGGAATGTTTCAAAAAATAGAGAGTAAGAAGAGTCAGTCTTCTTGTACTTAAGTCGGCATTGTGCCTTTTCTATTTAATTCCGATGCAATTTCTGTCTTTCATCGTCAATAAGAAGGTCAGAGGATTACAGTAAACCTGAAGTGAATCATCGGAATCTATAACTAGTGTCACAGGAATGGTTCAAAACATAGTCAGTAAGAAGAGTCAGTCTTCTTCTACTTAAGTCGGCATTGTGCCTTTCCTGTTATATCCGTTGCAATATCTGTGTTTCATCGTCAATAAGAATGTCAGAGGGATACAGTAAACCTGAAGTGAAGCATCGGAATGCATAACTAGTGTCACAGGAATGGTTCCAAACATAGTCAATAAGAAGAGTCAGTCTTCTTGTACTTAAGTCGGCATTGTGCATTTTCTATTTAATTCCGATGCAATTTCTGTGTTTCATCGTCAATAAGAAGGTCCAAGGGATACAGTAAACCTGAAGTGAATTATCGGAAACTATAACTAGTGTCACAGGAATGGTTCAAAGCATAGTCAGTAAGAAGAGTCTGTCTTCTTGTACTGAAGTCGGCATTGTGCCTTTTGTATTGAATTCCGATGCAATTTCTGTGTTTCATCGTCAATAAGAAGGTCAGAGGTGTACAGTAAACCTTAAGTGAAGCATCGGAATCTATAACTAGTGTCACAGGAGTGGTTCAAAGCATAGACAGTATGAAGGGTCAGTCTTCTTGTAGTTAGGTCGGCATTGTGCCTTTTGTATTTAATTCCGATGCAATTTCTGTGTTTCATCATCAATAAGAAGGTCCAAGGGATACAGTAAACCTGAAGTGAAGCATTGGAATCTATAACTAGTGTCAAAGGAATGGTTTAAAACATAGACAAAAAGACGAGTCAGTCTTCTTGTACTTAAGTCGGCATTGTGCCTTTTGTACTTAATTCCGATGCAATTTCTGTGATTCATCGTCAATAAGAAGCTCAGAGGGATACAGTAAACCTGAAGTGAAGCATCGGAATCTATAACTAGTGTCACGGGAATGGTTCAAAGCAGTCAGAAAAAAGAGTCAGTCTTCTTGTACTTAAGTCGGCATTGTGCCTTTTGCATTTAATTTCGATGCAATTTCTGTGTTTCATCGTCAATAAGAAGGTCCAGGGGATACAGTAAATGTGAAGTGAAGCATCGGAATCTATAACTAGTGTCACAGGAATGGAAGAAAAATAGACAGTAAGAAGAGTCAGTCTTCTAGCACTTATGTCGGCATTGTGCCTTTTGTATTTAATTCCGATGCAATTTCTGTGTTTCATCGTCAAGAAGAAGGTCAGAGGAATACAGTAAACCTGAAGTGAAGCATCGGAATCTATAACTAGTGTCACAGGAATGGTTCAAATCATAGACAGTAGGAAGATTCAGTCTACATGTACTTAAGTCGACATCGTGCCTTTTGTATTTATTTCCAATGCAATTTCCGTGTTTCATCGTCAATAAGAAGATCAGAGGGATACTGTAACCCTGAAGTGAAGGATCGGATTCTGTAACTAGCGTCACAGGAATGGTTCAAAACATAGACAGTAAGGAGAGTCAGTCTTCTTGTACTTAAGTCGGCATTGTGCCTTTTCTATTTAATTCCGATGCAATTTCTGTGTTTCATCGTCAATAAGAAGGTCAGAGGGATACAGTAAACCTGAGGTGAAGCATCGGAATCTATAACTACTGTCACAGGAATGGTTCAAAAGATAGTCAGAAAGAAGAGTCTGTCTTCTAGTACTTAAGTCGGCATTGTGCCGTTTCTATTTAATTCCGATGCAATTTATGTGGTTCATCGACAATAAGAAGGTCCGAGGGATACAGTAAACCTGAAGTGAAGCATCTGAATCTATAACTAGTGTGACAGGAATGGTTCAAAACATAGTCAGTAAAGAGAATCAGTCTTCTCGTACTTAAGTCGGCTTGTGGCTTTTGTATTTAATTCCGATGCAATTGCTGTATTTCATTGTCAATACGAAGGTCCAAGGGATACAGTAAACCTGGAGTGAAGCATCGGAATCTATAACTAGTGTCACAGGAATGGTTCAAACATAGACAGTAAGAAGAGTCAGTCTTCTTGTACTTAAGTCGGCATTGTGCCCTTTTCAAATTATTTCCGATGTAGATACTATGTTTCATCGTCAATAAGAAGGTCAGAGGGATACAGTAAACCTGAAGTGTAGCACCAGAATCTATAACTAGTGTCACAGGAATTGTTCAAAACATAGTCAGTAAGAAGAGTCAGTCTTCTTGTACTTACGTCGGCATTGTGCTTTTTGTATTTAATTCCGATGCAATATCTGTGTTTCATCGTCAATAAGAAGGTCCAAGGGATACAGTAACCCTGAAGTGAAGCATCGGAATTTGTAACTAGCGTCACAGGAATGGTTCAAAACATAGTCAGTAAGAAGAGTCAGTGTTCTTGTACTTAAGTCGGCATTGTGCCTTTTCTATTTAATTCCGATGCAATTTCTGTGTTTCAACGTCAATAAGAAGGTCAGAGGGATACAGTAAACCTGACGTGAAGCATCGGAATCTATAACTACTGTCACAGGAATGGTTCAAAACATAGTCAGAAAGAAGAGTCAGTCTTCTTGTACTTAAGTCGGCATTGTGCCTTTTCTATTTAGTCCGTGCAACTTCTGTGTTTCATCGTCAATAAGAAGGTCAGAGGGAAACAGTAAACCTGAAGTGAAGCATCGGAATCTATAACTAGTGTCACAGGAATGGTTGAAATCATAGTCAGTAAGAAGAGTCAGTCTTCTTGTACTTAAGTCGGCATTGTGCTCTTTCTATTTAATTCCGATGCAATTTCAGTCTTTCATCGTCAATAAGAAGGTCAGAGGGATACAGTAAACCTGAAGTGAAGCATCGGAATCTGAAACTTGCGTCAGAGGAATGGTTCAAAGGATAGACAGTAAGAAGAGTCAGTCTTCTTGTACTTAAGTCGGCATTGTGCATTTTCTATTTAATTCCGATGCAATTTCTGTGTTTCATCGTCAGTAAGAAGGTCCAAGGGATACAGTAAACCTGAAGTGAAGCATCGGAATCTGTAACTAGCATCAGAGGAATGGTTCAATGCATAGACAATAAGTAGAGTCAGTCTTCTTATACTTAAGTCGGCATTGTGCCTTTTGTATTTAATTCCGATGCAATTTCTGTTTTTCATCGTCAATAAGAAGGTCAGATCGATACAGTAAACCTGAAGTGAAGCATCGGAATCTATAACTAGTGTGACAGGAATGGTTCAAAGCATAGACAGTAGGAAGAGTCAGTCTTCTTGTACTTAAGACGGCATTGTGCTTTTCTATTTAATTCCGATGCAATTTCTGTGTTTCATAGTCATTAAGATGGTCAGAGGGATACAGTAAACCTGAAGTGAAGCAACGGAATCTATAACTAGTGTCACAGGAATAGTTCCAATCATAGTCAGTAAGATGAGTCAGTCTTCTTGTACTTAAGTCGGCATTGTGCCTTTTTTATTTAATTCTGATGCAATCTCTGTGTTTCGTCGGCAATAAGAAGGTCCAAGGGATAAAGTAAACCGGAAGTGAAGCATCGGAATCCATAACTAGTGTCACAGGAATAATATAATAAACATAGTCAGTGAGAAGTGTCAGTCTTCATGTACTTAAGTCGGCATTGTGCCTTTTAACTGAATTCCGATGCAATTTCTGTGCTTCATCGTCAATAACAAGGTCAGAGGGATACCGTAAACCTGAAGTGAGGCATCGGAATCTATAACTACTGTCACAGGAATGGTTCAAAACATAGACAGTAAGAAGAGTTAGTCTTCTTGTACTTAAGTCCGCATTGTGCCTTTTGTATTTAATTCCGATGCCATTTCTGTGTTTCATCGTCAATAAGTAGGTCCAAGGGATACAGTAAACCTGAAGTGAAGCATCGGAATTTATAACTAGTGTCACAGGAATGGTTCAAATCATAGACAGTAAGATGAATCAGTCATCTTGTACTTAAGTCGGCATTGTGCATTTTGTATTTAATTCCGAGGTAATTTCTGTGTTTCATCGTCAATAAGAATGTCAGAGGGATACAGTAAACCTGATGGGAAGCATCGGAATTTATCACAAGTGTCACAGAAATGGTTCAAATCATAGCCAGTAGGATGAGTCAGTCTTCTTGTCCTTAAGTCGGCATTGTGCATTTTTTATTTTATTCCGATGCAATTTCTGTGTTTCGTCGTCAATAAGAAGGTCCAAGGGATACAGTAAACCTGCAGTGAAGCATCATAATCCATAATTATTGTCACAGGAGTAGTTCAAAAATAGACATTAAGATGAGTCAGTCTTCTTGTACATAAGTGGGCATTGTGCCTTTTCAATTTAATTCCGATGCAATTTCTGTGTTTCATCGTCAATAAGAAGGTCCAAGTAATGCAGTACACCTGAAGTGAAGCATCGGAATCTATAACTAGTGTCACAGGAATGGTTCAAAACATAGACAGTAAGAAGAGTCAGTCTTCTTGTACTTAAGTCGGCATTGTGCCTTTTCTATTGCATTCCGATGCAGTTTCTGTGTTTCATCGTCAATAAGAAGGTCAGAGGGATACAGTAAGCCTGAAGTGAAGCATCGGAATCTATAACTACTGTCACAGGAATGGTTCAAAACATAGTCAGAAAGAAGAGTCTGTCTTCTTGTACTTAAGTCGGCATTGTGCATTTTCTATTTAATTCCGATGCAATTTCTGTGTTTCATCGTCAATATGAAGGTCCAAGGGATGCAGTACACCTGAAGTGAAGCATCGGAATCTATAACTAGTGTCACGGGAATGGTTCAAAACATAGTCAGTAAGAAGAGTCAGTCTTCTTGTACTTACGTCGGCATTGTACCTTTTCTATTTAGTTCCGATGCAATTTCTGTGTTTCATCGTGAATAAGAAGGTCAGAGGGATACAGTAAACCTGAAGTGAACATCGTAATCTATAACTACTGTCACAGGAATGGTTCAAAACATAGTCAGAAAGAAGAGTCTGTCTTCTTGTACTTAAGTCGGCATTGTGCCTTTTCTATTTAATTCCGATGCAACTTCTGTGTTTCATCGTCAATGAGAAGGTCAGAGGGAAACAGTAAACCTGAAGTGAAGCATCGGAATCTCTAACTAGTGTCACAGGAATGGTTCAAATCACACTCAGTAAGAAGAATCAGTCTTCTTGTACTTAAGTCGGCATTGTGCTCTTTCTATTTAATTCCGATGCAATTTCAGTCTTTCATCGTCAATAAGAAGGTAAGAGGGTTACAGTAAACCTGAAGTGAAGCATCGGAATCTATAACTAGTGTCACAGGAATTGTTCAAAACATAGACAGTTGGAAGAGTCAGTCTTCTGGTACTTAAGTCGGCATTGTCCTTTTCTATTTAATTCCGATGCAATTTCTGTGTTTCATCGTCATTTAGATGGTCAGAGGGATACAGTAAACCTGAAGTGAAGCATCGGAATCTATAACTAGTGTCACAGGAATAGTTCCAATCATAGTCAGTAAGATGAGTCAGTCTTCTTGTACTTAAGTCGGCATTGTGCATTTTCTATTTAATTCCGATGCAATTTCTGTGTTTCATCGTCAGTAAGAAGGTCCAAGGGATACAGTTAACCTGAAGTGAATAATCGGAATATATAACTAGTGTCACAGGAATGGTTCAAACATAGTCAGTAAGAAGAGTCAGTCTTCTTGTACTTAAGTCGACATTGTGCCTTTTGTATTTCATTCCGATGCAATATCTGTGTTTCATCGTCAATAAGAAGGTCAGAGGGATGCAGTAAACCTGAAGTGAAGCATCCGAATCTGTAACTAGCGTCACAGGAATGGTTCAAAGCATTGACAATAAGTAGAGTCAGTCTTCTTATACTTAAGTCGGCATTGTGCCTTTTTGTATTTAATTCCGATGCAATTTCTGTGTTTCATCGTGAATAAGAAGGTCAGAGGGATACAGTAAACCTGAAGTGAACATCGTAATCTATAACTACTGTCACAGGAATGGTTCAAAACATAGTCAGAAAGAAGAGTCTGTCTTCTTGTACTTAAGTCGGCATTGTGCCTTTTCTATTTAATTCCGATGCAACTTCTGTGTTTCATCGTCAATGAGAAGGTCAGAGGGAAACAGTAAACCTGAAGTGAAGCATCGGAATCTCTAACTAGTGTCACAGGAATGGTTCAAATCACACTCAGTAAGAAGAATCAGTCTTCTTGTACTTAAGTCGGCATTGTGCTCTTTCTATTTAATTCCGATGCAATTTCAGTCTTTCATCGTCAATAAGAAGGTAAGAGGGTTACAGTAAACCTGAAGTGAAGCATCGGAATCTGTAACTTGCGTCAGAGGAATGGTTCAAAACATAGACATTAAGAAGAGTCAGTCTTCTTGTACTTAAGTCGGCATTGTGCATTTTCTATTTAATTCCGATGCAATTTCTGTGTTTCATCGTCAATAAGAAGGTCCAAGTGATACAGTAAACCTGAAGTGAAGCATCGGAATCGATCACTAGTGTCACAGGTATGGTTCAAAACATAGACAGTTGGATGAGTCAGTCTTCTTGTACTTATGTCTGCATTAAGCCTTTTTATTTAATTCCGATTCAATTTCTGTGTTTCGTCGTCAATAAGAAAGTCCAAGTGATACAGTAAACCTGAAGTGAAGCATCGGAATCTATAACTAGTGTCACAGGAATGGTTCAAAACATAGACAGTAAGAAGAGTCAGTCTTCTTGTACTTAAGTCGGCATTGTGCCTTTTCTATTTAATTCCCATGTAATATCTGAGGTTCATCGTCAATAAGAAGCTCCAAGGCATACAGTAAACCTGAAGTGAAGCATCGGAATCTATAACTAGTGTCACAGGAATGGTTCAAAACATAGACAGTAAGAAGAGTCAGTCTCCTTGTACTTAAGTCGACATTGTGCCTTTTCTATTTCATTCCGATGCAATTTCTGTGTTTCATCGTCAATAAGAAGGTCAGAGGGAAACAGTAAACCTGAAGTGAAGCATCGGAATCTGTAACTTGCGTCAGAGGAATGGTTCAAAACATAGACATTAAGAAGAGTCAGTCTTCTTGTACTTAAGTCGGCATTGTGCATTTTCTATTTAATTCAGATGGAATTTCTGTGTTTCATCGTCAATCAGAAGGTCAGATCGATACTGTAAACCTGAAGTGAAGCATCGGAATGTATAACTAGTGTCAAAGGAATGGTTCAAACATAGTCAGTAAGAAGAGTCAGTCTTCTTGTACTTAAGTCGACATTGTGCCTTTTGTATTTAATTCCGATGCAATATCTGTGTTTCATCGTCAATCAGAAGGTCAGAGGGATGCAGTAAACCTGAAGTAAAGCATCGGAATCTGTAACTAGCGTCACAGGAATGGTTCAAAGCATTGAGAATAAGTAGAGTCAGTCTTCTTATACTTAAGTCGGCATTGTGCCTTTTTGTATTTAATTCCGATGCAATTTCTGTGTTTCATCGTCAATAAGAAGGTCAGATCGATACAGTAAACCTGAAGTGAAGCATCGGAATGTATAACTAGTGTCACAGGAATGGTTCAAAGCATAGACAGTAGGAAGAGTCAGTCTTCTTGTACTTAAGTCGGCATTGTCCTTTTCTATTTAATTCCGATGAAATTTCTGTGTTTCATCGCCATTAAGATGGTCAGAGGGATACAGTAAACCTGAAGTGAAGCATCGGAATCTGTGACTAGCGTCACAGGAATGGTTCAAAGCATAGACAGCAAGAAGAGTCAGTCTTCTTGTACTTAAGTCGGCATTGTGCCTTTTCTACTTAATTCCGATGCAATTTCTGTGTTTCATTGTCGATAGGTGGGTCCAAGGGATACAGTAAACCTGAAGTGAAGCATCGGAATCTATAACTAGTGTCACAGGAATGGTTCAAAACATAGACAGTAAGAAGAGTCAGTCTTCTTGTACTTAAGTCGGCATTGTGCCTTTTCTATTTAATTCCCATGTAATATCTGTGGTTCATCGTCAATAAGAAGCTCAAAGGCATACAGTAAACCTGAAGTGAAGCATCGGAATCTATAACTAGTGTCACAGGAATGGTTCAAAACATAGACAGTAAGAAGAGTCAGTCTCCTTGTACTTAAGTCGACATTGTGCCTTTTCTATTTCATTCCGATGCAATTTCTGTGTTTCATCGTCAATAAGAAGGTCAGAGGGATACAGTAAACCTGAAGTGAAGCATCGGAATCTATAACTACTGTCACAGGAATGGTTCAAAACATAGTCAGAAAGAAGAGTCTGTCTTCTTGTACTTAAGTGGGCATTGTGCATCTTCTATTTAATTCCGATGCAATTTCTGTGTTTCATCGTCAATAAGAAGGTCCAAGGGATGCAGTACACCTGAAGTGAAGCATCGGAATCTATAACTAGTGTCACAGGAATGGTTCAAAACATAGTCAGTAAGAAGAGTCAGTCTTCTTGTACTTAAGTCGACATTGTGCCCTTTGTATTTCATTCCGATGCAATATCTGTGTTTCATCGTCAATAAGAAGGTCAGAGGGATGCAGTAAACCTGAAGTGAAGCATCCGAATCTGTAACTAGCGTCACAGGAATGGTTCAAAGCATTGACAATAAGTAGAGTCAGTCTTCTTATACTTAAGTCGGCATTGTGCCTTTTTGTATTTAATTCCGATGCAATTTCTGTGTTTCATCGTCAATAAGAAGGTCAGATCGATACAGTAAACCTGAAGTGAAGCATCGGAATCTATAACTAGTGTCACAGGAATGGTTCAAAGCATAGACAGTAGGAAGAGTCAGTCTTCTTGTACTTAAGTCGGCATGTCCTTTTCTATTTAATTCCGATGCAATTTCTGTGTTTCATCGTCATTAAGATGGTCAGAGGGATACAGTAAACCTGAAGTGAAGCATCGGAATCTGTAACTAGCGTCACAGGAATGGTTCAAAACATAGACAGCAAGAAGAGTCAGTCTTCTTGTACTAAAGTCGGCATTGTGCCTTTTGTATATAATTCCGATGCTTTTTCTGTGTTTCATCGTCAATAAGAAGGTCCAAGTGATACAGTAAACCTGAAGTGAAGCATCGGAATCGATCACTAGTGTCACAGGTATGGTTCAAAACATAGACAGTTGGATGAGTCAGTCTTCTTGTACTTATGTCTGCATTGAGCCTTTTTATTTAATTCCGATTCAATTTCTGTGTTTCGTCGTCAATAAGAAAGTCCAAGTGATACAGTAAACCTGAAGTGAAGCATCGGAATCTATAACTAGTGTCACAGGAATGGTTCAAAACATAGACAGTAAGAAGAGTCAGTCTTCTTGTACTTAAGTCGGCATTGTGCCTTTTCTATGTAATTCCCATGTAATATCTGTGGTTCATCGTCAATAAGAAGCTCCAAGGCATACAGTAAACCTGAAGTGAAGCATCGGAATCTATAACTAGTGTCACAGGAATGGTTCAAAACATAGACAGTAAGAAGAGTCAGTCTCCTTGTACTTAAGTCGACATTGTGCCTTTTCTATTTCATTCCGATGCAATTTCTGTGTTTCATCGTCAATAAGAAGGTCAGAGGGATACAGTAAACCTGAAGTGAAGCATCGGAATCTATAACTACTGTCACAGGAATGGTTCAAAACATAGTCAGAAAGAAGAGTCTGTCTTCTTGTACTTAAGTGGGCATTGTGCATCTTCTATTTAATCCCGATGCAATTTCTGTGTTTCATCGTCAATAAGAAGGTCCAAGGGATGCAGTACACCTGAAGTGAAGCATCGGAATCTATAACTAGTGTCACAGGAATGGTTCAAAACATAGTCAGTAAGAAGAGGCAGTCTTCTTGTACTTACGTCGGCATTGTGCCTTTTCTATTTAATTCCGATGCAATTTCTGTGTTTCATCATGAATAAGAAGGTCAGAGGGATACAGTAATCCTGAAGTGAAGCATCGGAATCTATAACTACTGTCACAAGAATGGTTCAAAACATAGTCAGAAAGAAGAGTCTGTCTTCTTGTACTTAAGTCGTCATTGTGCCTATTCTATTTAATTCCGATGCAACTTCTGTGTTTCATCGTCAATAAGAAGGTCAGAGGGAAACAGTAAACCTGAAGTGAAGCATCGGAATCTATAACTAGTGTCACAGGAATGGTTCAAATCATAGTCAGTAAGAAGAGTCAGTCTTCTTGTACTTAAGTCGGCATTTTGCTCTTTCTATTTAATTCCGATGCAATTTCAGTCTTTCATCGTCAATAAGAAGGTCAGAGGGATACAGTAAACCTGAAGTGAAGCATCGGAATCTGTAACTTGCGTCAGAGGAATGGTTCAAAACATAGACATTAAGAAGGGTCAGTCTTCTTGTACTTAAGTCGGCATTGTGCATTTTCTATTTAATTCCGATGCAATTTCTGTGTTTCATCGTCAATCAGAAGGTCAGATCGATACTGTAAACCTGAAGTGAAGCATCGGAATGTATAACTAGTGTCAAAGGAATGGTTCAAACATAGTCAGTAAGAAGAGTCAGTCTTCTTGTACTTAAGTCGACATTGTGCCTTTTGTATTTAATTCCGATGCAATATCTGTGTTTCATCGTCAATCAGAAGGTCGGAGGGATGCAGTAAACCTGAAGTAAAGCATCGGAATCTGTAACTAGCGTCACAGGAATGGTTCAAAGCATTGAGAATAAGTAGAGTCAGTCTTCTTATACTTAAGTCGGCATTGTGCCTTTTTGTATTTAATTCCGATGCAATTTCTGTGTTTCATCGTCAATAAGAAGGTCAGATCGATACAGTAAACCTGAAGTGAAGCATCGGAATGTATAACTAGTGTCACAGGAATGGTTCAAAGCATAGACAGTAGGAAGAGTCAGTCTTCTTGTACTTAAGTCGGCATTGTCCTTTTCTATTTAATTCCGATGAAATTTCTGTGTTTCATCGCCATTAAGATGGTCAGAGGGATACAGTAAACCTGAAGTGAAGCATCGGAATCTGTGACTAGCGTCACAGGAATGGTTCAAAGCATAGACAGCAAGAAGAGTCAGTCTTCTTGTACTTAAGTCGGCATTGTGCCTTTTCTACTTAATTCCGATGCAATTTCTGTGTTTCATTGTCGATAGGTGGGTCCAAGGGATACAGTAAACCTGAAGTGAAGCATCGGAATCTATAACTAGTGTCACAGGAATGGTTCAAAACATAGACAGTAAGAAGAGTCAGTCTTCTTGTACTTAAGTCGGCATTGTGCCTTTTCTATTTAATTCCCATGTAATATCTGTGGTTCATCGTCAATAAGAAGCTCAAAGGCATACAGTAAACCTGAAGTGAAGCATCGGAATCTATAACTAGTGTCACAGGAATGGTTCAAAACATAGACAGTAAGAAGAGTCAGTCTCCTTGTACTTAAGTCGACATTGTGCCTTTTCTATTTCATTCCGATGCAATTTCTGTGTTTCATCGTCAATAAGAAGGTCAGAGGGATACAGTAAACCTGAAGTGAAGCATCGGAATCTATAACTACTGTCACAGGAATGGTTCAAAACATAGTCAGAAAGAAGAGTCTGTCTTCTTGTACTTAAGTGGGCATTGTGCATCTTCTATTTAATTCCGATGCAATTTCTGTGTTTCATCGTCAATAAGAAGGTCCAAGGGATGCAGTACACCTGAAGTGAAGCATCGGAATCTATAACTAGTGTCACAGGAATGGTTCAAAACATAGTCAGTAAGAAGAGTCAGTCTTCTTGTACTTAAGTCGACATTGTGCCCTTTGTATTTCATTCCGATGCAATATCTGTGTTTCATCGTCAATAAGAAGGTCAGAGGGATGCAGTAAACCTGAAGTGAAGCATCCGAATCTGTAACTAGCGTCACAGGAATGGTTCAAAGCATTGACAATAAGTAGAGTCAGTCTTCTTATACTTAAGTCGGCATTGTGCCTTTTTGTATTTAATTCCGATGCAATTTCTGTGTTTCATCGTCAATAAGAAGGTCAGATCGATACAGTAAACCTGAAGTGAAGCATCGGAATCTATAACTAGTGTCACAGGAATGGTTCAAAGCATAGACAGTAGGAAGAGTCAGTCTTCTTGTACTTAAGTCGGCATGTCCTTTTCTATTTAATTCCGATGCAATTTCTGTGTTTCATCGTCATTAAGATGGTCAGAGGGATACAGTAAACCTGAAGTGAAGCATCGGAATCTGTAACTAGCGTCACAGGAATGGTTCAAAACATAGACAGCAAGAAGAGTCAGTCTTCTTGTACTAAAGTCGGCATTGTGCCTTTTGTATATAATTCCGATGCTTTTTCTGTGTTTCATCGTCAATAAGAAGGTCCAAGTGATACAGTAAACCTGAAGTGAAGCATCGGAATCGATCACTAGTGTCACAGGTATGGTTCAAAACATAGACAGTTGGATGAGTCAGTCTTCTTGTACTTATGTCTGCATTGAGCCTTTTTATTTAATTCCGATTCAATTTCTGTGTTTCGTCGTCAATAAGAAAGTCCAAGTGATACAGTAAACCTGAAGTGAAGCATCGGAATCTATAACTAGTGTCACAGGAATGGTTCAAAACATAGACAGTAAGAAGAGTCAGTCTTCTTGTACTTAAGTCGGCATTGTGCCTTTTCTATGTAATTCCCATGTAATATCTGTGGTTCATCGTCAATAAGAAGCTCCAAGGCATACAGTAAACCTGAAGTGAAGCATCGGAATCTATAACTAGTGTCACAGGAATGGTTCAAAACATAGACAGTAAGAAGAGTCAGTCTCCTTGTACTTAAGTCGACATTGTGCCTTTTCTATTTCATTCCGATGCAATTTCTGTGTTTCATCGTCAATAAGAAGGTCAGAGGGATACAGTAAACCTGAAGTGAAGCATCGGAATCTATAACTACTGTCACAGGAATGGTTCAAAACATAGTCAGAAAGAAGAGTCTGTCTTCTTGTACTTAAGTGGGCATTGTGCATCTTCTATTTAATCCCGATGCAATTTCTGTGTTTCATCGTCAATAAGAAGGTCCAAGGGATGCAGTACACCTGAAGTGAAGCATCGGAATCTATAACTAGTGTCACAGGAATGGTTCAAAACATAGTCAGTAAGAAGAGGCAGTCTTCTTGTACTTACGTCGGCATTGTGCCTTTTCTATTTAATTCCGATGCAATTTCTGTGTTTCATCATGAATAAGAAGGTCAGAGGGATACAGTAATCCTGAAGTGAAGCATCGGAATCTATAACTACTGTCACAAGAATGGTTCAAAACATAGTCAGAAAGAAGAGTCTGTCTTCTTGTACTTAAGTCGTCATTGTGCCTATTCTATTTAATTCCGATGCAACTTCTGTGTTTCATCGTCAATAAGAAGGTCAGAGGGAAACAGTAAACCTGAAGTGAAGCATCGGAATCTATAACTAGTGTCACAGGAATGGTTCAAATCATAGTCAGTAAGAAGAGTCAGTCTTCTTGTACTTAAGTCGGCATTTTGCTCTTTCTATTTAATTCCGATGCAATTTCAGTCTTTCATCGTCAATAAGAAGGTCAGAGGGATACAGTAAACCTGAAGTGAAGCATCGGAATCTGTAACTTGCGTCAGAGGAATGGTTCAAAACATAGACATTAAGAAGGGTCAGTCTTCTTGTACTTAAGTCGGCATTGTGCATTTTCTATTTAATTCCGATGCAATTTCTGTGTTTCATCGTCAATCAGAAGGTCAGATCGATACTGTAAACCTGAAGTGAAGCATCGGAATGTATAACTAGTGTCAAAGGAATGGTTCAAACATAGTCAGTAAGAAGAGTCAGTCTTCTTGTACTTAAGTCGACATTGTGCCTTTTGTATTTAATTCCGATGCAATATCTGTGTTTCATCGTCAATCAGAAGGTCGGAGGGATGCAGTAAACCTGAAGTAAAGCATCGGAATCTGTAACTAGCGTCACAGGAATGGTTCAAAGCATTGAGAATAAGTAGAGTCAGTCTTCTTATACTTAAGTCGGCATTGTGCCTTTTTGTATTTAATTCCGATGCAATTTCTGTGTTTCATCGTCAATAAGAAGGTCAGATCGATACAGTAAACCTGAAGTGAAGCATCGGAATGTATAACTAGTGTCACAGGAATGGTTCAAAGCATAGACAGTAGGAAGAGTCAGTCTTCTTGTACTTAAGTCGGCATTGTCCTTTTCTATTTAATTCCGATGAAATTTCTGTGTTTCATCGCCATTAAGATGGTCAGAGGGATACAGTAAACCAGAAGTGAAGCATCGGAATCTGTAACTAGCGTCACAGGAATGGTTCAAAACATAGACAGCAAGAAGAGTCAGTCTTCTTATACTTAAGTCGGCATTGTGCCTTTTCTATTTAATTCCGATGCAATTTCTGTGTTTCATCGTCATTAAGATGGTCAGAGGGATACAGTAAACCTGAAGTGAAGCATCGGAATCTATAACTAGTGTCACAGGAATAGTTCCAATCATAGTCAGTAAGATGAGTCAGTCTTCTTGTACTTAAGTCGGCATTGTGCATTTTCTATTTAAGTCCGATGCAATTTCTGTGTTTCATCGTCAGTAATAAGGTCCAAGAGATACAGTAAACCTGAAGTGAATAATCGGAATATATAACTAGTGTCACAGGAATGGTTCAAACATAGTCAGTAAGAAGAGTCAGTCTTCTTGTACTTAAGTCGACATTGTGCCTTTTGTATTTAATTCCGATGCAATATCTGTGTTTCATCCTCAATAAGAAGGTCAGAGGGATGCAGTAAACCTGAAGTGAAGCATCGGAATCTGTAACTAGCGTCACAGGAATTGTTCAAAGCATTGACAATAAGTAGAGTCAGTCTTCTTATACTTAAGTCGGCATTGTGCCTTTTTGTATTTAATTCCGATGCAATTTCTGTGTTTCATCGTCAATACGAAGGTCAGATCGATACAGTGAACCTGAAGTGAAGCATCGGAATCTATAACTAGTGTCACAGGAATCCTTCAAAGCATAGACAGTAGGAAGAGTCAGTCTTCTTGTACTGAAGTCGGCATTGTACTTTATATTTAATTCCGATGCAATTTCTGTGTTTCATCGTCATTAAGATGGTCAGAGGGATACAGTAAATCTGAAGTAAAGCATCGGAATCTATAACTAGTGTCACAGGAATTGTTCAAAACATAGACAGTAAGAAGATTCAGTCTTCTTGTACTAAAGTCGGCATTGTGCCTTTTGTATATAATTCCGATGCTTTTTCTGTGTTTCATCGTCAATAAGAAGGTCCAAGGGATACAGTAAACCTGAAGTGAAGCATCGGAATCGATCGCTAGTGTCACAGGTATGGTTCAAAACATAGACAGTAGGATGAGTCAGTCTTCTTGTACTTAAGTCTGCATTGTGCCTTTTTATTTAATTCCGATTCAATTTCTGTGGTTCATCGTCAATAAGAAGGTCCAAGGGATACAGTAAACCTGAAATGAAGCATCGGAATCTATAACTAGTGTCACAGGAATGGTTCAAAACATAGACAGTAAGAAGAGTCAGTCTTCTTGTACTTAAGTCGGCATTGTGCCTTTTCTATTTAATTCCTATGTAATATCTGTGGTTCATCGTCAATAAGAAGGTCTAGGGATACAGTAAACCTGAAGTGAAGCATCGGAATGTATAACTAGTGTCACAGGCATGGTTCAAAACATAGACAGTAAGAAGAGTCAGTCTTCTTGTACGTAAGTGAGCATTGTGCCTTTTCTATTTAAGTCCGATGCAATTTCTGTGTTTCATCTTCAATAGGAAGGTCAGCGGGGTACAGTAAACCTGAAGTGAAACATCAGAATCTATAACTAGTGTCACAGAAATGGTAAAAACCATAGACAGTAAAAAGAGTCATTCTAATTGTACTTAAGTCAGCATTGTGCCTTTTTTATTTCATTCCGATTCAATTTCTGTGTTTCATCGTCAACAAGAAGGTCAGCGGTATACAGTAAACCTGAAGTGAAGCATCGGAATCCATAACTAGTGTCACAGGAATGGTATAAAAAACGTAGTCAGTAAGAAGAGTCAGACTTCTTGTACTTAAGTCGGCAATGTGCCTTTTCTATTTAATTCCGATGTAATTTCTGTGTTTCATCGTCAATAAGAATGTCAGAGGGATACAGTAAACCTGAAGGGAAGCATCGGAATTTATCACTTGTGTCACAGGAATGGTTCAAAATATAGCCAGTAAGATGAGTCAGTCTTCTTGTACTTAAGTCGGCATTGTGCATTTTTTATTTTATTCCGATGCAATTTCTGTGTTTTGTCGTCAATAAGAAGGTCCAAGGGATACAGTAAACCTGCAGTGAAGCATCATAATCCATTACTAGTGTCACAGGAATAGTTCAAAAATAGACATTAAGATGAGTCAGTCTTCTTGTACATAAGTCGGCATTGTGCCTTTTCTATTTAATTCCGATGCAATTTCTGTGTTTCATCGTCAATAAGAAGGTCAGAGGAATACAGTAAACGTGAAGCGAAACATCGGTATGTATAACTAGTGTCAAAGGAATGGTTCAAAGCATAGACAGTAGGAAGAGTCAGTCTTCTTGTACTTAAGTCGGCATTGTCCTTTTCTATTTAATTCCGATGCAATTTCTGTGTTTCATCGTCATTAAGATAGTCAGAGGGATACAGTAAACCTGAAGTGAAGCATCGGAATCTGTAACTATCGTCACAGGAATGGTTCAAAACATAGACAGCAAGAAGAGTCAGTCTTCTTGTACTTAAGTTGGCATTGTGCCTTTTCTATTTAATTCCGATGTAATTTCTGTGGTTCATCGTCAATAAGAGGGTCCAAGGGATACAGTAAACCTGAAGTGAAGCATCGGAATCTATAACTAGTGTCACAGGAATGGTACAAAACATAGACAGTAAGAAGAGTGAGTCTTCTTATACTTAAGTCGGCATTGTGCCTTTTCTATTTAATTCCCATGTAATATCTGTGGTTCATCGTCAATAAGAAGGTCCAAGGGATACAGTAAACCTGAAGTGAAGCATCGGAATCGATCGCTAGTGTCACAGGTATGGTTCAAAACATAGACAGTAGGATGAGTCAGTCTTCTTGTACTTAAGTCTGCATTGTGCCATTTTATTTAACTCCGATTCGATTTCTGTGTTTCGTCGTCAATAAGAAAGTCCAAGTGATACAGTAAACCTGAAGTGAAACATCGGAATCCATAACTAGTGTCACAGGAATAGCTCTAACATAGACATTAAGATGAGTCAGTCTTCTTGTACATAAGTCGGCATTGTGCCTTTTCTATTTAATTCCCATGTAATTTCTGTGGTTCATCGTCAATAAGAAGGTCCAAGGGATACAGTAAACCTGAAGTGAAGCATCGGAATCTATAACTAGTGTCACAGGAATGGTTCAAAACATAGACAGTAAGAAGAGTCTGATATCTTGTACTTAAGTCGGAATTGTGCCTTTTGTATTTAATTCCGATGCAATTTCTGAGCTTCATCGTCGACAGGAGGGTCCAAGGGATACAGTAAATCTGAAGTGAAGCTTCGGAATCTATAACTAGTGTCACAGGAATGGTTCAAAACATAGACAGTAAGAAGAGTCAGTCTTCTTGTACTGAAGTCGGCATTGTGCCTTTTCTAATTAATTCCCATGTAATATCTGTGGTTCATCGTCAATAAGAAGGTCCAAGGGATACAGTAAACCTCAAGTGAAGCATCGGAATCTGTAACTATCGTCACAGGAATGGTTCAAATCATAGACAGTAAGAAGAGTTAGTCTTCTTGTACTTAAGTCGGCATTGTGCCATTTGTATTTAATTCCGATGCCATTTCTGTGTTTCATCGTTAATAGGTAGGTCCAAGGGATACAGTAAACCTGAATTGAAGCATCGGAATTTATAACTAGTGTCACTGGAATGGTTCAAATCATAGACAGTAAGAAGAATCAGTCATCTTGTACTTAATTCGGCATTGTGCCTTTTGTATTTAATTCCGATGTAATTTCTGTGTTTCATCGTCAATAAGAATGTCAGAGGGATACAGTAAACCTGAAGGGAAGCATCGGAATTTATCACTAGGGTCACAGGAATGTTTCAAAACATAGCCAGTAGGATGAGTCAGTCTTCTTGTACTTAAGTCGGCATTGTGCATTTTTTATTTTATTCCGATGCAATGTCTGTGTTTCGTCGTCAATAAGAAGGTGCAAGGGATACAGTAAACCTGCAGTGAAGCATCTAATCCACAACTAGTGTCACAGGAATAGTTCAAAAATAGACATTAAGATGAGTCAGTCTTCATGTACATAAGTCGGCATTGTGCCTTTTCTATTTAATTCCGATGCAATTTCTGTGTTTCATCGTCAATAAGAAGGTCAGAGGAATACAGTAAACGTGAAGCGAAGCATCGGTATGTATAACTAGTGTAACAGGAATTGTTCAAATCATAGACAGTAGGAAGAGTCAGTCTTCTTGTACTTAAGCCGGCATTGTGCCTCTTCTATTTAATTCCGGTGCAATTCCTTTGTTTCCTCGTCAATAAGAAGGTCCAAGGGATACAGTAAATCTGAAGTGAAGCATCGGAATCTATAACTAGTGTCACAGGAATGGTTCAAAACATAGACAGTAAGAAGAGTCTGATATCTTGTACTTAAGTCGGAATTGTGCCTTTTGTATTTAATTCCGATGCAATTTCTGAGCTTCATCGTCGACAGGAGGGTCCAAGGGATACAGTAAATCTGAAGTGAAGCTTCGGAATCTATAACTAGTGTCACAGGAATTGTTCAAAACATAGACAGTAAGAAGAACCAGTCTTCTTGTAATTAAGTCGGCATTGTGCCTTATGTATTTAATTCCGATGCAATTTCTGTGCTTCATCGTCAATACGAAGGTCAGAAGGATACAGTAAACTTGAAGTGAAGCATCGGAATCTATAACTACTGTCACAGGAATGGTTCAAAGCATAGACGGTAAGAAGAGTCAGTCTTCTTGTACTTAAGTCGGCATTGTGCCTTTTCTATTTAATTCCCATGTAATATCTGTGGTTCATCGTCAATAAGAAGGTCCAAGGGATACAGTAAACCAGAAGTGAAGCATCGCAATCTATAACTAGTGTCACAGGAATGGTTAAAATCATAGACAGTAAAAAGAGTCAGTCTAATTGTACTTAAGTCAGCATTGTGCCTTCTCTATTTCATTCCGATTCAATTTCTGTGTTTCATCGTCATTAAGAAGGTCAGAGGGATACAGTAAACCTGAAGGGAAGCATCGGAATCTAAAATTAGTGTCACAGGAATGGTTCAAAACATAGACAATAGGAAGGGTCAGTCTTCTTGTACTCAAGTCGGCATTGTGCCTTTTCTATTTAATTCCAATGCAATTTCTGTGTTTCGTGGTCAATAAGAAGGTGCAAGGGATACAGTAAACCTGAAGTGAAGCATCGGAATCTATAACTGGTGTCACAGGAATGGTTCAAAACATAGACAGAAAGATGAATCAGTCATCTTGTACTTAAGTCTTCATTGTGCCTTTTCTATTTAATTCCGATGCAATTTCTGTGTTTCATCGTCAACAAGAAGGTCAGAAGGATACAGTAAACCTGAAGTGTAGAATCGGAATCTATCACTAGTGTCACAGGAATGGTTCAAAACATAGACAGTAAGAAGAGTCAGTCTTCTTGTACTTAAGTCGGCATTGTGCCTTTTAATTGAATTCCGATGCAATATCTGTGCTTCATCGTCAATAACAAGGTCAGAGGGATACCGAAAACCTGAAGTGAGGCATCGGAATCTATAACTACTGTCACAGGAATGGTTCAAAACATAGACAGTAAGAAGAGTCAGTCTTCTTGTACTTAAGTCGGCATTGTGCCTTTTGTATTTAATTCCGATGCCATTTCTGTGTTTCATCGTCAATAAGTAGGTCCTGGGGATACAGTAAACCTGAAGGGAAGCATCAGAATTTATAACTAGTGTCACAGGAATGGTTCAAAACATAGACAGTAAGAAGAATCAGTCATCTTGTACTTAACTCGGCATTGTGCCTTTTGTATTTAATTCCGATGTAATTTCTGTGTTTCATCGTCAATAAGAATGTCAGGGGGATACAGTAAACCTGAAGGAAAGCATCGGAATTTATCATTAGAGTCACAGGAATGGTTCAAAACATAGACATTAAGATGAGTCAGTTATCTTGTACATAAGTCGGCATTGTGCCTTTTCTATTTAATTCCCATGTAATATCTGTGGTTCATCGTCAATAAGAAGGTCCAAGGGATACAGTAAACCTGAAGTGAAGCATCGGAATCTATAACTAGTGTCACAGGAATTGTTCACAACATAGACAGTAAGAAGAGACAGTCTGCTTGTACTTAAGTCGGCATTGTGCCTTTTGTATTTAATTCCGATGCCATTTCTGTGTTTCATCGTCAATAAGATGGTCCAAGGGAAACAGTAAACCAGAAGAGATGCGTCGGAATCTATAACTAGTGTCACAGGAATGGTTAAAAACATAGACAGTAAGAAGAACCAGTCTTCTTGTACCTAAGTCGGCATTGTGCCATATGTATTTAATTCCGATGCAATTTCTGTGTTTCATCGTCAATACGAAGGTCAGAAGGATACAGTAAACTTGAAGTGAAGATTCGGAATCGATCACTAGTGTCACAGGTATGGTTCAAAACATAGGCAGTAGGATGAGTGAGTCTTCTTGTACTTAAGTCGGCATTGTGCCTCTTGTATTTAATTCCGATGCCATTTCTGTGTTTCATCGTCAATAAGAGGGTCCAAGGGATACAGTAAACCAGAAGTGAAGCTTCGGAATCTATAACTAGTGTCACAGGAATTGTTCAAAACATAGACAGTAAGAAGAGTCAGTCTCCTTGTACTTAAGTCGGCATTGTGCCCTTTGTATTTAATTCCGATGCCATTTCTGTGTTTCATCGTCAATAAGAGGTTCCAAGGGATACAGTAAACCAGAAGTGAAGCGTCGGAATCTATCACTAGTGTCACAGGTATGGTTCAAAACATAGATATTAAGATGAGTCAGTCTTCTTGTACTTAAGTCGGCTTTGTGCCTTTTGTATTTAATTCCGATGCTTTTTCTGTGTTTCATCGTCAATAAGAAGGTCCAAGGGATACAGTAAACCTGAAGTGAAGCATCGGAATCTATCACTAGTGTCACAGGTATGGTTCAAATCATAGACTGTAGGATGAGTCAGTCTTCTTGTACTTAAGTCTGCATTGTGCCTTTTTATTTAATTCCGATTCAATTTCTGTGTTTCGTCGTCAATAAGAAAGTCCAAGGGATACAGTAAACCTGAAGTGAAACATCGGAATCCATAAATAGTGTCACAGGAATAGTTCCAACATAGTCATTAAGATGAGTCAGTCTTCTTGTACATCAGTCTGCATTGTGCATTTTCTATTTAATTCCGATGTAATTTCTGTGGTTCATCGTCAATAAGAAGGTCCAAGGGATACAGTAAACCTGAAGTGAAGCATCGGAATCTATAACTACTGTCACAGGAATGGTTCAAAACATAGACGGTAAGAAGAGTCAGTCTTCTTGTACTTAAGTCGGCATTGTGCCTTTTCTATTAAATTCCCATGTAATATCTGTGGTTCATTGTCAATAAGAAGGTCCAAGGGATACAGTAAACCTGAAGTGAAGCATCGCAATCTATAACTAGTGTCACAGGAATGGTTAAAAACATAGACAGTAAAAAGAGTCAGTCTAATTGTACTTAAGTCAGCATTGTGCCTTTTCTATTTCATTCCGATTCAATTTCTGTGTTTCATCGTCAATAAGAAGGTCAGAGGGATACAGTAAATCTGAAGGGATGCATCGGAAACTATAATTAGTGTCACAGGAATGGTTCAAAACATAGACAATAGGAAGGGTCAGTCTTCTTGTACTCAAGTCGGCATTGTGCCTTTTCTATTTAATTCCGATGCAATTTCTGTGTTTCGTGGTCAATAAGAAGGTGCAACGGATACAGTAAACCTGAAGCGAAGCATCGGAATCTATAACTGGTGTCACAGGAATGGTTCAAAACATACACAGAAAGATGAATCAGTCTTCTTGTAGTTAAGTCTTCATTGTGCCTTTTCTATTTAATTCCGATGCAATTTCTGTGTTTCATCGTCAACAAGAATGTCAGAGGGATACAGTAAACCTGAAGTGTAGAATCGGAATCTATCACTAGTGTCACAGGAATGGTACAAAACATAGACAATAGGAAGGGTCAGTCTTCTTGTACTGAAGTCGGCATTGTGCCTTTTTTATTTAATTCTGATGCAATCTCTGTGTATCGTCGGCAATAAGAAGGTCCAAGGGATAAAGTAAACCTGAAGTGAAGCATCGGAATCCATAACTAGTGTCACAGGAATGGTATTAAAAACATAGTCAGTAAGAAGAGTCTGTCTTCTTGTACTTAAGTCAGCATTGTGCCTTTTATTTGAATTCCGATGCAATTTCGGTGCTTCATCGTCAATAACAAGGTCAGAGGGATACCGAAAACCTGAAGTGAGGATCCGGAATCTATAACTACTGTCACAGGAATGGTTCAAAACATAGACAGTAAGAAGAGTCAGTCTTCTTGTACTTAAATCGGCATTATGCCTTTTGTATTTAATTCCGATGCCATTTCTGTGTTTCATCGTCAATAAGTAGGTCCAAGGGATACAGTAAACCTGAAGGGAAGCATCGGAATTTATAACTAGTGTCACAGGAATGGTTCAAAACATAGACAGTAAGAAGAATCAGGCATCTTGTACTTAACTCGGCATTGTACCTTTTGTATTTAATTCCGATGTAATTTCTGTGTTTCATCGTCAATAAGAATGTCAGAGGGATACAGTAAACCTGAAGGGAAGCATCGGAATTTATCACTAGTGTCACAGGAATGGTTCAAAACATAAACATTAAGGTGAGTCAGTCTTCTTGTACATAAGTCGGCATTGTGCCTTTTCCATTTAATTCCGATGCAATTTCTGTGTTTCATCGTCAATAAGAAGGTCCAAGGGATGCAGTACACCTGAAGTGAAGCATCGGAATCTATAACTAGTGTCACAGGAATGGTTCAAAACATAGACAGTAAGAAGAGTCAGTCTTCTTGTATTTAAGTCGGCATTGTGCTTTTCGTATTTAATTCCGATGCAATTTCTGTGTTTCATCGTCAATACGAAGGTCCAAGGGATGCAGTACACCAGAAGTGATGCATCGGAATCTATAACTAGTGTCACAGGATTGGTTCAAAACATAGACAGTAACAAGAGTCAGTCTTCTTGTACTTATGACGGCATTGTGCCTTTCGTATTTAATTCCGATGCAATTTCGGTGTTTCATCGTCAATAAGAAGGTCAGAGGGAGACAGTAAACCTGAAGTGAAGCATCGGAGTCTATAACTAATGTCACAGGAATGGTTCAAAACATAGTCAGTAGGAAGAGTCAGTTTTCTTGTACTTAAGTCGGCATTGTGCCTTTTCTATTTAATTCCGATGCAATATCTGTGTTCCATCGTCAATAAGAAGGACAGAGGGATACAGTATACCTGAAGTGAAGCATCGGAATCTATAACTAGTGTCACAGGAAAGGTTCAAAACATAGTCAGTAGGAAGAGTCAGTCTTCTTGTACTTAAGTCGGCATTGTGCCTTTTCTATTTAATTCCGATGCAATTTCTGTGTTTCATCGTCAATAAGAAGGTCCAAGGGATGCAGTACACCTGAAGTGAAGCATCGGAATCTATAACTAGTGTCACAGGAATGGTTCAAAACATAGACAGTAAGAAGAGTCAGTCTTCTTGTATTTAAGTCGGCATTGTGCCTTTCGTATTTAATTCCGATGCAATTTCTGTGTTTCATCGTCAATACGAAGGTCCAAGGGAAGCAGTACACCAGAAGTGAAGCATCGGAATCTATAACTAGTGTCACAGGATTGGTTCAAAACATAGACAGTAACAAGAGTCAGTCTTCTTGTACTTAAGACGGCATTGTGCCTTTCGTATTTAATTCCGATGCAATTTCGGTGTTTCATCGTCAATAAGAAGGTCAGAGGGAGACAGTAAACCTGAAGTGAAGCATCGGAAGCTGTAACTAGCGTCACAGGATCGGTTCGAAACATAGACAGTATGAAGAGTCAGTCTTCTTGTACTTAAGTCGGCATTGTGCCTCTTCTATTTAATTCCGATGCAATTTCTGTGTTTCCTCGTCAATAAGAAAGTCCAAGGGATACAGTAAATCTGATGTGAAGCATCGGAATCTATAACTAGTGTCACAGGAATGGTTCAAAACATAGACAGTAAGAAGAGTCTGTCTTCTTGTACTTAAGTCGGAATTGTGCCTTTTGTATTTCATTCCGATGCAATTTCTGAGTTTCATCGTCGATAGGAGGGTCCAAGGGATACAGTAAACCTGAAGTGAAGCATCGGAATCTATAACTAGTGTCACAGGAATTGTTCAAAACATAGACAGTAAGAAGTGTCAGTCTCCTTGTACTTAAGTCGGCATTGTGCCTTTTGTATTTAATTCCGATGCTTTTTCTGTGTTTCATCGTCAATTAGAAGGTCCAAGGGATACAGTAAACCTGAAGTGTAGCATCGGAATCTATCACTAGTGTCACAGGTATGGTTCAAATCATAGACAGTTGGATGAGTCAGTCTTCTTGTACTTAAGTCTGCATTGTGCCTTTTTATTTAATTCCGATTCAATTTCTGTGTTTCGTCGTCAATAAGAAAGTCCAAGGGATACAGTAAACCTGAAGTGAAACATCGGAATCCATAAATAGTGTCACAGGAATAGTTCTAACATAGACATTAAGATGAGTCAGTCTTCTTGTACATAAGTCGGCATTGTGCCTTTTCAATTTAATTCCGATGTAATTTCTGTGGTTCATCGTCATTAAGAAGGTCCAAGGGATACAGTAAACCTGAAGTGAAGAATCGGAATCTATAACTACTGTCACAGGAATGGTTCAAAACGTAGACGGTAAGAAGAGTCAGTCTTCTTGTTCTTAAGTCGGCATTGTGCCTTTTCTATTTAATTCCCATGTAATATCTGTGGTTCATCGTCAATAACAAGGTCCATGGGATACAGTAAACCTGAAGTGAAGCATCGGAAGGTATAACTAGTGTCACAGGATCGGTTCGAAACATAGACAGTATGAAGAGTCAGTCTTCTTGTACTTAAGTCGGCATTGTGCCTTATCTATTTAATTCCGATGCAATTTCTGTGTTTCATCATCAATAAGAAGGTCAGAGGGATACAGTAAACCTGAAGTGAAGCATCGGAGTCTATAACTAGTGTCACAGGAATGGTACAAAACATAGTCAGTAGGAAGAGTCAGTCTTCTTGTACTTAAGTCGGCATTGTGCCTTTTCTATTTAATTCCGATGCAATATCTGTGTTCCATCGTCAATAAGAAGGTCAGAGGGATACAGTATACCTGAATTGAAGCATCGGAATCTATAACTAGTGTCACAGGAATGGTTCAAAACATAGTCAGTAGGAAGAGTCAGTCTTCTTGTACTTAAGTCGGCATTGTGCCTTTTGTATTTAATTCCGATGCCATTTCTGTGTTTCATCGTCAATAAGAAGGTCCAAGGGATACAGTAAACCAGAAGTGAAGCATCGGAATCTATAACTAGTGTCACAGGAATGGTTCAAAACATAGACAGTAAGAAGAACCAGTCTTCTTGTACTAAAGTCGGCATTGTGCCTTATGTATTTAATTCCGATGCAATTTCTGTGTTTCATCGTCAATACGAAGGTCAGAAGGATACAGTAAACTTGAAGTGAAGCATCGGAAACTATCACTAGTGTCACAGGTATGGTTCAAAACATAGACAGTAGGATGAGTCAGTCTTCTTGTACTTAAGTCGGCATTGTGCCTTTTTTATTTAACTCCGATGCAATTACTGTGTTTCGTCGTCAATAAGAAGGTCCAAGGGATACAGTAAACCTGAAGTGAAGCATCGGAATCTATAACTACTGTCACAGGAATGGTTCAAAACATAGACGGTAAGAAGAGTCAATCTTCTTGTACTTAAGTCGGCATTGTGCCTCTTCTATTTAATTCCGATGCAATTTCTGTGTTTCCTCGTCAATAAGAAGGTCCAAGGGATACAGTAAATCTGAAGTGAAGCATCGGAATCTATAACTAGTGTCACAGGAATGGTTCAAAACATAGACAGTAAGAAGAGTCTGTCTTCTTGTACTTAAGTCGCAATTGTGCCTTTTGTATTTAATTCCGATGCAATTTCAGAGTTTCATCGTCGATAGGAGGGTCCAAGGGATACAGTAAACCTGAAGTGAAGCATCGGAATCTATAACTAGTGTCACAGGAATTGTTCAAAACATAGACAGTAAGAAGAGTCAGTCTCCTTGTACTTAAGTCGGCATTGTGCCTTTTGTATTTAATTCCGATGCCATTTCTGTGTTTCATCGTCATTTAGAAGGTCCGAGGGATACAGTAAACCAGAAGTGAAGCATCGGAATCTGTAACTAGTGTCACAGGAATGGTTCAAAACATAGACAGTAGGAAGAACCAGTCTTCTTGTACTAAAGTCGGCATTGTGCCTTATGTATTTAATTCCGATGCAATTTCTATGTTTCATCGTCAATACGAAGGTCAGAAGGATACAGTAAACTTGAAGTGAAGCATCGGAAACTATCACTAGTGTCACAGGTATGGTTCAAAACATAGACAGTAGGATGAGAAAGTCTTCTTGTACTTAAGTCGGCAATTTGCCTTTTTTATTTAATTCCGATGCAATTAATGTCTTTCGTCGTCAATAAGAAGGTCCAAGGGATACAGTAAAACTGAAGTGAAGCATCGGAATCCATAACTAGTGTCACAGAAATAGTTCAAACATAGACATTAAGATGAGTCAGTCTTCTTGTACTTAAGTCGGCATTCTGCCTTTTGTATTTAATTCCGATGCTTTTTCTGTGTTTCATCGTCAATAAGAAGGTCCAAGGGATACAGTAAACCTGAAGTGAAGCATCGGAATCTATCATTAGTGTCATAGGTATGGTTCAAAACATAGACATTAAGATGAGTCCGTCTTCTTGTACATATGTCGGCATTGTGCCTTTTCTATTTAATTCCGATGTAATTTCTGTGGTTCATCGTCAGTAAGTAGGTCCAAGGGATACAGTAAACCTGAAGTGAAGCATCGCAATCTATAACTACTGTCACAGGAATGGTTCAAAACATAGACGGTAAGAAGAGTCAGTCTTCTTGTACTTAAGTCGGCATTGTGCCTTTTCTATTTAATTCCCATGTAATATCTGTGGTTCATCGTCAATAAGAAGGTTAAAGGGATACAGTAAACCTGAAGTGAAGCATCGGAATCTAAAACTAGTGTCATAGGAATGGTTAAAAACATAGACAGTAAAAAGAGTCAGTCAAATTGTACTTAAGTCAGCATTGTGCCTTTTCTATTTCATTCCGATTCAATTTCTGTGTTTCATCGTCAATAAGAAAGTCAGAGGGATACAGTAAACCTGAAGGGAAGCATCGGAATCTATAACTAGTGTCACAGGAATGGTTCAAAACATAGACAATAGGAAGGGTCAGTCTTCTTGTACTCAAGTCGGCATTGTGCCTTTTCTATTTAATTCCGATGCAATTTCTGTGTTTCGTGGTCAATAAGAAGGTGCAAGGGATACAGTAAACCTGAAGTGAAGCATCGGAATCTATAACTAGTGTCACAGGAATGGTTCAAAACATAGACAGAAAGATGAATCAGTCTTCTTGTACTTAAGTCTTCATTGTGCCTTTTAATTGAATTCCGATGCAATTTCTTTGGTTCATCGTCAATAACAAGGTCAGAGGGATACCATAAACCTGAAGTGAGGCATCGGAATCTATAGCTACTGTCACAGGAATGGTTCAAAACAAAGACTGTAAGAAAAGTCAGTCTTCTTGTACTTAAGTCGGCATTGTGCCTTTGTATTTAATTCCGATGCCATTTCTGTGTTTCATCGTCAATAAGTAGGTCCAAGGGATACAGTAAACCTGAAGTGAAGCATCGGAATTTTTAACTAGTGTCACAGGAATGGTTCAAAACATAGACAGTAAGAAGAATCAGTCATCTTGTACTTAACTCGGCATTGTGCCTTTTGTATTTAATTCCGATGTAATTTCTGTGTCTCATCGTCAATAAGAATGTCAGAGGGATACAGTAAACCTGAAGGGAAGCATCGGAATTTATCACTAGTGTCACAGGAATGGTTCAAAACATAGCCAGTAGGATGAGTCAGTCTTCTTGTACGTAAGTCGGCATTGTGCCTTTTCTATTTAATTCCGATGCAATTTCTGTGTTTCATCGTCAATAAGAAGGTCCAAGGGATGCAGTACACCTGAAGTGAAGCATCGGAATGTATAACTAGTGTCACAGGAATGGTTCAAAACATAGACAGTAAGAAGAGTCAGTCTTCTTGTACTTAAGTCGGCATTGTGCCTTTCGAATTTTATTCCGATGCAATTTCGGTGTTTCATCGTCAATAAGAAGGTCAGAGGGATACAGTAAACCTGAAGTGAAGCATCGTAAGCTATAACGAGTGTCACAGGATCGGTTCGAAACATAGACAGTATGAAGAGTCAGTCTTCTTGTACTTAAGTCGGCATTGTGCCTTTTCTATTTAATTCCGATGCAATTTCTGTGTTTCATCATCAATAAGAAGGTCAGAGGGATACAGTAAACCTGAAGTGAAGCATCGGAGTCTATAACTAGTGTCACAGGAATGGTTAAAACCATAGTCAGTAGGAAGAGTCAGTTTTCTTGTACTTAAATCGGCATTGTGCCTTTTCTATTTAATTCCGATGCAATATCTGTGTTCCATCGTCAATAAGAATGTCAGACGGATACAGTATACCTGAAGTGAAGCATCGGAATCTATAACTAGTGTCACAGGAATGGTTCAAAACATAGTCAGTAAGAAGAGTCAGTCTTTTTGTACTTAAGTCGGCATTGAGCCTTTTCTATTTAATTCCGATGCAATTTCTGTGTTCCATCGTCAATAAGACGGTCAGAGGTATACAGTAAACGTGAAGCGAAGCATCGGTATCTATAACTAGTGTAACAGGAATTGTTCAAATCATTGACAGTAGGAAGAGTCAGTCTTCTTGTACTTAAGTCGGCATTGTGCCTCTTCTATTTAATTCCGATGCAATTTCTGTGTTTCCTCGTCAATAAGAAGGTCCAAGGGATACAGTAAATCTGAAGTGAAGCATCGGAATCTATAACTAGTGTCACATGAATGGTTCAAAACATAGACAGTAAGAAGAGTCTGTCTTCATGTACTTAAGTCGGCATTGTGCCTTATGTATTTAATTCCGATGCAATTTCTGTTTTTCATCGTCAATACGAAGGTCAGAAGGATACAGTAAACCTGAAGTGAAGCATCGGAATCTATCACTAGTGTCACAGGTATGGTTCAAAACATAGACAGTAGGATGAGTCAGTCTTCTTGTACTTAAGTCGGCATTGTGCCTTTTTTATTTAATTCCGATGCAATTACTGTGTTTCGTCGTCAATAAGAAGGTCCAAGGGATACAGTAAACCTGAAGTGAAGCTTCGGAATCCATAACTAGTGTCACAGAAATAGTTCAAACATAGACATTAAGATGAGTCAGTCTTCTTGTACATAAGTCGGCATTGTGCCTTTTCTATTTAATTCCGATGTAATTTCTGTGGTTCATCGTCAATAAGAAGGTCCAAGGGATACAGTACACCTGAAGTGAAGCATCGGAATCTATAACTAGTGTCAAAGGAATGGTTCAGAACATAGTCAATGGGAAGGGTCAGTCTTCTTGTACTCAAGGCGGCATTGTGGCTTTTCTATTTAATTCCGATGCAATTTCTGTGTTTCGTCGTCAATAAGAAGGTCCAAGGGATACAGTAAACCTGAAGTGAAACATCAGAATCTATTACTAGTGTCACAGGAATGGTTCAAAACATAGACAGTAAGAAGAATCAGTCTTCTTGTTCTTAAGTCTTCATTGTGCCTTTTGTACTTAATTCCGATGCAATTTTTGTGTTTCATCGTCAATAAGAAAGTCAGAGGGATACGGTAAACCTGAAGTGAAGCATCGGAATCTAACACTAGTGTAACAGGAATGGTTCAAAACATAGACAGTAGGATGAGTCAGTCTTCTTGTACTTAAGTCGGCATTGTGCCTTTTTTATTTAATTCCGATGCAATTTTTGTGTATCGTCGTCAATAAGAAGGTCCAAGGGATACAGTAAACCTGAAGTGAAGCATCGGAATCCATAACTAGTGTCACAGGAATAGTTCAAACATAGACATTAAGATGAGTCAGTCTTCTTGAACATAAGTCGGCATTGTGCGTTTTCTATTTAATTCCGATGTAATTTCTGTGGTTCATCGTCAATACGAAGGTCCAAGGGATGCAGTAAACCTGAAGTGAAGCATCGGAATCTATAACTAATGTCACAGGAATGGTTCAAAACATAGACAGTAGGAAGAGTCAGTCTTCTTGTACTTAAGTCGGTGTTGTGCCTTTTCTATTTAATTCCGATGCAATTTCTGTGTTTCGTCGTCAATAAGGTCCAAGGGATACAGTAAACCTGAAGTGAAGCATCGGAATCTATAACTAGTGTCACAGGAATTGTTCAAAACATAGACAGTAAAAAGAGTCAGTCTTCTTGTACTTATATCGGCATTGTGTCTTTTTTATTTAATTCCGATGCAATTTCTGTGTATCGTCGACAATACGAAGCTCCAAGGATACAGTAAACATGAAGGGAAGCATCGGAATCCGTAACTAGTGACACAGGAATGGTTCAAAACATAGTCAGTAAGAAGAGTCAGTCTTCTTGTACTTAAGTCGGCATTGTGCCTTTTAATTGAATTCCGATGCAATTTCGTTGCTTCATCGTCAATAAGAAGGTCAGAGGGATACCGCAGACCTGAAGTGAGGCAACGGAATCTATAACTAGTGTCACAGGAATGGTTCAAAACATAGACTGTACGAAGAGTCAGTCTTCTTGTACTTAAGTCGGCATTGTGCCTTTTCTATTTAATTCCGATGCTATTTCTGTTTTTCATCATCAATAAGAAGGTCAGAGGGATACAGTAAACCTGAAGTGAAGCATCGGAGACTATAACTAGTGTCACAGGAATGGTTAAAACCATAGTCAGTAGGAAGAGTCAGTTTTCTTGTACTTAAATCGGCATTGTGCCTTTTCTATTTAATTCCTATGCAATATCTGTGTTCCATCGTCAATAAGAATGTCAGAGGGATACAGTACACCTGAAGTGAAGCATCGGAATCTATAACTAGTGTCACAGGAATGGTTCAAAACATAGTCAGTAAGAAGAGTCAGTCTTTTTGTACTTAAGTCGGCATTGTGCCTTTTCTATTTAATTCCGATGCAATTTCTGTGTTCCATCGTCAATGAGACGGTCAGAGGTATACAGTAAACGTGAAGCGAAGCATCGGTATCTATAACTAGTGTAACAGGAATTGTTCAAATCATTGACAGTAGGAAGAGTCAGTATTCTTGTACTTAAGTCGGCATTGTGCCTCTTCTATTTATTTCCGAAGCAATTTCTGTGTTTCTTCGTCAATAAGAAGGTCCAAGGGATACAGTAAATCTGAAGTGAAGCATCGGAATCTATAACTAGTGTCACATGAATGGTTCAAAACATAGACAGTAAGAAGAGTCTGTCTTCATGTACTTAAGTCGGCATTGTGCCTTATGTATTTAATTCCGATGCAATTTCTGTTTTTCATCGTCAATACGAAGGTCAGAAGGATACAGTAAACCTGAAGTGAAACATCGGAATCTATCACTAGTGTCACAGGTATGGTTCAAAACATAGACAGTAGGATGAGTCAGTCTTCTTGTACTTAAGTCGGCATTGTGCTTTTTTTATTTAATTCCGATGCAATTACTGTGTTTCGTCGTCAATAAGAAGGTCCAAGTGATACAGTAAACCTGAAGTTAAGCTTCGGAATCCATAACTAGTGTCACAGAAATAGTTCAAACATAGACATTAAGATGAGTCAGTCTTCTTGTACATAGGTCGGCATTGTGCCTTTTCTATTTAATTCCGATGTAATTTCTGTGGTTCATCGTCAATAAGAAGGTCCAAGGGATACAGTACACCTGAAGTGAAGCATCGGAATCCATAACTAGTGTCAAAGGAATGGTTCAGAACATAGTCAATGGGAAGGGTCAGTCTTCTTGTACTCAAGGCGGCATTGTGGCTTTTCTATTTAATTCCGATGCAATTTCTGTGTTTCGTCGTCAATAAGAAGGTCCAAGGGATACAGTAAACCTGAAGTGAAACATCAGAATCTATTACTAGTGTCACAGGAATGGTTCAAAACATAGACAGTAAGAAGAATCAGTCTTCTTGTTCTTAAGTCGGCATTGTGCCTTTTGTACTTAATTCCGATGCAATTTCTGTGTTTCATCGTCAATAAGAAAGTCAGAGGGATACGGTAAACCTGAAGTGAAGCATCGGAATCTAACACTAGTGTAACAGGAATGGTTCAAAACATAGACAGTAGGATGAGTCAGTCTTCTTGTACTTAAGTCGGCATTGTGCCTTTTTTATTTAATTCCGATGCAATTTCTGTGTATCGTCGTCAATAAGAAGGTCCAAGGGATACAGTAAACCTGAAGTGAAGCATCGGAATCCATAACTAGTGTCACAGGAATGTTTCAAAACATAGACAGTAAGACGAGTCAGTCTTTTGTACATAAGTCGGCATTGTATCTTTTGTATTTCATTCCGATGCAGTTTCTGTGTTTCATCGTCAATTAGAAGGTCCAAGGGATACAGTAAACCTGAAGTGAAGCATCGGAATCTATAACTAGTGTCACAGGAACGGTTCAAAATATAGACAGTAAGAGGAGACAGTCTTCTTGTACTTAAGTCGGTGTTGTGCCTTTTCTATTTAATTCCGATGCATTTTCTGTGTTTCGTCGTCAATAAGAAGGTCCAAGGGATACAGTAAACCTGAAGTGAAGCATCGGAATCTATAACTAGTGTCACAGGAATGGTTCAAAACATAGACAGTAAAAAGAGTCAGTCTTCTTGTACTTATATCGGCATTGTGCCTTTTTTATTTAATTCCGATGCAATTTCTGTGTATCGTCGACAATAAGAAGCTCCAAGGATACAGTAAACATGAAGGGAAGCATCGGAATCCGTAACTAGTGACACAGGAATGGTTCAAAACATAGTCAGTAAGAAGAGTCAGTCTTCTTGTACTTAAGTCAGCATTGTGCCTTTTAATTGAATTCCGATGCAATTTCGGTGCTTCATCGTCAATAAGAAGGTCAGAGGGATACCGTAAACCTGAAGTGAGGCAACGGAATCTATAACTAGTGTCACAGGAAAGGTTCAAAACATAGACAGTACGAAGAGTCAGTCTTCTTGTACTTATGTCGGCATTGTGCATTTTGTATTTAATTCCGATGCCATTTCTGTGTTTCATCGTCAATAATAAGGTCCAAGGGATACAGTAAACCTGAAGTGAAGCATCGGAATCTATAACTAGTGTCAAAGGAACGGTTCAAAACATAGACAGTAAGAAGAATCAGTCTTCTTGTACTTAAGTCGGCATTGTGCCTTTTGTATTTAATTCCGATGCAATATGTGTGTATCATCGTCAATAAGAAGGACAGAGGGATACAGTAAACCTGAAGTGAAGCATGGGAATCTATCACTAGTGTCACATGAATGGTTCAAAACATAGACAGTAGGATGAGTCAGTCTTCTTGTACTTAAGTCGGCATTGTGCCTTTTCTATTTAATTCCGATGCAATGGCTGTGTTTCTTCTGCAATAGGAAGATCAGCGGGGTACAGTAAACCTGAAGTGAAACATCGGAATCTATAGCTAGTGTCACAGGAATGGTTCAAAACATAGACAGTAAGAAGAGTCAGTCTTCCTGTACTTAAGGCGGCATTGTGACTTTTTTTTTAATTCCGATGCAATTTCGGTGTTTCATCGTCAATAAGAAGGTCAGAGGGATACAGTAAACTTGATATGAAGCATCGGAATCTATAACTAGTGTCATAGGAATGGTTCAAAACATAGACAATAGGAAGGGTCAGTCTTCTTGTACTCAAGTCGGCGTTGTGTCTTTTCTATTTAATTCCGATGCAATTTCTGTGTTTCGTCGTCAATAAGAACGTCCACGGGATACAGTAAACCTGAAGTGAGACATCGGAATCTATTACTAGTGTCACAGGAATAGTTCAAAATATAGACAGTAAGAAGAGTCGGTCCTCTTGTACTGAAGTCGGCATTGTGCTTTTTGTATCCAATTCCGATGCAATTGCTGTGTTTCATCGTCAATAAGAAGGTCAGAGAGATACAGTAAACCTGAGGTGAAGCATCGGATTCTATAACTAGTGTTACAGGAATGGTTCAAAACATAGACAGTAGGAAGAGTCAGTCTTCTTGTACTTAAGTCGGCATTGTGTCTCTTCTATTTAATTCCGATGCAATTTCTGTGTTTCGTCGTCAATAAGAAGGTCAGAGGGACACAGTAAACCTGAAGTGAAGCATCGGAATCTATAACTAGTGTCACAGCAATGTTTCAAAACATAGACAGTAAGATGAGTCAGTCTTTTGTACATAAGTCGGCATTGTGCCTTTTGTATTTAATTCTGATGCAGTTTCTGTGTTTCATCGTCAAAAAGAGGTCCAAGGGATACAGTAAACTTAAAGTGAAGCATCGGAATCTATAACTAGTGTCACAGGAATGGTTCAAAATATAGACAGTAATATAAGTCAGTCTTCTTGTACTTAAGTCGGCATTGTGCCTCTTCTATTTAGTTCCGATGCAATTTCTGTGTTTCGTCGTCAATAAGGTCAGAGGGATACAGTAAACCTGAAGTGAAGCATCGGAATCCATAACTAGTGTCACAGGAATGGTTCAAAACATAGACAGTAAAATGAGTCACTCTTTTGTACATAAGTCGGCATTGCGCCTTTTGTATTTAATTCCGATGCAATTTGTGTGTTTCATCGTCGATAAGAGGGTCCAAGGGATACAGTAAACCTGAAGTGAAGCAACGGAAACTATAACTAGTGTCACAGGAATGGTTCAAAACATAGACAGTAGGAAGAGTCAGTCTTCTTGTACTTAAGTCGGCATTGTGCCGCTTCAATTTAGTTCCGATGCAATTTCTGTGTTTCGACATCAATAAGAAGGTCAGAGGGATACAGTAAACCTGAAGTGAAGCATCGGAATCTATAACTACTGTTACAGGAATGGTTCAAAACATAGACAGTAGGAAGAGTCAGTCTTCTTGTACTTAAGTCGGCATTGTGCCTCTTCTATTTAATTCCGATGCAATTTCTGTGTTTCGTCGTCAATAAGAAGGTCAGAGAGATACAGTAAACCTGAAGTGAAGCATCGGAATCTATAACTAGTGTCACAGGAATGTTTCAAAACATAGACAGTAAGACGAGTCAGTCTTTTGTACATAAGTCGGCATTGTATCTTTTGTATTTCATTCCGATGCAGTTTCTGTGTTTCATCGTCAATTAGAAGGTCCAAGGGATACAGTAAACCTGAAGTGAAGCATCGGAATCTATAACTAGTGTCACAGGAACGGTTCAAAATATAGACAGTAAGAGGAGACAGTCTTCTTGTACTTAAGTCGGTGTTGTGCCTTTTCTATTTAATTCCGATGCATTTTCTGTGTTTCGTCGTCAATAAGAAGGTCCAAGGGATACAGTAAACCTGAAGTGAAGCATCGGAATCTATAACTAGTGTCACAGGAATGGTTCAAAACATAGACAGTAAAAAGAGTCAGTCTTCTTGTACTTATATCGGCATTGTGCCTTTTTTATTTAATTCCGATGCAATTTCTGTGTATCGTCGACAATAAGAAGCTCCAAGGATACAGTAAACATGAAGGGAAGCATCGGAATCCGTAACTAGTGACACAGGAATGGTTCAAAACATAGTCAGTAAGAAGAGTCAGTCTTCTTGTACTTAAGTCAGCATTGTGCCTTTTAATTGAATTCCGATGCAATTTCGGTGCTTCATCGTCAATAAGAAGGTCAGAGGGATACCGTAAACCTGAAGTGAGGCAACGGAATCTATAACTAGTGTCACAGGAAAGGTTCAAAACATAGACAGTACGAAGAGTCAGTCTTCTTGTACTTATGTCGGCATTGTGCATTTTGTATTTAATTCCGATGCCATTTCTGTGTTTCATCGTCAATAATAAGGTCCAAGGGATACAGTAAACCTGAAGTGAAGCATCGGAATCTATAACTAGTGTCAAAGGAACGGTTCAAAACATAGACAGTAAGAAGAATCAGTCTTCTTGTACTTAAGTCGGCATTGTGCCTTTTGTATTTAATTCCGATGCAATATGTGTGTTTCATCGACAATAAGAAGGTCAGAGGGATTCAGTAAACCTGAAGTGAAGCATGGGAATCTATCACTAGTGTCACATGAATGGTTCAAAACATAGACAGTAGGATGAGTCAGTCTTCTTGAACTTAAGTCGGCATTGTGCCTTTTCTATTTAATTCCGATGCAATGGCTGTGTTTCTTCTGCAATAGGAAGATCGGCGGGGTACAGTAAACCTGAAGTGAAACATCGGAATCTATAGCTAGTGTCACAGGAATGGTTCAAAACATAGACAGTAAGAAGAGTCAGTCTACCTGTACTTAAGTCGGCATTGTGCCTTTTTTATTTAATTCCGATGCAATTTCGGTGTTTCATCGTCAATAAGAAGGTCAGAGGGATACAGTAAACTTGAAATGAAGCATCGGAATCTATAACTAGTGTCATAGGAATGGTTCAAAACATAGACAATAGGAAGGGTCAGTCTTCTTGTACTCAAGTCGGCGTTGTGCCTTTTCTATTTAATTCCGATGCAATTTCTGTGTTTCGTCGTCAATAAGAAGGTCCGAGGGATACAGTAAACCTGAAGTGAGACATCGGAATCTATTACTAGTGTCACAGGAATAGTTCAAAATATAGACAGTTAGAAGAGTCGGTCCTCTTGTACTGATGTCGGCATTGTGCTTTTTGTATCCAATTCCGATGCAATTGCTGTGTTTCATCGTCAATAAGAAGGTCAGAGAGATACAGTAAACCTGAGGTGAAGCATCGGATTCTATAACTAGTGTTACAGGAATGGTTCAAAACATAGACAGTAGGAAGAGTCAGTCTTCTTGTACTTAAGTCGGCATTGTGTCTCTTCTATTTAATTCCGATGCAATTTCTGTGTTTCGTCGTCAATAAGAAGGTCAGAGGGACACAGTAAACCTGAAGTGAAGCATCGGAATCTATAACTAGTGTCACAGGAATGTTTCAAAACATAGACAGTAAGATGAGTCAGTCGTTTGTACATAAGTCGGCATTGTGCCTTTTGTATTTAATTCTGATGCAGTTTCTGTGTTTCATCGTCAAAAAGAGGTCCAAGGGATACAGTAAACTTGAAGTGAAGCATCGGAATCTATAACTAGTGTCACAGGAATGGTTCAAAATATAGACAGTAATATAAGTCAGTCTTCTTGTACTTAAGTCGGCATTGTGCCTTTTCTATTTCAGTCCGATTCAATTCCTGTGTTTCATAGTCAATAAGAAGGTCAGAGGGATTCAGTAAACCTGAAGTGAAGCATCGGAATCTATAACTAGTGTCACAGTAATTGTTCAAACATAGACAATAGGATGGGTCTATCCTCTTGTACTCAAGTCGGCATTGTGCCTTTTCAATTTAATTCCGATGTAATTTCTGTGTTTCATCGTCAATAAGAACGTCCACGGGATACAGAAAACCTGAAGTGAAACATCGGAATCTATTACTAGTGTCACAGGAATGGTTCAAAACATAGACAGTAAGAAGAGTCGGTCCTCTTGTACTGAAGTCGGCATTGTGCTTTTTGTATCTAATTCCGATGCAATTTCTGTGTTTCATCGTCAATAAGAAGGTCAGATAGATACAGTAAACCCGAGGTGAAGCATCGGAATCTATAACTAGTGTCACAGGGATGGTTCAAAACATAGAGAGTAGGAAGAGTCAGTCTTCTTGTACTTAAATCGGCATTGTGCCTCTTCTATTTAGTTCCGATGCAATTTCTGTGTTTCATCGTCGATAAGAGGGTCCAAGGGATACAGTAAACCTGAAGTGAAGCAACGGAAACTATAACTAGTGTCACAGGAATGGTTCAAACCATAGACAGTAGGAAGAGTCAGTCTTCTTGTACTTAAGTCGGCATTGTGCCGCTTCAATTTAGTTCCGATGCAATTTCAGTGTTTCGACGTCAATAAGAAGGTCAGAGGGATACAGTAAACCTGAAGTGAAGCATCGGAATCTATAACTAGTGTTACAGGAATGGTTCAAAACATAGACAGTAGGAAGAGTCAGTCTTCTTGTACTTAAGTCGGCATTGTGCCTCTTCTATTTAATTCCGATGCAATTTCTGTGTTTCGTCGTCAATAAGAAGGTCAGAGAGATACAGTAAACCTGAAGTGAAGCATCGGAATCTATAACTAGTGTCACAGGAATGTTTCAAAACATAGACAGTAAGACGAGTCAGTCTTTTGTACATAAGTCGGCATTGTATCTTTTGTATTTCATTCCGATGCAGTTTCTGTGTTTCATCGTCAATATGAAGGTCCAAGGGATACAGTAAACCTGAAGTGAAGCATCGGAATCTATAACTAGTGTCACAGGAACGGTTCAAAATATAGACAGTAAGAAGAGTCAGTCTTCTTGTACTTAAGTCGGTGTTGTGCCTTTTCTATTTAATTCCGATGCAATTTCTGTGTTTCGTCGTCAATAAGAAGGTCCAAGGGATACAGTAAACCTGAAGTGAAGCATCGGAATCTATAACTAGTGTCACAGGAATGGTTCAAAACATAGACAGTAAGAAGAGTCAGTCTTCTTGTACTTAAGTCGGCATTGTGCCTTTTGTATTTAATTCCGATGCAATATGTGTGTTTCATCGTCAATAAGAAGGTCAGAGGGATTCAGTAAACCTGAAGTGAAGCATGGGAATCTATCACTAGTGTCACATGAATGGTTCAAAACATAGACAGTAGGATGAGTCAGTCTTCTTGAACTTAAGTCGGCATTGTGCCTTTTCTATTTAATTCCGATGCAATGGCTGTGTTTCTTCTGCAATAGGAAGATCGGCGGGGTACAGTAAACCTGAAGTGAAACATCGGAATCTATAGCTAGTGTCACAGGAATGGTTCAAAACATAGACAGTAAGAAGAGTCAGTCTACCTGTACTTAAGTCGGCATTGTGCCTTTTTTATTTAATTCCGATGCAATTTCGGTGTTTCATCGTCAATAAGAAGGTCAGAGGGATACAGTAAACTTGAAATGAAGCATCGGAATCTATAACTAGTGTCATAGGAATGGTTCAAAACATAGACAATAGGAAGGGTCAGTCTTCTTGTACTCAAGTCGGCGTTGTGCCTTTTCTATTTAATTCCGATGCAATTTCTGTGTTTCGTCGTCAATAAGAAGGTCCGAGGGATACAGTAAACCTGAAGTGAGACATCGGAATCTATTACTAGTGTCACAGGAATAGTTCAAAATATAGACAGTAAGAAGAGTCGGTCCTCTTGTACTGAAGTCGGCATTGTGCTTTTTGTATCCAATTCCGATGCAATTGCTGTGTTTCATCGTCAATAAGAAGGTCAGAGAGATACAGTAAACCTGAGGTGAAGCATCGGATTCTATAACTAGTGTTACAGGAATGGTTCAAAACATAGACAGTAGGAAGAGTCAGTCTTCTTGTACTTAAGTCGGCATTGTGCCTCTTCTATTTAATTCCGATGCAATTTCTGTGTTTCGTCGTCAATAAGAAGGTCAGAGAGATACAGTAAACCTGAAGTGAAGCATCGGAATCTATAACTAGTGTCACAGGAATGTTTCAAAACATAGACAGTAAGACGAGTCAGTCTTTTGTACATAAGTCGGCATTGTATCTTTTGTATTTCATTCCGATGCAGTTTCTGTGTTTCATCGTCAATATGAAGGTCCAAGGGATACAGTAAACCTGAAGTGAAGCATCGGAATCTATAACTAGTGTCACAGGAACGGTTCAAAATATAGACAGTAAGAAGAGTCAGTCTTCTTGTACTTAAGTCGGTGTTGTGCCTTTTCTATTTAATTCCGATGCAATTTCTGTGTTTCGTCGTCAATAAGAAGGTCCAAGGGATACAGTAAACCTGAAGTGAAGCATCGGAATCTATAACTAGTGTCACAGGAATGGTTCAAAACATAGACAGTAAGAAGAGTCAGTCTTCTTGTACTTAAGTCGGCATTGTGCCTTTTGTATTTAATTCCGATGCAATATGTGTGTTTCATCGTCAATAAGAAGGTCAGAGGGATTCAGTAAACCTGAAGTGAAGCATGGGAATCTATCACTAGTGTCACATGAATGGTTCAAAACATAGACAGTAGGATGAGTCAGTCTTCTTGAACTTAAGTCGGCATTGTGCCTTTTCTATTTAATTCCGATGCAATGGCTGTGTTTCTTCTGCAATAGGAAGATCGGCGGGGTACAGTAAACCTGAAGTGAAACATCGGAATCTATAGCTAGTGTCACAGGAATGGTTCAAAACATAGACAGTAAGAAGAGTCAGTCTACCTGTACTTAAGTCGGCATTGTGCCTTTTTTATTTAATTCCGATGCAATTTCGGTGTTTCATCGTCAATAAGAAGGTCAGAGGGATACAGTAAACTTGAAATGAAGCATCGGAATCTATAACTAGTGTCATAGGAATGGTTCAAAACATAGACAATAGGAAGGGTCAGTCTTCTTGTACTCAAGTCGGCGTTGTGCCTTTTCTATTTAATTCCGATGCAATTTCTGTGTTTCGTCGTCAATAAGAAGGTCCGAGGGATACAGTAAACCTGAAGTGAGACATCGGAATCTATTACTAGTGTCACAGGAATAGTTCAAAATATAGACAGTAAGAAGAGTCGGTCCTCTTGTACTGAAGTCGGCATTGTGCTTTTTGTATCCAATTCCGATGCAATTGCTGTGTTTCATCGTCAATAAGAAGGTCAGAGAGATACAGTAAACCTGAGGTGAAGCATCGGATTCTATAACTAGTGTTACAGGAATGGTTCAAAACATAGACAGTAGGAAGAGTCAGTCTTCTTGTACTTAAGTCGGCATTGTGTCTCTTCTATTTAATTCCGATGCAATTTCTGTGTTTCGTCGTCAATAAGAAGGTCAGAGGGACACAGTAAACCTGAAGTGAAGCATCGGAATCTATAACTAGTGTCACAGGAATGTTTCAAAACATAGACAGTAAGATGAGTCAGTCGTTTGTACATAAGTCGGCATTGTGCCTTTTGTATTTAATTCAGATGCAGTTTCTGTGTTTCATCGTCAAAAAGAGGTCCAAGGGATACAGTAAACTTGAAGTGAAGCATCGGAATCTATAACTAGTGTCACAGGAATGGTTCAAAATATAGACAGTAATATAAGTCAGTCTTCTTGTACTTAAGTCGGCATTGTGCCTTTTCTATTTCATTCCGATGCAATTCCTGTGTTTCATCGTCAATAAGAAGGTCAGAGGGATTCAGTAAACCTGAAGTGAAGCATCGGAATCTATAACTAGTGTCACAGTAATTGTTCAAACATAGACAATAGGATGGGTCTATCCTCTTGTACTCAAGTCGGCATTGTGCCTTTTCAATTTAATTCCGATGCAATTTCTGTGTTTCATCGTCAATAAGAACGTACACGGGATACAGAAAACCTGAAGTGAAACATCGGAATCTATTACTAGTGTCACAGGAATGGTTCAAAACATAGACAGTAAGAAGAGTCGGTCCTCTTGTACTGAAGTCGGCATTGTGCTTTTTGTATCTAATTCCGATGCAATTTCTGTGTTTCATCGTCAATAAGATGGTCAGATAGATACAGTAAACCCGAGGTGAAGCATCGGAATCTATAACTAGTGTCACAGGGATGGTTCAAAACATAGAGAGTAGGAAGAGTCAGTCTTCTTGTACTTAAATCGGCATTGTGCCTCTTCTATTTAGTTCCGATGCAATTTCTGTGTTTCATCGTCGATAAGAGGGTCCAAGGGATACAGTAAACCTGAAGTGAAGCAACGGAAACTATAACTAGTGTCACAGGAATGGTTCAAACCATAGACAGTAGGAAGAGTCAGTCTTCTTGTACTTAAGTCGGCATTGTGCCGCTTCAATTTAGTTCCGATGCAATTTCAGTGTTTCGACGTCAATAAGAAGGTCAGAGGGATACAGTAAACCTGAAGTGAAGCATCGGAATCTATAACTAGTGTTACAGGAATGGTTTAAAACATAGACAGTAGGAAGAGTCAGTCTTCTTGTACTTAAGTCGGCATTGTGCCTCTTCTATTTAATTCCGATGCAATTTCTGTGTTTCGTCGTCAATAAGAAGGTCAGAGAGATACAGTAAACCTGAAGTGAAGCATCGGAATCTATAACTAGTGTCACAGGAATGTTTCAAAACATAGACAGTAAGACGAGTCAGTCTTTTGTACATAAGTCGGCATTGTATCTTTTGTATTTCACTCCGATGCAGTTTCTGTGTTTCATCGTCAATATGAAGGTCCAAGGGATACAGTAAACCTGAAGTGAAGCATCGGAATCTATAACTAGTGTCACAGGAACGGTTCAAAATATAGACAGTAAGAAGAGTCAGTCTTCTTGTACTTAAGTCGGTGTTGTGCCTTTTCTATTTAATTCCGATGCAATTTCTGTGTTTCGTCGTCAATAAGAAGGTCCAAGGGATACAGTAAACCTGAAGTGAAGCATCGGAATCTATAACTAGTGTCACAGGAATGGTTCAAAACATAGACAGTAAAAAGAGTCAGCCTTCTTGTACTTATATCGGCATTGTGCCTTTTTTATTTAATTCCGATGCAATTTCTGTGTATCGTCGACAATAAGAAGCTCCAAGGATACAGTAAACATGAAGGGAAGCATCGGAATCCGTAACTAGTGACACAGGAATGGTTCAAAACATAGTCAGTAAGAAGAGTCAGTCTTCTTGTACTTAAGTCGGCATTGTGCCTTTTAATTGAATTCCGATGCAATTTCGGTGCTTCATCGTCAATAAGAAGGTCAGAGGGATACCGTAAACCTGAAGTGAGGCAACGGAATCTATAACTAGTGTCACAGGAATGGTTCAAAACATAGACAGTACGAAGAGTCAGTCTTCTTGTACTTAAGTCGGCATATTGCCTTTTGTATTTAATTCCGATGCCATTTCTGTGTTTCATCGTCAATAATAAGGTCCAAGGGATACAGTAAACCTGAAGTGAAGTATCGGAATCTATAACTAGTGTCACAGGAGCGGTTCAAAAAATAGACAGTAAGAAGAATCAGTCTTCTAGTACTTAAGTCGGCATTGTGCCTTTTGTATTTAATTCCGATGCAATATCTGTGTTTCATCTTCAATAAGAAGGTCAGAGGGATACAGTAAACCAGAAGTGAAGCATGGGAATCAAACACTAGTGTCACATGAATTGTTCAAAACATAGACAGTAGGATGAGTCAGTCTTCTTGTACTTAAGTCGGCATTGTGCCTTTTCTATTTAATTCCGATGCAATGGCTGTGTTTCTTCTGCAATAGGAAGATCAGCGGGGTACAGTAAGCCTGAAGTGAAACATCGGAATCTATAGCTAGTGTCACACGAATGGTTCAAAACATAGACAGTAAGAAGAGTCAGTCTTCTTGTACTTAAGTCGGCATTGTGCCTTTTTTATTTAATTCCGATGCAATTTCGGTGTTTCATCGTCAATAAGAAGGTCAGAGGGATACAGTAAACTTGAAATGAAGCATCGGAATCTATAACTAGTGTCATAGGAATGGTTCAAAACATAGACAATAGGAAGGGTCAGTTTTCATGTACTCAAGTCGGCGTTGTTCCTTTTCTATTTAATTCCGATGCAATTTCTGTGTTTCATCGTCAATAAGAAGGTCCGAGGGATACAGTAAACCCGAAGTGAGACATCGGAATCTATAACTAGTGTCACAGGAATGTTTCGAAACATCGACAGTAAGACGAGTCAGTCTTTTGTACATAAGTCGGCATTGTATCTTTTGCATTTCATTCCGATGCAGTTTCTGTGTTTCATCGTCAATAAGAAGGTCCAAGGGATACAGTAAACCTGAAGTGAAGCATCGGAATCTATAACTAGTGTCACAGGAACGGTTCAAAATATAGACAGTAATATAAGTCAGTCTTCTTGTACTTAAGTCAGCATTGTGACTTTTGTATTTAATTCCAATGCAATTTCCGTCTTTCATCGTCAATAAGAAGGTCAGAGGGATACAGTAAACATGACGTGAAGCATCATAGTCGATAACTAGTGTCACAGGAATGGTGCAAAACATAGTCAGTAGGAAGAGTCAGTCTTCCTGTACTTAAGACGGCATTGTGCTTTTCTATTTAATTCCGATGCAATATCTGTGTTCCTACGTCAATAAGAAGGTCAGAGGGATACAGTAAACCTGAAGTGAAGCATCGGATCTATAACTAGTGTAACAGGAGTGGTTCAAAACATAGACAGTAGGAAGAGTCAGTCTTCTTGTACTTTAGTCGGCATTGTGCCTTTTCTATTTAATTCCAATGCAATTTCTGTGTTTCGTCGTCAATAAGAAGGTCCAATGGATACAGTACACCTGAAGTGAAACATCGGAATCTCTTACTAGTGTCACAGGAATGGTTCAAAACATAGACAGTAAGAAGAGTCGGTCCTCTTGTACTGAAGTCGGCATTGTGCTTTTTGTATCTAATTCCGATGCAATTTCTGTGTTTCATCGTCAATAAGAAGGTCAGAGAGATACAGTAAACCCGAGGTGAAGCATCGGAATCTATAACTAGTGTCACAGGAATGGTTCAAAACATAGAGAGTAGGAAGAGTCAGTCTTCTTGTACTTAAAGCGGCATTGTGCCTCTTCTATTTAGTTCCGATGCAATTTCTGTGTTTCGTCGTCAATAAGAAGGTCAGAGGGATACAGTAAACCTGAAGTGAAGCATCGGAATCTATAACTAGTGTCACAGGAATGGTTCAAAACATAGACAGTAGGAAGAGTCAGTCTTCTTGTACTTAAGTCGGCATTGTGCCGCTTCAATTTAGTTCCGATGCAATTTCTGTGTTTCGACGTCAATAAGAAGGTCAGAGGGATACAGCAAACCTGAAGGTAAGCATCGGAATCTATAACTAGTGTTACAGGAATGGTTCAAAACATAGCGATGCAATTTCTGTGTTTCGTCGTCAATAAGAAGGTCAGAGAGATACAGTAAACATGAAGTGAAGCATCGGAATCTATAATTAGTGTCACAGGAATGTTTCGAAACATAGACAGTAGGAAGAGTCAGTCTTCTTGTACATAAGTCGGCATTGTGCCTTTTCTATTTAATTCCGATGCAATTTCTGTGTTCCATCGTCAATAAGAAGGTCAGAGGGATACAGTAAACCTGAAGTGAAGCATCGGATCTATAACTAGTGTAACAGGAGTGGTTCAAAACATAGACAGTAGGAGGAGTCAGTCTTCTTGTACTTTAGTCGGCATTGTGCCTTTTCTATTTAATTCCGATGCAATTTCTGTGTTTCATCGTCAATAAGAAGCTCAGAGGGATACAGTAAACCTGAAGTTAAGCATCGGAATCTATAACTAATGTCACAGGAATGGTTCAAAACATAGACAGTAGGAGGAGTCAGTCTTCTTGTACTTGAGTCGGGATAGTGCCTTTTGTATTTAATTCCGATGCAATTTCTGTGTTTCATCGTCAATAAGAAGATCACGGGGATACAGCAAACCTGAAGTGAAGCATCGGAATCTATAACTAGTGGCACAGGAATGGTTCGAAACATAGACAGTAGGAAGAGTCAGTCTTCTTGTACATAAGTCGGCATTGTGCCTTTTCTATTTAATTCCGATGCAATTTCTGTGTTTCATCGTCATTAAGAAGGTCAGAGGGATACAGTAAACCTGAAGTGAGGCATCGGATTCTATAACTAGCGTCTCAGGAATGGTTCAAACCATAGACAGTAAGAAGAGTCAGACTTCTAGTACTTGAGTCGGCATTGTGCCTTTTGTATTTAATTCCGATGCAATTTCTGTGTTTCATCGTCAATAAGAAGGTCAGAGGGATACAGTAACCCTGAAGTGAAGAATCGGATTCTATAACTAGTGGCACAGGAATGGTTCAAATCATAGAAAGTAGGAAGAGTCATTCTTCTTGTACTTAAGTCGGCATTGTGCCTTTTCCATTTAATTCCGATGCAATTTCTGTGTTTCATCGACAACAAGAAGGTCAGAGGGATACAGTAAACCTGAAGTGAGGCATCGGAATCTATAACTAGTGTCACAGGAATGGTTCAAATCATAGACAGTAAGAAGAGTCAGTCTTCTTGTAATTAAGTCGGCATTGTGCCTTTCTAGTTAATTCCAATGCAATTTCCGTGATTCATCGTCAAATACAAGGTCCAAGGGATGCAGTACACCTGAAGTGAAGCATCGGAATCTGTAACTAGTGTCACAGGAATGGTTCAAAACATAGACAGTAAGAACAGTCAGTCTTCTTGTACTTAAGTGGGCACAGTGCCTTTTCTATTTGATTCCGATGCAATTTCTGTGTTTCATCGTCAATAAGAAGCTCAGAGGGATACAGTAAAACTGAAGTTAAGCATCGGAATCTTACTGTCTTACTGTCTTACTGTCTTACTTATGTCACAGGAATGGTTCAAAACATAGACAGTAGGAAGAGTCAGTCTTCTTGTACTTGAGTCGGCATTGTGCCTTTTGTATTTAATTCCGATGCAATTTCTGTGTTTCATCGTTAATAAGAAGATCAGAGGGATACAGTAAACCTGAAGTGAAGAATCGGAATCTATAACAAGTGTCACAGGAATGGTTGAAAACATAGACAGTAGGAAGAGTCAGTCTTCTTGTACTTGAGTCGGCAGTGTGCCTTTTGTATTTAATTCCAATGCAATTTCTGTGTTTCATCGTTAATAAGAAGATCAGAGGGATACAGTAAACCTGAAGTGAAGCATCGGAATCTATAACTAGTGTCACAGGAATAGTCCATAACATAGAAAGTAGGAAGAGTCATTCTTCTGGTACTTTAGTTGGCATTGTGCCTTTTCTATTTAATTCCGATGCAATTTCTGTGTTTCATCGTCAATCAGAAGGTCCAAGGGATACTGTAAACCTGAAGTGAAGCATCGGAATCTATAACTAGTGTCACAGGAATGGTTCAAAAGATAGACAGTAAGAAGGGTCAGTCTTCTTGTAGTTAAGTCGGCATTGTGCCTTTTGTATTTAATTCCGATGCAATTTCGATGTCTCATCGTCAATAAGAAGGTCAGAGGAATACAGTAAACCTGAAGGGAAGCATCGGAATCTATAACTAGTGTCACAGGAATGGCTCAAACCATGGACAGTAGGAAGAGTCAGTCTTCTTGTACTTTAGTCGGCATTGTGCCTTTTGTATTTAATTCCGATGCAATTTCTGTGTTTCATAGTCAATAACAAGGTCCAAGGGATACAGTAAACCTGAAGTGAAGCATCGGAATCTATAACTAGGTTCACAGGAATGGTTCAAAACATAGACAGTAAGAAGAGTCAGTCTTCTTGTACTTAAGTGTGCATTGTGCCTTTTGTATTTAATTCCGATGCAATTTCTGTGTTTCATTGTCAATAAGAAGGTGAGAGGGATACAGTAAACCTGTAGTGAAGCATCAGAATCTGTAACTAGTGTCACAGGAATGGTTCAAAACATAGACAGTAGGAAGAGTCAGTCTTCTTGTACTTAATTCGGTATTGTGCCTTTTCTATTTAATTCCTTTGCACTTTCTGTGTTTCATCGTCAATAAGAAGGTCCAAGGGATACAGTACACCTGAAATGAAGCATCGGATTCTATAACTAGTGTCACAGGAATGGATCAAAACATAGACAGTGGGAAGAGTCAGTCTACATGTACTTACGTCGGCATTGTCCATTTCTATTTAATTCCTATGCAATTTCTGTGTTTCATCGTCAATATGAAGGTCAGAGGGATACAGTAAACCTGAAGTCAAGCATCGGAATCTATAACTAGTGTCACAGGAATGGTTCAAAACATAGTCAGGAAGAAGAGTCAGTCTTCTTCTACTTAAGTCGGCATTGTGCCTTTTGTATTTAATTCCGATGCAATTTCTGTGTTTCATCGTCAATAAGAAGGTCAGAGGGATACAGTAAACCTGAAGTGAAGCATCGGAATCCATAACTAGTGTCACAGGAATGGTTCCAATCATAGTCAGTAAGATGAGTCAGTCTTCTTGAACTTAAGTCGGCATTGTGCATTTTATATTTAATTCCGATGCAAATTCTGTGTTTTATCGTCAATAAGAAGGTCCAAGGGATACAGTAAACCTGAAGTGAATAATCGGAATATATAACTAGTGTCACAGGAATGGTTGAAACATAGTCAGTAAGAAGAGTCAGTCTTCTTGTACTTAGGTCGACATTGTGCCTTTTGTATTTAATTCCGATGCAATATCTGTGTTTCATCGTCAATAAGAAGGGCAGAGGGATGCAGTAAACCTGAATTGAAGCATCGGAATCTGTAACTAGCGTCACAGGAATGGTTCAAAGCATAGACAATAAGTAGAGTTAGTCTTCTTATACTTAAGTCGGCATTGTGCCTTTTGTATTTCATACCGATGCAATTTCTGCGTTTCATCGTCAATAAGAAGGTCAGATCGATACAGTAAACCTGAAGTGAAGCATCGGAATCTATAACTAGTGTCACAGGAATGGTTCAAAGCACAGACAGTAGGAAGAGTCAGTCTTCTTGTACTTAAGTCGGCATTGTGCCTTTTCTATTTAATTCCGATGCAATTTCTGTGTTTCATCGTCAATAAGATGGTCGGAGGGATACAGTAAACCTGAAGTGAAGCATCGGAATCTGTAACTAGCGTCACAGGAATGGTTCAAAACATAGACAGCTAGAAGAGTCAGTCTTCTTGTACTTAAATCGGCATTGTGCCTTTTCTACTTGATTCCGATGGAATTTCTGTGTTTCATCGTCAATAAGAAGGTCCAAGGGATACAGTAAACCTGGAGTAGAGCATCGGAATCTATAACTAGTGTCACAGGAATGGTTCAACCCATAGACAGTAAGAAGAGTCAGTCTTCTTGTACTTAAGTCGGCATTGTGCCTTTTCAATTTAATTCCGATGCAAATTCTGTGTTTCATCGTCAATAAGAAGGTCCAAGGGATACAGTAATCCTGAAGTGAAGCATCGGAATCTATAACTACGTTCACAGGAATGGTTTAAAACATAGACAGGTAGAACAGTCAGTCTTCTTGTACTTAAGTCGGCATTGTGCCTATTGTATTTAGTTCCGATGCAATTTCTGTGTTTCATCGTCAATAAGACGGTCCAAGGGATACAGTACAACTGAAATGAAGCATCGGATTCTATAACCAGTGTCACAGGAATCGTTCAAAACATAGACAGTGGGAAGAGTCAGTGTACATGTACTTAAATCGGCATTGTGCCTTTTGTATTTAATTCCGATGCAATTGCTGTGTTTCATCGTCAATATGAAGGTCAGAGGGATACAGTAAACCTGAAGTGAAGCATCGGAATCTATAATTAGTGTCACAGGAATGGTTCCAAACATAGTCAGTAGGAAGAGTCAGTCTTCTTGTACTTATGTCGACATTGTGCGTTTTGTATTTAATTCCGATGCAATTTCTGTGTTTCATCGTCAATAAGAAGGTCAGAGGGATGCAGTAAACCCGAAGTGAAGCATGGGATTCTGTAACTAGCATCACAGGAATGGTTCAAGCATAGGCAATAAGTAGAGTCAGTCTTCTTATACTTAAGTCGGAATTGTGCCTTTTGTATTTAAGTCCGATGCAATTTCTGTGTTTCATCGTCAATAAGAAGGTCAGAGCGATACAGTAAACCTGAAGTGAAGCATCGGAATCTATAACTAGTGTCACAGGAATGGTTCAAAGCATAGACAGTAGGAAGAGTCAGTCTTCTTGTACTTAAGTAGGGATTGTGCATTCTCTAATTAATTCCGATGCAATTACTGTTTTTCAACGACATTAAGATGGTCAGAGGGATACAGTAAACCTGAAGTGAAGCATCGGAATCTGTACTAGCGCCTCAGGAATGGTTCAAAACATAGACAGCACGAAGAGTCAGTCTTGTTGTACTTAAGTCGGCATTGTGCCTTTTCTATTTAATTCCGATGCATTTTCTGTGTTTCATCGTCAGTACGAAGTCAGCGGGATACAGTAAACCTGAAGTGATGCATCGGAAACTATAACTAGTGTCACAGGAATGGTTCAAATCATAGACAGTAGGAAGAGTCAGTCTTCTTGTACTTAATTCGGCATTGTGCATTTTCAATTTAATTCCGTTCCACTTTCTGTGTTTCATCGTCAATAAGACGGTCCAAGGGATACAGTACACCTGAAATGAAGCATCGGATTCTATAACTAGTGTCACAGAAATCGTTCAAAACATAGACAGTGGGAAGAGTCAGTCTACATGTACTTAAGTCGGCATTGTGCCTTATGTATTTAATTCCGATGCAATTTCTGTTTTTCATCGTCAATACGAAGGTCAGAAGGATACAGTAAACTTGAAGTGAAGCATCGGAATCTATCACTAGTGTCACAGGTATGGTTCAAAACATAGACAGTAGGATGAGTCAGTCTTCTTGTACTTAAGTCGGCATTGTGCCTTTTTTATTTAATTCCGATGCAATTACTGTGTTTCGTCGTCAATAAGAAGTTCCAAGGGATACCGTAAACCTGAAGTGAAACATCAGAATCTATTACTAGTGTCACAGGAATGGTTCAAAACATAGACAGTAAGAAGAATCAGTCTTCTTGTTCTTAAGTCGGCATTGTGCCTTTTGTACTTAATTCCGATGCAATTTCTGTGTTTCATCGTCAATAAGAAAGTCAGAGGGATACGGTAAACCTGAAGTGAAGCATCGGATTCTAACACTAGTGTCACAGGAATGGTTCAAAACATAGACAGTAGGATGAGTCAGTCTTCTTGTACTTAAGTCGGCATTGTGCCTTTTTTATTTAATTCCGATGCAATTTCTGTGTATCGTCGTCAATAAGAAGGTCCAAGGGATACAGTAAACCTGAAGTGAAGCATCGGAATCCATAACTAGTGTCACAGGAATAGTTCAAACGTAGACATTAAGATGAGTCAGTCTTCTTGTACTTAAGTCGGCATTGTGCGTTTTCTATTTAATTCCGATGTAATTTATGTGGTTCATCGTAAATAAGAAGGTCCAAGGGATGCAGTAAACCTGAAGTGAAGCATCGGAATCCATAACTAATGTCACAGGAATGGTTCAAAACATTGACAGAAAGAAGAGTCAGTCTTCTTGTACTTAAGTCGGTGTTGTGCCTTTTCTATTTAATTCCGATGCAATTTCTGTGTTTCGTCGTCAATACGAAGGTCCAAGGGATACAGTAAACCTGAAGTGAAGCATCGGAATCTATAACTAGTGTCACAGGAATGGTTCAAAACATAGACAGTAAAAAGAGTCAGTCTTCTTGTACTTATGTTGGCATTGTGCCTTTTTTATTTAATTCCGATGCAATTTCTGTTTATCGTCGACAATAAGAAGCTCCAAGGGATACAGTAAACATGAAGGGAAGAATCGGAATCCGTAAGTAGTGACACAGGAATGGTTCAAAACATAGTCAGTAAGAAGAGTCAGTCTTCTTGTACTTAAGTCGGCATTGTGCCTTTTAATTGAATTCCGATGCAATTTCGGTGCTTCGTCGTCAATATGAAAGTCAGAGGGATACCGTAAACCTGAAGTGAGGCAACGGAATCTATAACTAGTGTCACAGGAATGGTTCAAAACATAGACAGTATGAAGAGTCAGTCTTCTTGTACTTAAGTCGGCATTGTGCCTTTTGTATTTAATTCCGATGCCATTTCTGTGTTACATCGTCAATAATAAGGCCCGAGGGATACAGTAAACCTGAAGTGAAGCATCGGAATCTATAACTAGTGTCACAGGAATGGTTCAAAACATAGACAGTAAGAAGAATCAGTCTTCTTGTACTTAAGTCGGCATTGTGCCTTTTGTATTTAATTCCGATGCAATATCTGTGTTTCATCGTCAATAAGAAGGTCAGAGGGATACAGTAAACCTGAACTGAAGCATGGGAATCTATCACTAGTGTCACATGAATGGTTCAAAACATAGACAGTAGGATGAGTCAGTCTTCTTGTACTTAAGTCTGCATTGTGCCTTTTTTATTTAATTCCGATGCAATTTCTGTGTTTCGTCGTCAATACGAAGGTCCAAGGGATACAGTAAACCTGAAGTGAAGCACCGGAATCCATAACTTGTGTCACAGGAATAGTTCAGACATAGAAATTAAGATGAGTCAGTCTTCTTGTACATAAGTCGCCATTGTGCCTTTTCTATTTAACTCCGATGTAATTTCTGTGGTTCATCGTCAATAAGAAGGTCAGAGGGATACAGTAAACCTGAAGTGAAGCATTGGAATCTATGACTAGTGTCACAGGAATGGTTCAAAACATAGTCAGTAAGGAGAGTCAGTCTTCTTGTACTTATGTCGGCATTGTGCCTTTTCTATTTAATTCCGATGCAATGGCTGTGTTTCATCTGCAATAGGAAGATCAGCGGGGTACATTAAACCTGAAGTGAAACATCGGAATCTATAACTAGTGTCACAGGAATGGTTCAAAACATAGACAATTGAAAGGGTCACTCTTCTTCTACTCAAGTCGGCGTTGTGCCTTTTCTATTTAATTCCGATGCAATTTCTGTGTTTCGTCGTCAATAAAAGGTCCGAGGGATACAGTAAACCTGAAGTGAGACATCGGAATCTATTACTAGTGTCACAGGAATAGTTCAAAACATAGACAGTAAGAAGAGCCGGTCCTCTTGTACTGAAGTCGGCATTGTGCTTTTTGTATCCAATTCCGATGCAATTGCTGTGTTTCATCGTCAATAAGAAGGTCAGAGAGATACACTAAACCTGAGGTGAAGCATGGGATTCTATAACTAGTGTTACAGGAATGGTTCAAAACATAGACAGTAGGAAGAGTCAGTCTTCTTGTACTTGAGTCGGTATTGTGCCTCTTCTATTTAATTCCGATGCAAATTTCTGTGTTTCGTCGTCAATAAGAAGGTCAGAGGGACACAGTAAACTTGAAGTGAAGCATCGGAATCTATAACTAGTGTCACAGGAATGGTTCAAAATATAGACAGTAATATAAGTCAGTCTTCTTGTACTTAAGTCGGCATTGTGTTTTTCTATTTAATTCCGATGAAATATCTGTGTTCCATCGTCAATAAGAAGGTCAGAGGGATACAGTATACCTGAAGTGAAGCATCGCAATCTATAACTAGTGTCACAGGAATGGTTCAAAACATAGTCAGTAAGAAGAGTCAGTCTTCTTGTACTTAAGTAAGCATTGTGCCTTTTCTATTTCATTCGGATGCAATTTCTGTGTTTCATCGTCAATAAGTAGGTCAGAGGTATACAGTAAACCTGAAGTGAAGCATCTGAATCTATAACTAGTGTAACAGGAATGGTTCTAAACATAGACAGTAGGAAGAGTCAGTCTTCTTGTACTTTAGTCGGCATTGTGCCTTTTGTATTTAATTCCGATGCAATTTCTGTGTTTCATCCTCGATAAGAGGGTCCAAGGGATGCAGTAAACCTGAAGTGAAGCAACAAAATTTATAACTTGTGTCACAGGAATGGTTCAAAACATAGACAGTAAGAAGTGTCAGCCTTCTTGTACTTAAGTCGGCATTGTGCCTCTTCTATTTCATTCCGATGCAATTTCTGTGTTTCATCGTCACTAAGAAGGTCAGAGGGATATAGTAAACCTGAAGTGAAGCAACGGAATCTATAACTAGTGTCACAGGAATGGTTCAGACATAGACAATAGGAAGGGTCTGTCTTCTTGTACTCAAGTCGGCATTGTGCCTTTTCAATTTAATTCCGATGCAATTTCTGTGTTTCGTCGTCAATAAGAACGTCCAAGGGATACAGTAAACCTGAAGTGAAACATCGGAATCTATTACTAGTGTCACAGGAATGGTTCAAAACATAGACAGTAAGAAGAGTCGGTCCTCTTGTACTGAAGTCGGCATTGTGCTTTTTGTATCTAATTCCGATGCAATTTCTGTGTTTCATCGTCAATAACAAGGTTAGAGAGATACAGAAAACCCGAGGTGAAGCATCGGAATCTATAACTAGTGTCACAGGAATGGTTCAAAGCATAGACAGTAGGAAGAGTCAGTCTTCTTGTACTTAAGTCGGGATTGTGCATTCTCTATTTAATTCCGATGCAATTTCTGTGTTTCAACGTCATTAAGATGGTAAGAGGGATACTGTAAACCTGAAGTGAAGCATCGGAATCTGTACTAGCGTCTCAGGAACGGTTCAAAACATAGACAGCAAGAAGAGTCAGTCTTCTTGTACTTAAGTCGGCATTGTTCCTTTTCTACTTAATTCCGATTCAATTTCTGTGATTCATCGTCAATAAGAAGGTCCAAGGGATACAGCAACATGAAGTGAAGCATCGGAATCTATCACTAGTGTCACAGGAATGGTTCATACCATAGACAGTAAGAAGAGTCAGTCTTCTTGTACTTAAGTCGGCATTGTGCCTTTTCTATTTAATTCCGATTCATTTTCTGTGTTTCATCGTCAGTACGAAGTCAGCGGGATACAGTAAACCTGAAGTGAAGCATCGGAAACAATAACTAGTGTCACAGGAATGGTTCAAATCATAGACAGTAGGAAGAGTCAGTCTTCTTGTACTTAATTCGGCATTGTGCAATTTCAATTTAATTCCGTTGCACTTTCTGTGTTTCATCGTCAATAAGACGGTCCAAGGGATGCAGTACACCTGAAGTGAAGCATCGGAAACTATAACTAGTGTCACAGGAATGGTTCAAAACATAGACAGTGGGAAGAGTCAGTCTACATGTACTTAAGTCGGCATTGTGCCTTATGTACTTAATTCCGATGCAATTTCTGTTTTTCATCGTCAATACGAAGGTCAGAAGGATACAGTAAACTTGAAGTGAAGCATCGGAATCTATCTCTAGTGTCACAGGTATGGTTCAAAACATAGACAGTAGGATGAGTCAGTCTTCTTGTACTTAAGTCGGCATTGTGCCTTTTTTATTTAATTCCGATGCAATTACTGTGTATCGTCGTCAATAAGAAGCTCCAAGGGATACAGTAAACCTGAAGTGAAACATCAGAATCTATTACTAGTGTCACAGGAATGGTTCAAAACATAGACAGTAAGAAGAATCAGTCTTCTTGTTCTTAAATCGGCATTGTGCCTTTTGTACTTAATTCCGATGCAATTTCTGTGCTTCATCGTCAATAAGAAAGTCAGAGGGATACGGTAAACCTGAAGTGAAGCATCGGATTCTAACACTAGTGTCACAGGAATGGTTCAAAACATAGACAGTAGGATGAGTCAGTCTTCTTGCACTTAAGTCGGCATTGTGCCTTTTTTATTTAATTCCGATGCTATTTCTGTGTATCGTCGTCAATTAGAAGGTCCAAGGGATAAAGTAAACCTGAAGTGAAGCATCGGAATCCATAACTAGTGTCACAGGAATAGTTCAAACGTAGACATTAAGATGAGTCAGTCTTCTTGTACATAAGTCGGCATTGTGCGTTTTCTATTTAATTCCGATGTAATTTCTGTGGTTCATCGTCAATAAGAAGGTCCAAGGGATGCAGTAAACCTGAAGTGAAGCATCGGAATCCATAACTAATGTCACAGGAATGGTTCAAAACATAGACAGAAAGAAGAGTCAGTCTTCTTGTACTTAAGTCGGTGTTGTGCCTTTTCTATTTAATTCCGATGCAATTTCTGTGTTTCGTCGTCAATACGAAGGTCCAAGGGATACAGTAAACCTGAAGTGAAGCATCGGAATCTATAACTAGTGTCACAGGAATGGTTCAAAACATAGACAGAAAAAAGGGTCAGTCTTCTTGTACTTATGTCGGCATTGTGCCTTTTTTATTTAATTCCGATGCAATTTCTGTTTATCGTCGACAATAAGAAGCTCCAAGGGATACATTAAACATGAAGGGAAGAATCGGAATCCGTAAGTAGTGACACAGGAATGGTTCAAAACATAGTCAGTAACAAGAGTCTGTCTTCTTGTACTTATGTAGGCATTGTGCCTTTTAATTGATTTCCGATGCAATTTCGGCGCTTCGTCGTCAATAAGAAAGTCAGAGGGATACCGTAAACCTGAAGTGAGGCAACGGAATCTATGACTAGTGTCACAGGAATGGTTCAGAACATAGACAGTATGAAGAGTCAGACTTCTTGTACTTAAGTCGGCATTGTGCCTTTTGTATTTAATTCCGATGCCATTTCTGTGTTTCATCGTCAATAATAAGGCCCGAGGGATACAGTAAACCTGAAGTGAAGCATCAGAATCTATAACTAGTGTCACAGGAATGGTTCAAAACATAGACAGTAAGAAGAATCAGTCTTCTTGTACTTAAGTCGGCATTGTGCTTTTTGTATTTAATTCCGATGCAATATCTGTGTTTCATCGTCAATAAGAAGGTCAGAGGGATACAGTAAACCTGAACTGAAGCATGGGAATCTATCACTAGTGTCACATGAATGGTTCAAAACATAGACAGTAGGATGAGTCAGTCTTCTTGTACTTAAGTCTGCATAGTGCCTTTTTTATTTAATTCCGATGCAATTTCTGTGTTTCGTCGTCAATACGAAGGTCCAAGGGATACAGTAAACCTGAAGTGAAGCACCGGAATCCATAACTTGTGTCACAGGAATAGTTCAAACATAGAAATTAAGATGAGTCAGTCTTCTTGTACATAAGTCGGCATTGTGCCTTTTCTATTTAACTCCGATGTAATTTCTGTGGTTCATCGTCAATAAGAAGGTCAGAGGGATACAGTAAACCTGAAGTGAAGCATTGGAATCTATGACTAGTGTCACAGGAATGGTTAAAAACATAGACAGTAAGGAGAGTCAGTCTTCTTGTACTTATGTCGGCATTGTGCCTTTTCTATTTAATTCCGAAGCAATGGCTGTGTTTCATCTGCAATAGGAAGATCAGCGGGGTACATTAAACCTGAAGTGAAACATCGGAATCTATAACTAGTGTCACAGGAATGGTTCAAACATAGACAATAGGAAGGGTCAGTCTTCTTGTACTCAAGTCGGCGTTGTGCCTTTTCTATTTCATTCCGATGCAATTTCTGTGTTTCGTCGTCAATAAGAAGGTCCGAGGGATACAGTAAACCTGAAGTGAGACATCGGAATCTATTACTAGTGTCACAGGAATAGTTCAAAACATAGACAGTAAGAAGAGCCGGTCCTCTTGTACTGAAGTCGGCATTGTGCTTTTTGTATCCAATTCCGATGCAATTGCTGTGTTTCATCGTCAATAAGAAGGTCAGAGAGATACACTGAACCTGAGGTGAAGCATCGGATTCTATAACTAGTGTTACAGGAATGGTTCAAAACATAGACAGTAGGAAGAGTCAGTCTTCTTGTACTTAAGTCGGCATTGTGCCTCTTCTATTTAATTCCGATGCAATTTCTGTGCTTCGTCGTCAATAAGAAGGTCAGAGGGACACAGTAAACTTGAAGTGAAGCATCGAAATCTATAACTAGTGTCACAGGAATGGTTCAAAATATAGACAGTAATATAAGTAAGTCTTCTTGTACTTAAGTCGGCATTGTGCCTTTTCTATTTATTTCCGATGCAATTTCTATCTTTCATCGTCAAAAAGAAGGTCAGAGGGATACAGTAAACATGACGTGAAGCATTGGAGTCTATAACTAGTGTCACAGGAATGGTTCAAAACATAGTCAGTAGGAAGAGTCAGTCTTCTTGTACTTAAGTCGGCATTGTGTTTTTCTATTTAATTCCGATGAAATATCTGTGTTCCTTCGTCAATAAGAAGGTCAGAGGGATACAGTATACCTGAAGTGAAGCATCGCAATCTATAACTAGTGTCACAGGAATGGTTCAAAACATAGTCAGTAAGAAGAGTCAGTCTTCTTGTACTTAAGTAAGCATTGTGCCTTTTCTATTTCATTCGGATGCAATTTCTGTGTTTCATCGTCAATAAGTAGGTCAGAGGTATCCAGTAAACCTGAAGTGAAGCATCTGAATCTATAACTAGTGTAACAGGAATGGTTCAAAACATAGACAGTAGGAAGAGTCAGTCTTCTTGTACTTTAGTCAGCATTGTGCCTTAGGTATTTAATTCCGATGCAATTTCTGTGTTTCATCCTCGACAAGAGGGTCCAAGGGATGCAGTAAACCTGAAGTGAAGCAACAAAATCTATAACTTGTGTCACAGGAATGGTTCAAAACATAGACAGTAAGAAGTGTCAGCCTTCTTGTACTTAAGTCGGCATTGTGCCTCTTCAATTTCATTCCGATGCAATTTCTGTGTTTCATCGTCACTAAGAAGGTCAGAGGGATACAGTAAACCTGAAGTGAAGCATCGGAATCTATAACTAGTGTCACAGGAATGGTTCAGACATAGACAATAGGAAGGGTCTGTCTTCTTGTACTCAAGTCGGCATTGTGCCTTTTCAATTTAGTTCCGATGCAATTTCTGTGTTTCGTCGTCAATAAGAACGTCCAAGGGATACAGTAAACCTGAAGTGAAACATCGGAATCTATTACTAGTGTCACAGGAATGGTTCAAAACATAGACAGTAAGAAGAGTCGGTCCTCTTGTACTGAAGTCGGCATTGTGCTTTTTGTATCTAATTCCGATGCAATTTCTGCGTTTCATCGTCAATAAGAAGGTCAGAGAGATACAGAAAACCCGAGGTGAAGCATCGGAATCTATAACTAGTGTCACAGGAATGGTTCAAAGCATAGACAGTAGGAGGAGTCAGTCTTCTTGTACTTAAGTCGGCATTGTGCCTTTTTTATTTAATTCCGATGCAATTTCTGTGTATCGTCGTCAATAAGAAGGTCCAAGGGATACAGTAAACCTGAAGTGAAGCTTCGGAGTCCATAACTAGTGTCACAGGAATAGTTCAAACGTAGACATTAAGATGAGTCAGTCTTCTTGTACATAAGTCGGCATTGTGCGTTTTCTATTTAATTCCGATGTAATTTCTGTGGTTCATCGTCAATAAGAAGGTCCAAGGGATGCAGTAAACCTGAAGTGAAGCATCGGAATCCATAACTAATGTCACAGGAATGGTTCAAAACATAGACAGAAAGAAGAGTCAGTCTTCTTGTACTTAAGTCGGTGTTGTGCCTTTTCTATTTAATTCCGATGCAATTTCTGTGTTTCGTCGTCAATACGAAGGTCCAAGGGATACAGTAAACCTGAAGTGAAGCATCGGAATCTATAACTAGTGTCACAGGAATGGTTCAAAACATAGACAGTAAAAAGAGTCAGTCTTCTTGTACTTATGTCGGCATTGTGCCTTTTTTATTTAATTCCGATGCAATTTCTGTTTATCGTCGACAATAAGAAGCTCCAAGGGATACAGTAAACATGAAGGGAAGAATCGGAATCCGTAAGTAGTGACACAGGAATGGTTCAAAACATAGTCAGTAAGAAGAGTCAGTCTTCTTGTACTTAAGTAGGCATTGTGCCTTTTAATTGAATTCCGATGCAATTTCGGTGCTTCGTCGTCAATAAGAAAGTCAGAGGGATACCGTAAACCTGAAGTGAGGCAACGGAATCTATAACTAGTGTCACAGGAATGGTTCAAAACATAGACAGTATGAAGAGTCAGTCTTCTTGTACTTAAGTCGGCATTGTGCCTTTTGTATTTAATTCCGATGCCATTTCTGTGTTTCATCGTCAATAATAAGGCCCGAGGGATACAGTAAACCTGAAGTGAAGCATCGGAATCTATAACTAGTGTCACAGGAATGGTTCAAAACATAGACAGTAAGAAGAATCAGTCTTCTTGTACTTAAGTCGGCATTGTGCTTTTTGTATTTAATTCCGATGCAATATCTGTGTTCCATCGTCAATAAGAAAGTCAGAGGGATACAGTAAACCTGAACTGAAGCATGGGAATCTATCACTAGTGTCACATGAATGGTTCAAAACATAGACAGTATGATGAGTCAGTCTTCTTGTACTTAAGTCTGCATTGTGCCTTTTTTATTTAATTCCGATGCAATTTCTGTGTTTCGTCGTCAATACGAAGGTCCAAGGGATACAGTAAACCTGAAGTGAAGCACCGGAATCAGTAACTTGTGTCACAGGAATAGTTCAAACATAGAAATTAAGATGAGTCAGTCTTCTTGTACATAAGTCGGCATTGTGCCTTTTTTATTTAACTCCGATGTAATTTCTGTGGTTCATCGTCAATAAGAAGGTCAGAGGGATACAGTAAACCTGAAGTGAAGCATTGGAATCTATGACTAGTGTCACAGGAATGGTTCAAAACATAGACAGTAAGGAGAGTCAGTCTTCTTGTACTTATGTCGGCATTGTGCCTTTTCTATTTAATTCCGATGCAATGGCTGTGTTTCATCTGCAATAGGAAGATCAGCGGGGTACATTAAACCTGAAGTGAAACATCGGAATCTATAACTAGTGTCACAGGAATGGTTCAAAACATAGACATTAGGAAGTGTCAGTCTTCTTGTACTCAAGTCGGCGTTGTGCCTTTTCTATTTCATTCCGATGCAATTTCTGTGTTTCGTCGTCAATAAGAAGGTCAGAGGGACACAGTAAACTTGAAGTGAAGCATCGGAATCTATAACTAGTGTCAAAGGGATTGTTCAAAATATAGACAGTAATAGAAGTCAGTCTTCTTGTACTTAAGTCGGCATTGTGCCTTTTCTATTTATTTCCGATGCAATTTCTATCTTTCATCGTCAAAAAGAAGGTCAGAGGGATACAGTAAACATGACGTGAAGCATTGGAGTCTATAACTAGTGTCACAGGAATGGTTCAAAACACAGTCAGTAGGAAGAGTCAGTCTTCTTGTACTTAAGTCGGCATTGTGTTTTTCTATTTAACTCCGATGAAATATCTGTGTTCCATCGTCAATAAGAAGGTCAGAGGGATACAGTATACCTGAAGTGAAGCATCGCAATCTATAACTAGTGTCACAGGAATGGTTCAAAACATAGTCAGTAAGAAGAGTCAGTCTTCTTGTACTTAAGTAAGCATTGTGCCTTTTCTATTTCATTCGGATGCTATTTCTGTGTTTCATCGTCAATAAGTAGGTCAGAGGTATACAGTAAACCTGAAGTGAAGCATCTGAATATATAACTAGTGTAACAGGAATGGTTCAAAACATAGACAGTAGGAAGAGTCAGTCTTATTGTACTTTAGTCGGCATTGTGCCTTTTGTATTTAATTCCGATGCAATTTCTGTGTTTCATCCTCGATAAGAGGGTCCAAGGGATGCAGTAAACCTGAAGTGAAGCAACAAAATTTATAACTTGTGTCACAGGAATGGTTCAAAACATAGACAGTAAGAAGTGTCAGCCTTCTTGTACTTAAGTCGGCATTGTGGCTCTTCTATTTCATTCCGATGCAATTTCTGTGTTTCATCGTCACTAAGAAGGTCAGAGGGATACAGTAAACCTGAAGTGAAGCATCGGAATCTATAACTAGTGTCACAGGAATGGTTCAGACATAGACAATAGGAAGGGTCTGTCTTCTTGTACTCAAGTCGGCATTGTGCCTTTTCAATTTAATTCCGATGCAATTTCTGTGTTTCGTCGGCAATAAGAACGTCCAAGGGATACAGTAAACCTGAAGTGAAACATCGGAATCAATTACTAGTGTCACAGGAATGGTTCAAAACATAGACAGTAAGAAGAGTCGGTCCTCTTTTACTGAAGTCGGCATTGTGCTTTTTGTATCTAATTCCGATGCAATTTCTGTGTTTCATCGTCAATAAGAAGGTCAGAGAAATACAGAAAACCCGAGGTGAAGCATCGGAATCTATAACTAGTGTCACAGGAATGGTTCAAAACATAGAGAGTAGGAAGAGTCAGTCTTCTTGTACTGAAATCGGCATTGTGCCTCTTCTATTTAGTTCCGATGCAATCTCTGTGTTTCGTCGTCAATAAGATGGTCAGAGGGATACAGTAAACCTTAAGTGAAGCATCGGAATCTATAACTAGTGTCACAGGAATATTTAAAAACATAGACAGTAAAATGAGTCAGTCTTTTGTACATAAGTCGGCATTGCGCCTTTTGTATTTAATTCCGATGCTATTTCTGTGTTTCATCGTCGACAAGAGGGTTCAAGGGATACAGTAAACCTGAAGTGAAGCATCGGAATCTATAACTAGTGTTACAGGAATGGTTCAAAACATAGAAAGCAGGAAGAGTCATTCTTCTGGTACTTTAGTTGGCATTGTGCCATTTCCATTTAATTCCGATGCAATTTCTGTGTTTCATCGTCAATCAGAAGGTCCAATGGATACTGTAAACCTGAAGTGAAGCATCGGAATCTATAACTAGTGTCACAGGAATGGTTCAAAACATAGACAGTAAGAAGGGTCAGTCTTCTTGTAGTTAAGTCGGCATTGTGCCTTTTGTATTTAATTCCGATGCAATTTCGATGTTTCCTCGTCAATAAGAAGGTCAGAGGAATACAGTAAACCTGAAGTGAAGCATCGGAATTTATAACTAGTGTCACAGGAATGGCTCAAACCATGGACAGTAGGAAGAGTCAGTCTTCTTGTACTTAAGTCGGCATTGTGCCTTTTGTATTTAATTCCGATGCAATTTCTGTGTTTCATAGTCAATAACAAGGTCCAAGGGATACAGTAAACCTGAAGTGAAGCATCGGAATCTATAACTAGGTTCACAGGAATGGTTCAAAACATAGACAGTAAGAAGAGTCAGTCTTCTTGTACTTAAGTGTGCATTGTGCCTTTTGTATTTAATTCCGATGCAATTTCTGTGTTTCATCGTCAATAAGAAGGTGAGAGGGATACAGTAAACCTGTAGTGAAGCATCAGAATCTGTAACTAGTGTCACAGGAATGGTTCAAATCATAGACAGTAGGAAGAGTCAGTCTTCTTGTACTTAATTCGGTATTGTGCCTTTTCTATTTAATTCCGTTGCACTTTCTGTGTTTCATCGTCAATAAGAAGGTCCAAGGGATACAGTACACCTGAAATGAAGCATCGGATTCTATAACTAGTGTCACAGGAATGGATCAAAACATAGACAGTGGGAAGAGTCAGTCTTCTTGTACTTAAGTTGACATTATGCCTTTTGTATTTAATTCCGATGCAATATCTGTGTTTCATCGTCAATAAGAAGGGCAGAGGGATGCAGTAAACCTGAATTGAAGCATCGGAATCTGTAACTAGCGTCACAGGAATGGTTCAAAGCATAGACAATAAGTAGAGTCAGTCTTCTTATACTTAAGTCGGCATTGTGCCTTTTGTATTTAATACCGATGCAATTTCTGTGTTTCATCGTCAATAAGAAGGTCCAAGGTATACAGTAAACCTGGAGTGAAGCATCGGAATTTATAACTAGTGTCACAGGAATGGTTCAAACCATAGACAGTAAGAAGAGTCAGTCTTCTTGTACATAAGTCGGCATTGTGCCTTTTCTATTTAATTCCGATGCAATTTCTGTGTTTCATCGTAAGTAAGATGGTCAGAGGGATACAGTAAACCTGAAGTGAAGCATCGGAATCTATAACTAGTGTCACAGGAATGGTTCAAACATATTCAGTAAGAAGAGTCAGTCTTCTAGTACTTAAGTCGGCATTGTGCCTTTTCAATTTAATTCCGATGCAATTTCTGTGTTTCATCGTCAATAAGAAGGTCCAAGGGATACAGTAATCCTGAAGTGAAGCATCGGAATCTATAACTAGGTTCAAAGGAATGCTTTAAAACATCGTCAGGTAGAACAGTCAGTCTTCTTGTACTTAAGTCGGCATTGTGCCTATTGTATTTAGTTCCGATGCAATTTCTGTGTTTCATCGTCAATAAGACGGTCAGAGGGATACAGTAAACCTGAAGTGAAGCATCGGAATCTGTATCTAGTGTCACAGGAATGGTTCAAATCATAGACAGTAGGACGAATCAGTCTTCTTGTTCTTAATTTGGCATTGTGCATTTTCTATTTAATTCCGTTGCACTTTCTGTGTTTCATCGTCAATAAGACGGTCCAAGGGATACAGTACACCTGAAATGAAGCATCGGATACTATAACTAGTGTCACAGGAATCGTTCAAAACAGAGACAGTGGGCAGAGTCAGTCTACATGTACTTAAGTCGACATTGTGCCTTTTGTATTTAATTCCGATGCAATTGCTGTGTTTCATCGTCAATATGAAGGTCAGAGGGATACAGTAAACCTGAAGTGAAGCATCGGAATCTATAATTAGTGTCACAGGAATGGTTCCAAACATAGTCAGTAGGAAGAGTCAGTCTTCTTGTACTTAAGTCGACATTGTGCGTTTTGTATTTAATTCCGATGCAATTTCTGTGTTTCATCGTCAATAAGAAGGTCAGAGCGATACAGTAAACCTGAAGTGAAGCATCGGAATCTATAACTAGTGTCACAGGAATGGTTCAAAGCATAGACAGTAGGAAGAGTCAGTCTTCTTGTACTTAAATCGGGATTGTGCATTCTCTATTTAATTCCGATGCAATTTCTGTGTTTCAACGTCATTAAGATGGTCAGAGGGATACAGTAAACCTGAAGTGAAGCATCGGAATCTGTACTAGCGTCTCAGGAATGGTTCAAAACATAGACAGCAAGAAGAGTCAGTCTTCTTGTACTTAAGTCGGCATTGTTCCTTTTCTACTTAATTCCGATTCAATTTCTGTGATTCATCATCAATAAGAAGGTCCAAGGGATACAGTAAACATGAAGTGAAGCATCGGAATCTATAACTAGTGTCACAGGAATGGTTCAAACCATAGACAGTAAGAAGAGTCAGTCTTCTTGTACTTAAGTCGGCATTGTGCCTTTTCTATTTAATTCCGATGCATTTTCTGTGTTTCATCGTCAGTACGAAGTCAGAGGGATACAGTAAACCTGAAGTGAAGCATCGGAAACTATAACTAGTGTCACAGAAATGGTTCAAAACATAGACAGTAGAAAGAGTCAGTCTTCTTGTACTTAATTCGGCATTGTGCATTTTCAATTTAATTCCGTTGCACTTTCTGTGTTTCATCGTCAATAAGACGGTCCAAGGGATACAGTACACCTGAAATGAAGCATCGGATTCTATAACAAGTGTCACAGGAATCGTTCATAACATAGGCAGTGGGAAGAGTCAGTCTACATGTACTTAAGACGGCATTGTGCCTTATGTATTTAATTGCGATGCAATTTCTGTTTTTCATCGTCAATACGAAGGTCAGAAGGATACAGTAAACTTGAAGTGAAGCATCGGAATCTATCACTAGTGTCACAGGTATGGTTCAAAACATAGACAGTAGGATGAGTCAGTCTTCTTGTACTTAAGTTCGCATTGTGCCTTTTTTATTTAATTTCGATGCAATTACTGTGTTTCGTCGTCAATAAGAAGTTCCAAGGGATACAGTAAACCTGAAGTGAAACATCAGAATCCATTACTAGTGTCACAGGAATGGTTCAAAACATAGACAGTAAGAAGAATCAGTCTTCTTGTTCTTAAGTCGGCATTGTGCCTTTTGTACTTAATTCCGATGCAATTTCTGTGTTTCATCGTCAATAAGAAAGTCAGAGGGATACGGTAAACCTGAAGTGAAGCATCGGATTCTAACACTAGTGTCACAGGAATGGTTCAAAACATAGACAGTAGGATGAGTCAGCCTTCTTGTACTTAAGTCGGCATTGTGCCTTTTTTATTTAATTCCGATGCAATTTCTGTGTATCGTCGTCAATAAGAAGGTCCAAGGGATACAGTAAACCTGAAGTGAAGCATCGGAATCGATAACTAGTGTCACAGGAATAGTTCAAACGTAGACATTAAGATGAGTCAGTCTTCTTGTACATAAGTCGGCATTGTGCGTTTTCTATTTAATTCCGATGTAATTTCTGTGGTTCATCGTCAATAAGAAGGTCCAAGGGATGCAGTAAACCTGAAGTGAAGCATCGGAATCCATAACTAATGTCACAGGAATGGTTCAAAACATAGACAGAAAGAAGAGTCAGTCTTCTTGTACTTAAGTCGGTGTTGTGCCTTTTCTATTTAATTCCGATGCAATTTCTGTGTTTCGTCGTCAATACGAAGGTCCAAGGGATACAGTAAACCTGAAGTGAAGCATCGGAATCTATAACTAGTGTCACAGGAATGGTTCAAAACATAGACAGTAAAAAGAGTCAGTCTTCTTGTACTTATGTCGGCGTTGTGCCTTTTTTATTTAATTCCGATGCAATTTCTGTGTATCGTCGACAATAAGAAGCTCCAAGGGATACAGTAAACATGAAGGGAAGAATCGGAATCCGTAAGTAGTGACACAGGAATGGTTCAAAACATAGACAGTATGAAGAGTCAGTCTTCTTGTACTTAAGTCGGCAAAGTGCCTTTTGTATTTAATTCCGATGCCATTTCTGTGTTTCATCGTCAATAATAAGGTCCAAGGGATACAGTAAACCTGAAGTGAAGCATCGGAATCTATAACTAGTGTCACAGGAATGGTTCAAAACATAGACAGTAAGAAGAATCAGTCTTCTTGTACTTAAGTCGGCATTGTGCCTTTTGTATTTAATTCCGATGCAATATCTGTGTTTCATCGTCAATAAGAAGGTCAGAGGGATACAGTAAACCTGAAGTGAAGCATGGGAATCTATCACTAGTGTCACATGAATGGTTCAAAACATAGACAGTAGGATGAGTCAGTCTTCTTGTACTTAAGTCGGCATTGTGCCTTTTTTATTTAATTCCGATGCAATTTCTGTGTTTCGTCGTCAATAAGAAGGTCCAAGGGATACAGTAAACCTGAAGTGAAGCACCGGAATCCATAACTTGTGTCACAGGAATAGTTCAAACATAGACATTAAGATGAGTCAGTCTTCTTGTACATAAGTCGGCATTGTGCCTTTTCTATTTAACTCCAATGTAATTTCTGTGGTTCATCGTCAATAAGAAGGTCAGAGGGATACAGTAAACCTGAAGTGAAGCATCGGAATCTATGACTAGTGTCACAGGAATGGTTCAAAACAAAGACAGTAAGGAGAGTCAGTCTTCTTGTACTTATGTCGGCATTGTGCCTTTTCTATTTAATTCCGATGCAATGGCTGTGTTTCATCTGCAATAGGAAGATCAGCGGGGTACAGTAAACCTGAAGTGAAACATCGGAATCTATAACTAGTGTCACAGGAATGGTTCAAAGCATAGACAATAGGAAGGGTCAGTCTTCTTGTACTCAAGTCGGCGTTGTGCCTTTTCTATTTAATTCCGATGCAATTTCTGTGTTTCGTCGTCAATAAGAAGGTCCGAGGGATACAGTAACCAGAAGTGAGACATCGGAATCTATAACTAGTGTCACAGGAATGGTTCAAAATATAGACAGTAATATAAGTCAGTCTTCTTGTACTGAAATCGGCATTGTGCCTCATCTATTTAGTTCCGATGCCATCTCTGTGTTTCGTCGTCAATAAGAAGGTCAGAGGGATACAGTAAACCTGAAGTGAAGCATCGGAATCTATAACTAGTGTTACAGGAATGGTTCAAAACATAGACAGTAGGAAGAGGCAGTCATCTTGTACTTAAGTCGGCATTGTGCTTTTCTATTTAATTCCGATGCAATATCTGTGTTCCATCGTCAATAAGAAGGTCAGAGGGATACAGTAAACCTGAAGTGAAGCATCGGAATCTATAACTAGTGTAACAGGACTGGTTCAAATCATAGACAGTAGGAAGAGTCAGTCTTCTTGTACTTTAGTCGGCATTGTGCCTTTTCTATTTAATTCCGATGCAATTTCTGTGTTTCGTCGTCAATAAGAAGGTCCAAGGGCTACAGTAAACCTGTAGTGAAACATCGGAATCTATTACTAGTGTCACAGGAATGGTTCAAAACATAGACAGTATGAAGAGTCCGTCCTCTTGTACTGAAGTCGGCATTGTGCTTTTTGTATCTAATTCCGATGAAATTTCTGTGTTTCATCGTCAATAAGGTCAGAGAGATAGAGTAAACCCGAGGTGAAGCATCGGACTCTATAACTTTTGTCACAGGAATGGTTCAAAACATGGACAGTAGGAAGAGTCAGTCTTCTTGTACTTAAGTCGGCATTGTGCCGCTTCTATTTAGTTCCGATGCAATTTCTGTGTTTCGTCGTCAATAAGAAGGTCAGAGAGATAGAGTAAACACGAGGTGACGCATCGGAATCTATAACTAGTGTCACATTAATGGTTCGAAACATAGACAGTAGGAAGAGTCAGTGCTCTTGTACTTAAGTCGGCATTGTGCCTCTTCTATTTAATTCCGATGCAATTTCTGTGTTTCGTCGTCAATAAGAAGGTCAGAGGGACACAGTAAACTTGAAGTGAAGCATCGGAATCTATAACTAGTGTCACAGGAATGGTTCAAAATATAGACAGTAATATAAGTCAGTCTTCTTGTACTTAAGTCGGCATTGTGCCTTCTCTATTTGATTCCGATGCAATTTCTGTGTTTCATCGTCAATAAGAAGCTCAGAGGGATACAGTAAACCTGAAATTAAGCATCGGAATCTATAACTAATGTCATAGGAATGGTTCAAATCATAGACAGTAGGAAGAGTCAGTCTTCTTGTACTTGAGTCGGCATTGTGAGTTTTTGTATTTAATTCCGATGCTATTTCTGTGTTTCATCGTCAATAAGAAGATCAGAGGGATACAGTAAACCTGAAGTGAAGCATCGGAATCTATAACTAGTGTCACAGGAATGGTTCGAAACATGGACAGTAGGAAGGGTCAGTCTTCTTGTACTTAAGTCGGGATTTTGCCTTTTCTATTTAATTCCGATGCAATTTCTGTGTTTCATCGTCAATAAGAAGGTCAGAGGGATACAGTAAACCGGAAGTGAGGCATCGGATTCTATAACAAGTTTCTCAGGAATGGTTCAAACATAGACAGTGAGTCAGTCTTCTAGTACTTGAGTCGGCACTGTGCCTTTTGTATTTAATTCCGATGAAATTTCTGTGTTTCATCGTCAATAAGAAGGTCAGAGAGATACAGATAACCCGAGGTGAAGCATCGGATTCTATAACTAGTGTCACAGGAATGGATCAAAACATAGACAGTGGGAAGAGTCAGTCTACATGTACTTACGTCGGCATTGTGCCTTTTGTATTAAATTCCGATGCAATTTCTGTGTTTCATCGTCAATATGAAGCTCAGAGGGATACAGTAAACCTGAAGTGAAGCATCGAAATCTATAACTAGTGTCACAGGAATAGCTCCAAACATAGTCAGTAAGAAGAGTCAGTCTTCTTGTACTTAAGTCGGCATTGTGCCTTTTGTATTTAATTCCGATGCAATATCTGTGTTTCATCGTCAATAAGAAGGCCAGAGGTATGCAGTAAACCTGAAGTGAAGCATCGGAATCTATAATTAGCGTCACAGGAATGGTTCAAAGCATAGACAATAAGTAGAGTCAGTCTTCTTATACTTAAGTCGGCATTGTGCCTTTTGTATTTAATACCGATGCAATTTCTGTGTTTCATCGTCAATAAGAAGGTCAGATCGATACAGTAAACCTGAAGTGAAGCATCGGAATCTATGACTAGTGTCACAGGAATGGTTCAAAACATAGACAGTAAGGAGAGTCAGTCTTCTTGTACTTATGTCGGCATTGTGCCTTTTCTATTTAATTCCGATGCAATGGCTGTGTTTCATCTGCAATAGGAAGATCAGCGGCGTACAGTAAACCTGAAGTGAAACATCGGAATCTATAACTAGTGTCACAGGAATGGTTCAAAACATAGACAATAGGAAGGGACAGTCTTCTTGTACTCAAGTCGGCGTTGTGCCTTTTCTATTTAATTCCGATGCAATTTCTGTGTTTCGTCGTCAATAAGAAGGTCCGAGGGATACAGTAAACCTGAAGTGAGACATCGGAATCTATTACTAGTGTCACAGGAATGGTTCAAAATATAGACAGTAATATAAGTCAGTCTTATTGTACTTAAGTCGGCATTGTGCCTTTTCTATTTAATTCCGATGCAATTTCTGTCTTTCATCGTCAAAAAGAAGGTCAGAGGGATACAGTAAACATGACGTGAAGCATTGGAGTCTATAACTAGTGTCACAGGAATGGTTCAAAACATAGTCAGTAGGAAGAGTCAGTCTTCTTGTACTTAAGTCGGCATTGTGTTTTTCTATTTAATTCCGATGAAATATCTGTGTTCCATCGTCAATAAGAAGGTCAGAGGGATACAGTAAACCTGAAGTGAAGCCTCGCAATCTATAACTAGTGTCACAGGAATGGTTCAAAACATAGTCAGTAAGAAGAGTCAGTCTTCTTGTACTTAAGTAAGCATTGTGCCTTTTCTATTTCATTCGGATGCAATTTCTGTGTTTCATCGTCAATAAGTTGGTCAGAGGTATACAGTATACCTGAAGTGAAGCATCTGAATCTATAACTAGTGTAACCGGAATGGTTCAAAACATAGACAGTAGGAAGAGTCAGTCTTCTTGTACATTAGTCGGCATTGTGCCTTAGGTATTTAATTCCGATGCAATTTCTGTGTTTCATCCTCGATAAGAGGGTCCAAGGGATACAGTAAACCTGAAGTGAAGCAAAAAAATCTATAACTTGTGTCACAGGAATGGTTAAAAACATAGACAGTAAGAAGTGTCAGCCTTCTTGTACTTAAGTCGGCATTGTGCCTCTTCTATTTCATTCCGATGCAATTTCTGTGTTTCATCGTCACTAAGAAGGTCAGAGGGATACAGTAAACCTGTAGTGAAGCATCGGAATCTATAACTAGTGTCACAGGAATGGTTCAATCATAGACAATAGGAAGGGTCTGTCTTCTTGTACTCAAGTCGGCATTGTGCCTTTTCAATTTAATTCCGATGCAATTTCTGTGTTTCGTCGTCAATAAGAACGTCCAAGGGATACAGTAAACCTGAAGTGAAACATCGGAATCTATTACTAGTGTCACAGGAATGGTTCAAAACATAGACAGTAAGAAGAGTCGGTCCTCTTGTACTGAAGTCGGCATTGTGCTTTTTGTATCTAATTCCGATGCAAATTCTGTGTTTCATCGTCAATAAGAAGGTCAGAGAGATACAGAAAACCCGAGGTGAAGCATCGGAAACTATAACTAGTGTAACAGGACTGGTTAAAATCATAGACAGTAGGAAGAGTCAGTCTTCTTGTACTTTAGTCGGCATTGTGCCTTTTCTATTTAATTCCGATGCAATTTCTGTGTTTCGTCGTCAATAAGAAGGTCCAAGGGCTACAGTAAACCTGAAGTGAAACATCGGAATCTATTACTAGTGTCACAGGAATGGTTCAAAACATAGACAGTATGAAGAGTCCGTCCTCTTGTACTGAAGTCGGCATTGTGCTTTTTTTATCTAATTCCGATGCAATTTCTGTGTTTTATCGTCAATAAGGTCAGAGAGATAGAGTAAACCCGAGGTGAAGCATCGGACTCTATAACTTTTGTCACAGGAATGGTTCAAAACATGGACAGTAGGAAGAGTCAGTCTTCTTGTACTTAAGTCGGCATTGTGCCGCTTCTATTTAGTTCCGATGCAATTTCTGTGTTTCGTCGTCAATAAGAAGGTCAGAGAGATAGAGTAAACACGAGGTGAAGCATCGGAATCTATAACTAGTGTCACATTAATGGTTCGAAACATAGACAGTAGGAAGAGTCAGTGCTCTTGTACTTAAGTCGGCATTGTGCCTCTTCTATTTAATTCCGATGCAATTTCTGTGTTTCGTCGTCAATAAGAAGGTCAGAGGGACACAGTAAACTTGAAGTGAAGCATCGGAATCTATAACTAGTGTCACAGGAATGGTTCAAAATATAGACAGTAATATAAGTCAGTCTTCTTGTACTTAAGTCGGCATTGTGCCTTTTTTATTTGATTCCGATGCAATTTCTGTGTTTCATCGTCAATAAGAAGCTCAGAGGGATACAGTAAACCTGAAATTAAGCATCGGAATCTATAACTAATGTCACAGGAATGGTTCAAATCATAGACAGTAGGAAGAGTCAGTCTTCTTGTACTTGAGTCGGCATTGTGAGTTTTTGTATTTAATTCCGATGCTATTTCTGTGTTTCATCGTCAATAAGAAGATCAGAGGGATACATTAAACCTGAAGTGAAGCATCGGAATCTATAACTAGTGTCACAGGAATGGTTCGAAACATGGACAGTAGGAAGGGTCAGTCTTCTTGTACTTAAGTCGGCATTTTGCCTTTTCTATTTAATTCCGATGCAATTTCTGTGTTTCATCGTCAATAAGAAGGTCAGAGGGATACAGTAAACCGGAAGTGAGGCATCGGATTCTATAACAAGTTTCTCAGGAATGGTTCAAACATAGACAGTGAGTCAGTCTTCTAGTACTTGAGTCGGCACTGTGCCTTTTGTATTTAATTCCGATGAAATTTCTGTGTTTCATCGTCAATAAGAAGGTCAGAGAGATACAGATAACCCGAGGTGAAGCATCGGATTCTATAACTAGTGTCACAGGAATGGATCAAAACATAGACAGTGGGAAGAGTCAGTCTACATGTACTTACGTCGGCATTGTGCCTTTTGTATTAAATTCCGATGCAATTTCTGTGTTTCATCGTCAATATGAAGGTCAGAGGGATACAGTAAACCTGAAGTGAAGCATCGAAATCTATAACTAGTGTCACAGGAATAGCTCCAAACATAGTCAGTAAGAAGAGTCAGTCTTCTTGTACTTAAGTCGGCATTGTGCCTTTTGTATTTAATTCCGATGCAATATCTGTGTTTCATCGTCAATAAGAAGGCCAGAGGTATGCAGTAAACCTGAAGTGAAGCATCGGAATCTATAATTAGCGTCACAGGAATGGTTCAAAGCATAGACAATAAGTAGAGTCAGTCTTCTTATACTTAAGTCGGCATTGTGCCTTTTGTATTTAATACCGATGCAATTTCTGTGTTTCATCGTCAATAAGAAGGTCAGATCGATACAGTAAACCTGAAGTGAAGCATCGGAATCTATGACTAGTGTCACAGGAATGGTTCAAAACATAGACAGTAAGGAGAGTCAGTCTTCTTGTACTTATGTCGGCATTGTGCCTTTTCTATTTAATTCCGATGCAATGGCTGTGTTTCATCTGCAATAGGAAGATCAGCGGCGTACAGTAAACCTGAAGTGAAACATCGGAATCTATAACTAGTGTCACAGGAATGGTTCAAAACATAGACAATAGGAAGGGTCAGTCTTCTTGTACTCAAGTCGGCGTTGTGCCTTTTCTATTTAATTCCAATGCAATTTCTGTGTTTCGTCGTCAATAAGAAGGTCCGAGGGATACAGTAAACCTGAAGTGAGACATCGGAATCTATTACTAGTGTCACAGGAATGGTTCAAAATATAGACAGTAATATAAGTCAGTCTTATTGTACTTAAGTCGGCATTGTGCCTTTTCTATTTAATTCCGATGCAATTTCTGTCTTTCATCGTCAAAAAGAAGGTCAGAGGGATACAGTAAACATGACGTGAAGCATTGGAGTCTATAACTAGTGTCACAGGAATGGTTCAAAACATAGTCAGTAGGAAGAGTCAGTCTTCTTGTACTTAAGTCGGCATTGTGTTTTTCTATTTAATTCCGATGAAATATCTGTGTTCCATCGTCAATAAGAAGGTCAGATGGATACAGTAAACCTGAAGTGAAGCCTCGCAATCTATAACTAGTGTCACAGGAATGGTTCAAAACATAGTCAGTAAGAAGAGTCAGTCTTCTTGTACTTAAGTAAGCATTGTGCCTTTTCTATTTCATTCGGATGCAATTTCTGTGTTTCATCGTCAATAAGTTGGTCAGAGGTATACAGTAAACCTGAAGTGAAGCATCTGAATCTATAACTAGTGTAACCGGAATGGTTCAAAACATAGACAGTAGGAAGAGTCAGTCTTCTTGTACATTAGTCGGCATTGTGCCTTAGGTATTTAATTCCGATGCAATTTCTGTGTTTCATCCTCGATAAGAGGGTCCAAGGGATACAGTAAACCTGAAGTGAAGCAAAAAAATCTATAACTTGTGTCACAGGAATGGTTAAAAACATAGACAGTAAGAAGTGTCAGCCTTCTTGTACTTAAGTCGGCATTGTGCCTCTTCTATTTCATTCCGATGCAATTTCTGTGTTTCATCGTCACTAAGAAGGTCAGAGGGATACAGTAAACCTGTAGTGAAGCATCGGAATCTATAACTAGTGTCACAGGAATGGTTCAATCATAGACAATAGGAAGGGTCTGTCTTCTTGTACTCAAGTCGGCATTGTGCCTTTTCAATTTAATTCCGATGCAATTTCTGTGTTTCGTCGTCATTAAGAACGTCCAAGGGATACAGTAAACCTGAAGTGAAACATCGGAATCTATTACTAGTGTCACAGGAATGGTTCAAAACATAGACAGTAAGAAGAGTCGGTCCTCTTGTACTGAAGTCGGCATTGTGCTTTTTGTATCTAATTCCGATGCAAATTCTGTGTTTCATCGTCAATAAGAAGGTCAGAGAGATACAGAAAACCCGAGGTGAAGCATCGGAATCTATAACTAGTGTCACAGGAATGGTTCAAAACATAGAGAGTAGGAAGAGTCAGTCTTCTTGTACTGAAATCGGCATTGTGCCTCTTCTATTTAGTTCCGATGCAATCTCTGTGTTTCGTCGTCAATAAGAAGGTCAGAGGGATACAGTAAACCTGATGTGAAGCATCGGAATCCTTAACTAGTGTCACAGGAATATTTCAAAACATAGACAGTAAAATGAGTCAGTCTTTTGTACATAAGTCGGCATTGCGCCTTTTGTATTTAATTCCGATGCAATTTCTGTGTTTCATCGTCGATAAGAGGGTCCAAGGGATACAGTAAACCTGAAGTGAAGCAACGGAATCTATAACTAGTGTCACAGGAATGGTTCAAAACATAGACAGTAGGACGAGTCAGTCTTCTTGTACTTAAGTCGGCATTGTGCCGCTTCTATTTAGTTCCGATGCAATTTCTGTGTTTCGTCGTCAATAAGAAGGTCAGAGGGATACAGTAAACCTGAAGTGAAGCATCGGAATCTATAACTAGTGTTACAGGAATGGTTCAAAACATAGACAGTAGGAATAGTCAGTCTTCTTGTACTTAAGTCGGCATTGTGCTTTTCTATTTAATTCCGATTCAATATCTGTGTTCCATCGTCAATAAGAAGGTCAGAGGGATACAGTAAACCTGAAGTGAAGCATCGGAATCTATAACTAGTGTAACAGGACTGGTTCAAAACATAGACAGTAGGAAGAGTCACTCTTCTTGTACTTTAGTCGGCATTGTGCCTTTTCTATTTAATTCCGATGCAATTTCTGTGTTTCGTCGTCAATAAGAAGGTCCAAGGGCTACAGTAAACCTGAAGTGAAACATCGGAATCTATTACTAGTGTCACAGGAATGGTTCAAAACATAGACAGTAAGAAGAGTCGGTCCTCTTGTACTGAAGTCGGCATTGTGCTTTTTGTATCTAATTCCGATGCAATTTCTGTGTTTCATCGTCAATAAGGTCAGAGAGATAGAGTAAACCCGAGGTGAAGCATCGGAATCTATAACTTTTGTCACAGGAATGGTTCAAAACATGGACAGTAGGACGAGTCAGTCTTCTTGTACTTAAGTCGGCATTGTGCCGCTTCTATTTAGTTCCGATGCAATTTCTGTTTTTCGTCGTCAATAAGAAGGTCAGAGAGATAGAGTAAACACGAGGTGAAGCATCGGAATCTATAACTAGTGTCACATTAATGGTTCGAAACATAGACAGTAGGAAGAGTCAGTCTTCTTGTACATAAGTCGGCATTGTGCCTTTTCTATTTAATTCCGATGCAATTTCTGTGTTTCATCGTCATTAAGAAGGTCAGAGGGATACAGTAAACCTGAAGTGAGGCATCGGTTTCTATAACTAGTGTCTCAGGAATGGGTCAAACCATAGACAGTAAGAAGAGTCAGACTTCTAGTACTTGAGTCGGCATTGTGCCTTTTGTATTTAATTCCTATCAATTTCTGTGTTTCATCGTCAATAAGAAGGTCAGAGGGATACAGTAACCCTGAAGTGAAGATTCGGATTCTATAACTAGTGTCACAGGAATGGTTCAAAACATAGAAAGTAGGAAGAGTCAGTCTTCTTGTACTTGAGTCGGCATTGTGCCTTTTGTATTTAATTCCGATGCTATTTCTGTGTTTCATCGTCAATAAGAAGATCAGAGGGATACAGTAAACCTGAAATGAAGCATCGGAATATATAACTAGTGTCACAGGAATGGTTCGAAACATGGACAGTAGGAAGGGTCAGTCTTCTTGTACTTAAGTCGGCATTTTGCCTTTTCTATTTAATTCCGATGCAATTTCTGTGTTTCATCGTCAATAAGAAGGTCAGAGGGATACAGTAAACCGGAAGTGAGGCATCGGATTCTATAACAAGTTTCTCAGGAATGGTTCAAACATAGACAGTGAGTCAGTCTTCTAGTACTTGAGTCGGCACTGTGCCTTTTGTATTTAATTCCGATGCAATTTCTGTGTTTCATCGTCAATAAGAAAGTCAGAGAGATACAGAAAACCCGAGGTGAAGCATCGGATTCTATAACTAGTGTCACAGGAATGGATCAAAACATAGACAGTGGGAAGAGTCAGTCTACATGTACTTACGTCGGCATTGTGCCTTTTGTATTAAATTCCGATGCAATTTCTGTGTTTCATCGTCAATATGAAGGTCAGAGGGATACAGTAATCCAGAAGTGAAGCATCGAAATCTATAACTAGTGTCACAGGAATAGTTCCAAACATAGTCAGTAAGAAGAGTCAGTCTTCTTGTACTTAAGTCGGCATTGTGCCTTTTGTATGTAATTCCGATGCAATATCTGTGTTTCATCGTCAATAAGAAGGGCAGAGGTATGCAGTAAACCTGAAGGGAAGCATCGGAATCTATAATTAGCGTCACAGGAATGGTTCAAAGCATAGACAATAAGTAGAGTCAGTCTTCTTATACTTAAGTCGGCATTGTGCATTTTGTATTTAATACCGATGCAATTTCTGTGTTTCATCGTCAATAAGAAGGTCTGATCGATACAGTAAACCAGAAGTGAAGCATCGGAATCTATAACTAGTGTCACAGGAATGGTTCAAACCATAGACAGTAAGAAGAGTCAGTTTTCTTGTACTTAAGTCGGCATTGTGCCTTTTCTATTTAATTCCGATGCAATTTCTGTGTTTCATCGTCAATCAGAAGGTCAAAGGAATACAGTAAACCTGAAGTGAAGCATCGGAATCTATAACTAGCTTCACAGGAATGGTTTAAAACACAGACAGTTAGAACAGTCAGTCTTCTTGTACTTAAGTAGGCATTGTGCCTATTGTATTTAATTCCGATGCAATTTCTGTGTTTCATCGTCAATAAGAAGGTCAGAGGGGTACAGTAAACCTTAAGTGAAGCATCGGAATCTGTAACTAGTGTCACAGGAATGGTTCAAATCATAGACAGTAGGAAGAGTCAGTCTTCTAGTACTTAATTCGGAATTGTGCATTTTCTATTTGATTCCGTTGCACTTTCTGTGTTTCATCGTCAATAAGACGGTCCAAGGGATACTGTACACCTGAAATGAAGTATCGGATTCTATAACTAGTGTCACAGGAATCGTTCAAAACATAGACAGTGGGAAGAGTCAGTCTACATGTACTTAAGTCGGCATTGTGCCTTTTCTACTTAATTCCGATGCAATTTCTGTGATTCATCGTCAATAAGAAGGTCCAAGGGATACAGTAAACATGAAGTGAAGCATCGGAATCTATAACTAGTGTCACAGGAATGGTTCAAACCATAGACAGTAAGAAGAGTCAGTTTTCTTGTACTTAAGTCGGCATTGTGCCTTTTCTATTTAATTCCGATGCAATTTCTGTGTTTCATCGTCAGTAAGAAGTCAGAGGGATACAGTAAACCTGAAGTGAAGCATCGGAATCTATAACTAGTGTCACAGGAATAGTTCCAAACATAGTCAGTAAGAAGAGTCAGTCTTCTTGTACTTAAGTCGGCATTGTGCTACTTCTATTTAATTCCGATGCAATTTCTGTGTTTCATCGTCAATAAGAGGGTCAGAGGGATACAGTAAACCTGAGGTCAAGCATCGGAATCTATAACTAGTGTCACAGGAATGGTTCAAAACATAGTCAGTAAGGAGAGTCAGTCTTCTTGTACTTAAGTCGGCATTGTGCCTTTTGTATTTAATTCCGATGCAATTTCTGTGTTTCATCGTCAATAAGAAGGTCAGAGGGATACAGTAAACCTGAAGTGAAGCATCGGAATCTATAACTAGTGTCACAGGAATGGTTCCAATCATAGTCAGTAAGATGAGTCAGTCTTCTTGTACTTAAGTCGGCATTGTGCATTTTCTATTTAATTCCGATGCAATATCTGTGTTTCATCGTCAATAAGACGGTCCAAGGGATACAGTAAACCTGAAGTGAATAATCGGAATATTTAACTAGTGCCACAGGAATGGTTCAAACATAGTCAGTAAAAAGAGTCAGTCTTCTTGTACTTAAGTCGACATTGTGCTTTTTGTATTTATTTCCGATGCAATATCTGTGTTTCATCGTCAATAAGAAGGGCAGAGGGATGCAGTAAACCTGAAGTGAAGCATCGGAGACTGTAACTAGCGTCACAGGAATGGTTCAGAGCATAGACTATAAGTGGAGGCAGTCTTCTTATACTTAAGTCGGCATTGTGCCTTTTGTATTTAATACCGATGCAATTTCTGTGTTTCATCGTCAATAAGAAGGTCAGATCGATACAGTAAACCTGAAGTGAAGCATCGGAATCTATAACTAGTGTCACAGGAATGGTTCAAAGCATAGACAGTAGGAAGAGACAGTCTTCTTGTACTTAGGTTGGCATTGTGCCTTTTCTATTTAATTCCGATGCAATTACTGTGTTTCATCGTCAATAAGAAGGTCCAAGGGATACAGGAAAACCTGAAGTGAAGCATCGGAATCTATAACTAGTGTCATTGGAATGGTTCAAACCATAGACAGTTAGAAGAGTCAGTCTTCTTGTACTTAAGTCGGCTTGTGTCTTTTCTATTTAATTCCGATGCAATTTCTGTTATTCATCGTCAGATTGATGGTCAGCTGGATACAGTAAACCTGAAGTGAAGCATCGGAATCTATAACTAGTGTCACAGGAATGGTTTAAACATATTCAATAAGAAGAGTCAGTCTTCTAGTACTTAAGTCGGCATTGTGCCTTTTCAATTTAATTCCGATGCAATTTCTGTGTTTCATCGTCAATAAGAAGGTCCAAGGGATACAGTAAATCTGAAGTGAAGCATCGGAATCTATAACTAGGTTCACAGGAATGGTTTAAAACATAGACAGTTAGAACAGTCAGTCTACTTGTACTTAAGTCGGCATTGTGCCTATTGTATTTAATTCCGATGCAATTTCTGTGTTTCATCGTCAATAAGAAGGTCAGAGGGATACAGTAAACCTGAAGTGAAGCATCGGAATCTGTAACTAGTGTCACAGGAATGGTTCAAATCATAGAGAGTAGGAAGAGTCAGTCTTCTTGTACTTAATTCGGCATTGTGCTTTTTCTATTTAATTCCGTTGCACTTTCTGTGTTTCATCGTCAATAAGACGGCCCAAGGGATACAGTACACCTGAAATGAAGCATCGGATTCTATAACTAGTGTCATAGGAATGGTTCAAATCATAGACTGTGGGAAGAGTCAGTCTACATGTACTTAAGTCGGCATTGTGCCTTTTTTATTTAATTCCGATGCAATTTCTGTGTTTCATCGTCAATAAGAAGGTCAGAGGGATACAGTGAACCTGAAGTAAAGAATCGGAATCTTAACTACTGTCACAGGAATGGTTCAAATCATAGACAGTAAGAAGAGTCAGTCTTCTTGTACTTAAGTCGGCACTGTGCCTTTTCTAGTTAATTCCGATGCAATTTCCGTGATTCATCGTCAAAAACAAGGTCCAAGGGATGCACTACACCTGAAGTGAAGCATCGGAATCTATAACTAGTGTCACAGGAATGGTTCAAAACATATACAGTAAGAAGAGTCAGTCTTCTTGTACTTAAGTCGGCATTGTGCCTTTTCTATTTAATTCCGATGCAATTTCTGTGTTTCATCGTCAATAAGATGGTCCAAGGGATACAGTAAACCTGAAGTGAAGCATCGGAATCTATAACTAGTGTCGCAGGAATGGTTCAAAACATAGACAGTAAGAAGGGTCAGTCTTCTTGTAGCTAAGTCGGCATTGTGCCTTTTGTATTTAATCCCGATGCAATTTCGATGTTTCATCGTCAATAAGAAGGTCAGAGGAATACAGTAAACCAGAAGTGAAGCATCGGAATCTATAACAAGTGTCACAGGAATGACTCAAACCATGGACAGTAGGAAGAGACAGTCTTCATTTACTTAAGTCGGCATTGTGCCTTTTGTATTTAATTCCGATGCAATTTCTGTGTTTCACCGTCAATAACATGGTCCAAGGGATACAGCAAACCTGAAGTGAAGCATCGGATTCTATAACTAGTGTCACAGGGATGGATCAAAACATAGACAGTGGGAAGAGTCAGTCTACATGTACTTACGTCGGCATTGTGCCTTTTGTATTAAATTCCGATGCAATTTCTGTGTTTCATCGTCAATATGAAGGTCAGAGGGATACAGTAAACCTGAAGTGAAGCATCGGAATCTATAACTAGTGTCACAGGAATAGTTCCAAACATAGTCAGTAAGAAGAGTCAGTCTTCTTGTACTTAAGTCGGCATTGTGCCATTTCTATTTAATTCCGATGCAATTTCAGTGTTTCATCGTCAATAAGAAGGTCAGAGGGATACAGTAAACATGAAGTCAAGCAATGGAATCTATAACCAGTGTCACAGGAATGGTTCCAATCATAGTCAGTAAGATGAGTCGGTCTTCTTGTTCTTAAGTCGGCATTGTGCATTTTCTATTTAATACCGATGCAATTTCCGTGTTTCATCGTAAATAAGAAGGTCCAAGGGATACATTAAACCTGAAGTGAATAATCGGAATATATAACTAGTGTCACAGGAATGGTTCAAACATAGTCAGTAAGAAGAGTCAGTCTTCTTGTACTTAAGTCGACCATGTGCCTTTTGTATTTAATTCCGATGCAATATCTGTGTTTCATCGTCAATAAGAAGGGCAGAGGTATGCAGTAAACCTGAAGTGAAGCATCGGAATCTATAACTAGCGTCACAGGAATGGTTCAAAGCATAGACAATAAGTAGAGTCAGTCTTCTTATACTTAAATCGGCATTGTGCCTTTTGTATTTAATACCGATGCAATTTCTGTGTTTCATCGTCAATAAGAAGGTCAGATCGATACAGTAAACCTGAAGTGAAGCATCGGAATCTATAACTAGTGTCACAGGAATGGTTCAAAGCATAGAGAGTAGGAAGAGTCAGTCTTCTTGTACTTAAGTCGGCATTGTGCCTTTTCTACTTAATTCCGATGCAATTTCTGTGTTTCATCGTCGATAAGAAGGTCCAAGGGATACAGTAAACCTGGAGTGAAGTATCGGAATCTATAACTAGAGTCACAGGAATGGTTCAAACCATAGACAGTAAGAAGAGTCAGTTTTCTTGTACTTAAGTCGGCATTGTGCCTTTTCTATTTAATTCCGATGCAATTTCTGCGTTTCATCGTCCGTAAGATGGTCAGAGGGAAACAGTAAACCTGAAGTGAAGCATCGGAATCTGTAACTAGTGTCACAGGAATGGTTCAAACATATTCAGTAAGAAGAGTCAGTCTTCTAGTACTTAAGTCGGCATTGTGCCTTTTCAGTTTAATTGCGATGCAATTTCTGTGTTTCATCGTCAATCAGAAGGTCCAAGGGATACAGTAAACCTGAAGTGAAGCATCGGAATCTATAACTAGCTTCACAGGAATGGTTTAAAACATAGACAGTTAGAACAGTCAGTCTTCTTGTACTTAAGTCGGCATTGTGCCTATTGTATTTAATTCCGATGCAATTTCTGTGTTTCATCGTCAATAAGAAGGTCAGAGGGATACAGTAAACCTGAAGTGAAGCATCGGAATCTGTAGCTAGTGTCACAGGAATGGTTGAAATCATGGACAGTAGGAAGAGTCAGTCTTCTTGTACTTAATTCGGAATTGTGCATTTTCTATTTGATTCCGTTGCACTTTCTGTGTTTCATTGTCAATAAGACGGTCCAAGGGATACAGTACACCTGAAATGAAGTATCGGATTCTATAACTAGTGTCACAGACATCGTTCAAAACATAGACAGTGGGAAGAGTCAGTCTACATGTACTTAAGTCGGCATTGTGCCTTTTCTACTTAATTCCGATGCAATTTCTGTGATTCTTCGTCAATAAGAAGGTCCAAGGGATACAGTAAACATGAAGTGAAGAATCGGAATCTATAACTAGTGTCACAGGAATGGTTCAAACCATAGACAGTAAGAAGAGTCAGTCTTCTTGTACTTAAGTCGGCATTGTGCCTTTTCTATTTAATTCCGATGCAATTTCTGTGTTTCATCGTCAGTAAGAAGTCAGAGGGATACAGTAAACCTGAAGTGAAGCATCGGAATCTATAACTAGTGTCACAGGAATAGTTCCAAACATAGTCAGTAAGAAGAGTCAGTCTTCTTGTACTTAAGTCGGCATTGAGCTATTTCTATTTCATTCCGATGCAATTTCTGTGTTTCATCGTCAATAAGAGGGTCAGAGGGATACAGTAAACCTGAAGTCAAGCATCGGAATCTATAACTAGTGTCACAGGAATGGTTCAAAACATAGTCAGAAAGGAGAGTCAGTCTTCTTGTACTTAAGTCGGCATTGTGCCTTTTGTATTTAATTCCGATGCAATTTCTGTGTTTCATCGTCAATAAGAAGGTCAGAGGGATACAGTAAACCTGAAGTGAAGCATCGGAATCTATAACTAGTGTCACAGGAATGGTTCCAATCATAGTCAGTAAGATGAGTCAGTCTTCTTGTACTTAAGTCGGCATTGTGCATTTTCTATTTAATTCCGATGCAATATCTGTGTTTCATCGTCAATAAGAGGGTCCAAGGGATACTGTAAACCTGAAGTCAATAATCGGAATATATAACTAGTGTCACAGGAATGGTTCAAACATAGTCAGTAAAAAGAGTCAGTCTTCTTGTACTTAAGTCGACATTGTGCTTTTTGTATTTAATTCCGATGCAATATCTGTGTCTCATCGTCAATAAGAAGGGCAGAGGGATGCAGTAAACCTGAAGTGAAGCTTCGGAGTCTGTAACTAGCGTCACAGGAATGGTTCAAAGCATAGACAATAAGTAGAGTCAGTCTTCTTATACTTAAGTCGGCATTGGGCCTTTTGTATTTAATACCGATGCAATTTCTGTGTTTCATCGTCAATAAGAAGGTCAGATCGATACAGTAAACCTGAAGTGAAGCATCGGAATCTATAACTAGTGTCACAGGAATGGTTCAAAGCATAGACAGTAGGAAGAGTCAGTCTTCTTGTACATAAGTCGGCATTGTGCCTTTTCTATTTAATTCCGATGCAATTTCTGTGTTTCATCGTCAATAAGAAGGTCCAAGGGATACAGTAAACCTGAAGTGAAGCATCGGAATCTATAACTAGTGTCACAGGAGTGGTTCAAACCATAGACAGTAAGAAGAGTCAGTCTTCTTGTACTTAAGTCGGCATTGTGTCTTTTCTATTTAATTCCGATGCAATTTCTGTGTTTCATCGTCAGTAAGATGGTCAGAGGGATACAGTAAACCTGAAGTGAAGCATAGGAATCTATAACTAGTGTCACAGGAATGGTTTAAAACATAGACAGTAGGAAGAGTCAGTCTTCTTGTACTTAATTCGGCATTGTGCATTTTCTATTTAATTCCGTTGCACTTTCAGTGTTTCATCGTCAATAAGACGGTCCAAGGGATACAGTACACCTGAAATGAAGCATCGGATTCTATAACTAGTGTCACAGGAATGGTTCAAAACATAGACAGTGGGAAGAGTCAGTCTACATGTACTTAATTCGGCATTGTGCCTTTTGTATTTAATTCCGATGCAATTTCTGTGTTTCATCGTCAATAAGAAGGTCCAAGGGATACAGTAAACCTGAAGTGAATAATCGGAATATATAACTAGTGTCACAGGAATGGTTCAAACATAGTCAGTAAGAAGAGTCAGTCTTCTTGTACTTAAGTCGGCATTGTGTCTTTTCTATTTAATTCCGACGCAATTTCTGTTATTCATCGTCAGATAGATGGTCAGAGGGATACAGTAAACCTGAAGTGAAGAATCGGAATCTGTAACTAGTGTCACAGGAATGGTTCAAATCATAGACAGTAGGAAGGGTCAGTCTTCTTGTACATAATTCGGCATTGTGCATTTTCTATTTAATTCCCTTGCACTTTCTGTGTTTCATCGTCAATAAGACGGTCCAAGGGATACAGTACACCTGAAATGAAGCATCTGATTCTATAACTAGTGTCACAGGAATGGTTCAAAACATAGACTGTGGGAAGAGTCAGTCTACATGTACTTAAGTCGGCATTGTGCCTTTTGTATTTAATTCCGATGCAATTACTGTGTTTCATCGTCAATAAGAAGGTCCAAGGGATACAGTAATCCTGAAGTGAATAAACGGAATATATAACTAGTGTCACAGGAATGGTTCAAACATAGTCAGTGAGAAGAGTCAGTCTTCTCGTACTTAAGTCGACATTGTGCCTTTTGTATTTAATTCCGATGCAATATCTGTGTTTCATCGTCAATAGGAAGGGCAGAGGGATGCAGTAAACCTGAAGTTAAGCATCGGACTCTGTAACTAGCGTCACAGGAATGGTTCAAAGCATAGACAATAAGTAGAGTCAGTCTTCTTTTACTTAAGTCGGCATTGTGCCTTTTGTATTTAATACCGATGCAATCTTTGTGTATCATCGTCAATAAGAAGGTCAGATCGATACAGTAAACCTGAAGTGAAGCATCGGAATCTATAACTAGTGTCACAGGAATGGTTCAAAGCATAGACAGTAGGAAAAGTCAGTCTTCTTGTACTTAAGTCGGCATTGTGCCTTTTCTATTTAATTCCGATGCAATTTCTGTGTTTCATCGTCATTAAGATGGTCAGAGGGATACAGGAAACCTGAAGTGAAGCATCGGAATCTGTAACTAGCGTGACAGAAATGGTTCAAAACATAGACAGCAAGAAGAGTCAGTCTTCTTGTACTTAATTCGGCATTGTGCCTTTTCTACTTAATTCCGATGCAATTTCTGTGTTTCATCGTCAATAAGAAGGTCCAAGGGATACAGTAAACCTGAAGTGAAGCATCGGAATCTATAACTAGTGTCACAGGAATGGTTCAAACCATAGACAGTAAGAAGAGTCAGTCTTCTTGTACTTAAGTCGGTATTGTGCCTTTTCTATTTAATTCCGATGCAATTTCTGTGTTTCATCGTCAGTAAGATGGTCAGAGGGATACAGTAAACCTGAAGTGAAGCATCGGAATCTATAACTAGTGTCACAGGAATGGTTCAAACATATTCAGTAAGGAGAGTCAGTCTTCTAGTACTTAAGTCGGCATTGTGCCTTTTCAATTTAATTCCGATGCAATTTCTGTGTTTCATCGTCAATAAGAAGGTCCAAGGGATACAGTAAACCTGAAGTGAAGCATCGGTATCTATAACTAGGTTCACAGGAATGGTTTAAAACATAGACAGTTAGAACAGTCAGTCTTCTTGTACTTAAGTCGGCATTGTGCCTATTGTATTTAATTCCGATGCAATTTCTGTGTTTCATCGTCAATAAGAAGGTCAGAGGGATACAGTAAACCTGAAGTGAAGCATCGGAATCTGTAACTAGTGTCACAGGAATGGTTCAAATCATAGACAGTAGGAAGAGTCAGTCTTCTTGTACTTAATTCGGCATTGTGCATTTTCTATTTAATTCCGTTGCACTTTCTGTGTTTCATCGTCAATATGATGGTCCAAGGGATACAGTACACCTGAAATGAAGCATCGGATTCTATAACTAGTGTCACAGGAATGGTTCAAAACATAGACAGTCGGATGAGTCAGTCTTCTTGTGCTTAAGTCGGCTTTGTGCCAAATGTATATAATTCCGATGCAACTTCTGCGTTTCATCGTCAATAAGATGGTCAGAGGGATACAGTAAACCTGAAGTTAAACATCGGAATCTATAACTAGTGTCACAGGAATGGTTCAAAACAGTCAGTAAGAAGAGTCTGGCTTCATGTACTTAAGTCAGCATTGTGCCTTTTCTATTTAATTCCTATGCAATTTCTGTGTTTCATCGTCAATAAAAAGGTCCAAGGGATACAGTAAACATGAAGTGAAGCATCGGAATTTATAACTAGTGTCACAGGAATGGTTCAAAACATAGACAAAAAGGAGAGTCAGTCTTCTTGTACTTAAGTCGGCATTGTTCCTTTTGTATTTAATTCCGAAGCAATTTCTGTGTTTCATCGTCAATAAGAAGGTCAGAGGGTTACAGTAAACCTGAAGTGAAGCATCGGAATCTATAACTAGTGTGAGAGGAATGGTTCAAAACAGTCAGTTAGAAGAGTCAGTCTTCTTGTACTTAAGTCGGCATTGTGCCTTTTGTATTTAATTCCGATGCAATTTCTGTGATTCATCGTTAATAAGAACATCAGAGGGATACAGTAAACCTGAAGTGAAGCATCGGAATCTATAACTAGTGTCACAGGAATGGTTCAAAACATAGACAGTAGGAAGAGTCTGCCTTCATGTACTTACGTCGGCATTTTGCCTTTTGTATTTAATTCCGATGCAATATCTGTGTCTCATCGTCAATAAGAAGGTCAGAGGGATACAGTAAACCTGAAGTGAAGCATCGGAATCTATAATTAGTGTCACAGGAATGGTTCAAAACATAGACAGTAAGAAGAGTCAGTCTTCTTGTACTTAAGTCGGCATTGTGCCTTTTCTATTTAATTCCGATAATATTTCTGTGTTTCATCGTCTATAAGAAGGTCCAAGGGATGCAGTAAACCTGGAGTGAAGCATCGGAATCTATAACTAGTGTCACACGAATGGTTCAAAACATAGACTGTAAGAAGAGTCAGTCTTCTTGTACATAAGTCGGCATTGTGCCCTTTTCAATTTAATTCAGATGCAATTACTGTGTTTCATCGTCAATAAGAAGATCAGAGGGATACAGTAAACCTGAAGTGAAGCATCGGAATCTCTAACTAGTGTCACAGGAATGGTTCAAATCATAGTCAGTAAGAAGAGTCAGTCTTCTTGTACTTACGGCGGTATTGTGCCTTTTGTATTTAATTCCGATGCAATATCTGTGTCTCATCGTCAATAAGAAGGTCCAAGTGATACAGTAAACCTGAAGTGAAGCATCGGAATCTGTAACTAGCGTCACAGGAATAGTTTAAATCTTAGACAGTAAGAAGAGTCAGTCTTCTTGTACTTAAGTCGGCATTGTGCCTTTTCTATTTAATTCCGATGCCATTTCTGTATTTCATCGTTAATAAGAAGGTCAGAGGGATACAGTAAACCTGAGGTGAAGAATTGGAATCTATAACTAGTGTCACAGGAATGGTTCAAAACATAGTCAGAAAGAAGAGTCAGTCTTCTTGTAATTAAGTCGGCATTGTGCCTTTTCAATTTAATTCCGATGCAATTTCTGTGTTTCATCGTCAATAAGAAGGTCCAAGGGATACAGTAAACCTGAAGTGAAGCATCGGAATCTATAACTAGTGTCACAGGAATGGTTCAAACATATTCAGGAAGGAGAGTCAGTCTTCTAGTACTTAAGTCGGCATTGTGCCTTTTCAATTTAATTCCGATGCAATTTCTGTGTTTCATCGTCAGTAAGAAGATCCAAGGGATACAGTAAACCTGAAGTGAAGCATCGGTATCTATAACTAGGTTCACAGGAATGGTTTAAAACATAGACAGTTAGAACAGTCAGTCTTCTTGTACTTAAGTCGGCATTGTGCCAATTGTATTTAATTCCGATGCAATTTCTGTGTTTCATCGTCAATAAGAAGGTCAGAGGGATACAGTAAACCTGAAGTGAAGCATCGGAATCTGTAACTAGTGTCACAGGAATGGTTCAAATCATAGACAGTGGGAAGAGTCAGTCTTCTTGTACTTAATTCGGCATTGTGCATTTTCTATTTAATTCCGTTGCACTTTCTGTGTTTCATCGTCAATATGACGGTCCAAGGGATACAGTACACCTGAAATGAAGCATCGGATTCTATAACTAGTGTCACAGGAATGGTTCAAAACATAGACAGTCGGATGAGTCAGTCTTCTTGTGCTTAAGTGGGCATTGTGCCAAATGTATATAATTCCGATGCAAATTCTGCGTTTCATCGTGAATAAGATGGTCAGAGGGATACAGTAAACCTGAAGTTAAACATCGGAATCTATAACTAGTGTCACAGGAATGGTTCAAAACAGTCAGTAAGAAGAGTCTGTCTTCATGTACTTAAGTCAGCATTGTGCCTTTTCTATTTAATTCCTATGCAATTTCTGTGTTTCATCGTCAATAAAAAGGTCCAAGGGATACAGTAAACATGAAGTGAAGCATCGGAATCTATAACTAGTGTCACAGGAATGGTTCAAAACATAGACAAAAAGGAGAGTCAGTCTTCTTGTACTTAAGTCGGCATTGTTCCTTTTGTATTTAATTCCGAAGCAATTTCTGTGTTTCATCGTCAATAAGATGGTCAGAGGGTTACAGTAAACCTGAAGTGAAGCATCGGAATCTATAACTAGTGTGAGAGGAATGGTTCAAAACAGTCAGTTAGAAGAGTCAGTCTTCTTGTACTTAAGTCGGCATTGTGCCTATTGTATTTAATTCCGATGCAATTTCTGTGTTTCTTCGTCAATAAGAAGGTCAGAGGGATACAGTAAACCTGAAGTTAAACATCGGAATCTATAACTAGTGTCACAGGGATGGTTCAAAACAGTCAGTAAGAAGAGTCTGTCTTCATGTACTTAAGTCAGCATTGTGCCTTTTCTATTTAATTCCTATGCAATTTCTGTGTTTCATCGTCAATAAAAAGGTCCAAGGGATACAGTAAACCTGAAGTGAAGCATCGGAATCTATAACTAGTGTCACAGGAATGGTTCAAAACATAGACAGTAGGATGAGTCAGCCTTCATGTACTTACGTCGGCGTTTTGCCTTTTGTATTTAATTCCGATGCAATATCTGTGTCTCATCGTCAATAAGAAGGTCAGAGGGATACAGTAAACCTGAAGTGAAGCATCGGAATCTATAATTAGTGTCACAGGAATGGTTCAAAACATAGACAGTAAGAAGAGTCAGTCTTCTTGTACTTAAGTCGGCATTGTGCCTTTTCTATTTAATTCCGATAATATTTCTGTGTTTCATCGTCTATAAGAAGGTCCAAGGGATGCAGTAAACCTGGAGTGAAGCATCGGAATCTATAACTAGTGTCACACGAATGGTTCAAAACATAGACAGTAAGAAGAGTCAGTCTTCTTGTACATAAGTCGGCATTGTGCCCTTTTCAATTTAATTCAGATGCAATTACTGTGTTTCATCGTCAATAAGAAGATCAGAGGGATACAGTAAACCTGAAGTGAAGCATCGGAATCTCTAACTAGTGTCACAGGAATGGTTCAAATCATAGTCAGTAAGAAGAGTCAGTCTTCTTGTACTTACGGCGGTATTGTGCCTTTTGTATTTAATTCCGATGCAATATCTGTGTCTCATCGTCAATAAGAAGGTCCAAGTGATACAGTAAACCTGAAGTGAAGCATCGGAATCTGTAACTAGCGTCACAGGAATAGTTTAAATCTTAGACAGTAAGAAGAGTCAGTCTTCTTGTACTTAAGTCGGCATTGTGCCTTTTCTATTTAATTCCGATGCCATTTCTGTATTTCATCGTTAATAAGAAGGTCAGAGGGATACAGTAAACCTGAGGTGAAGAATTGGAATCTATAACTAGTGTCACAGGAATGGTTCAAAACATAGTCAGAAAGAAGAGTCAGTCTTCTTGTAATTAAGTCGGCATTGTGCCTTTTCAATTTAATTCCGATGCAATTTCTGTGTTTCATCGTCAATAAGAAGGTCCAAGGGATACAGTAAACCTGAAGTGAAGCATCGGAATCTATAACTAGTGTCACAGGAATGGTTCAAACATATTCAGGAAGGAGAGTCAGTCTTCTAGTACTTAAGTCGGCATTGTACCTTTTCAATTTAATTCCGATGCAATTTCTGTGTTTCATCGTCAGTAAGAAGGTCCAAGGGATACAGTAAACCTGAAGTGAAGCATCGGTATCTATAACTAGGTTCACAGGAATGGTTTAAAACATAGACAGTTAGAACAGTCAGTCTTCTTGTACTTAAGTCGGCATTGTGCCTATTGTATTTAATTCCGATGCAATTTCTGTGTTTCATCGTCAATAAGAAGGTCAGAGGGATACAGTAAACCTGAAGTGAAGCATCGGAATCTGTAACTAGTGTCACAGGAATGGTTCAAATCATAGACAGTGGGAAGAGTCAGTCTTCTTGTACTTAATTCGGCATTGTGCATTTTCTATTTAATTCCGTTGCACTTTCTGTGTTTCATCGTCAATATGACGGTCCAAGGGATACAGTACACCTGAAATGAAGCATCGGATTCTATAACTAGTGTCACAGGAATGGTTCAAAACATAGACAGTCGGATGAGTCAGTCTTCTTGTGCTTAAGTCGGCATTGTGCCAAATGTATATAATTCCGATGCAAATTCTGCGTTTCATCGTCAATAAGATGGTCAGAGGGATACAGTAAACCTGAAGTTAAACATCGGAATCTATAACTAGTGTCACAGGGATGGTTCAAAACAGTCAGTAAGAAGAGTCTGTCTTCATGTACTTAAGTCAGCATTGTGCCTTTTCTATTTAATTCCTATGCAATTTCTGTGTTTCATCGTCAATAAAAAGGTCCAAGGGATACAGTAAACCTGAAGTGAAGCATCGGAATCTATAATTAGTGTCACAGGAATGGTTCAAAACATAGACTGTAAGAAGAGTCAGTCTTCTTGTACATAAGTCGGCATTGTGCCCTTTTCAATTTAATTCAGATGCAATTACTGTGTTTCATCGTCAATCAGAAGATCAGAGGGATACAGTAAACCTGAAGTGAAGCATCGGAATCTCTAACTAGTGTCACAGGAATGGTTCAAATCATAGTCAGTAAGAAGAGTCAGTCTTCTTGTACTTACGGCAGTATTGTGCCCTTTGTATTTAATTCCGATGCAATATCTGTGTCTCATCGTCAATAAGAAGGTCCAAGTGATACAGTAAACCTGAAGTGAAGCATCGGAATCTGTAACTAGCGTCACAGGAATAGTTTAAATCTTAGACAGTAAGAAGAGTCAGTCTTCTTGTACTTAAGTCGGCATTGTGCCTTTTCTATTTAATTCCGATGCCATTTCTGTATTTCATCGTTAATAAGAAGGTCAGAGGGATACAGTGAACCTGAGGTGAAGAATTGGAATCTATAACTAGTGTCACAGGAATGGTTCAAAACATAGTCAGAAAGAAGAGTCAGTCTTCTTGTAATTAAGTCGGCATTGTGCCTTTTCAATTTAATTCCGATGCAATTTCTGTGTTTCATCGTCAATAAGAAGGTCCAAGGTATACAGTAAACCTGAAGTGAAGCATCGGAATCTATAACTAGGTTCACAGGAATGGTTTAAAACATAGACAGTTAGAACAGTCAGTCTTCTTGTACTTAAGTCGGCATTGTGCCTATTTTATTTAATTCCGATGCAATTTCTGTGTTTCATCGTCAATAAGAAGGTCCAAGGGATACAGTAAACCTGAAGTGAATAATCGGAATATATTACTAGTGTCACAGGAATGGTTCAAACATAGTCAGTAAGAAGAGTCAGTCTCCTTGTACTTAAGTCGACATTGTGCCTTTTGTATTTAATTCCGATGCAATATCTGTGTTTCATCGTCAATAAGAAGGGCAGAGGGATGCAGTAAACCTGAAGTGAAGCATCGGACTCTGTAACTAGCGTCACAGGAATGGTTCAAAGCATAGACTAAAAGTAGAGTCAGTCTTCTTTTACTTAAGTCGGCATTGTGCCTTTTGTATTTAATTCCGATGCAATATCTGTGTTTCATCGTCAATAAGAAGGTCAGATCGATACAGTAAACCTGAAGTGAAGCATCGGAATCTATAACTAGTGTCACAGGAATGGTTCAAAGCATAGAAAGTAGGAAGAGTCAGTCTTCTTGTACTTAAGTCGGCATTGTGCCTTTTCTATTTAATTCCGATGCAATTTCTGTGTTTCATCGTCATTAAGATGGTCAGAGGGATTCAGGAAACCTGAAGTGAAGCATCGGAATCTGTAACTAGCGTCACAGGAATGGTTCAAAACATAGACAGCAAGAAGAGTCAGTCTTCTTGTACTTAAGTCGGCATTGTGCCTTTTCTACTTAATTCCGATGCAATTTCTGTGTTTCATCGTCAATAAGAAGGTCCAAGGGATACAGTAAACCTGAAGTGATGCATCGGAATCTATAACTAGTGTCACAGGAATGGTTCAAACCATAGACAGTAAGAAGAGTCAGTCTTCTTGTACTTAAGTCGGCATTGTGCCTTTTCTATTTAATTCCGATGCAATTTCTGTGTTTCATCGTCAGTAAGATGGTCAGAGGGATACAGTAAACCTGAAGTGAAGCATCGGAATCTATAACTAGTGTCACAGGAATGGTTCAAACATATTCAGTAAGAAGAGTCAGTCTTCTAGTACATTAGTCGGCATTGTGCCTTTTCAATTTAATTCCGATGCAATTTCTGTGTTCATCGTCAATAAGCAGGTCCAAGGGATACAGTAAACCTGAAGTGAAGCATCGGAATCTATAACTAGGTTCACAGGAATGGTTTAAAACATAGACAGTTAGAACAGTCAGTCTTCTTGTACTTAAGTCGGCATTGTGCCTATTGTATTTAATTCCGATGCAATTTCTGTGTTTCATCGTCAATAAGAAGGTCAGAGGGATACAGTAAACCTGAAGTGAAGCATCGGAATCTGTAACTAGTGTCACAGGAATGGTTCAAATCATAGACAGTAGGAAGAGTCAGTCTTCTTGCACTTAATTCGGCATTGTGCATTTTCTATTTAATTCCGTTGCACTTTCTGTGTTTCATCGTCAATAAGACGGTCCAAGGGATACAGTACACCTGAAATGAAGCATCGGATTCTATAACTAGTGTCACAGGAATGGTTCGAAACATAGACAGTGGGAAGAGTCAGTCTACATGTACTTAAATCGGTTTTGTGCCTTTTGTATTTAATTCCGATGCAATTTCTGTGTTTCATCGTCAATACGAAGATCAGAGTGATACAATAAACCAGAAGAGAAGCATCGGAATCTATAACTAGTGTCACAGGAATGGTTCCCAATATAGTCGGTAAGAAGAGTCAGTCTTCATGTACTTAAGTCGGCATTGTGCCTTTTGTATTTAATTCCGATGCAATTTCTGTGTTTTATCGTCAATAAGAAGGTCAGCGGGATACAGTAAACCTGAAGTGAAGCATCGGAATCTATAACTAGTGTCACAGGAATGGTTCAAAATATAGACAGTAAGATGGGTCAGTCTTCTTATACTTAAGTCGGCATTGTGCCTTTTGTATTTAATACTGATGGAATTTCTGTGTTTCATCGTCAATAAGAAGGTCCGAGGGATACAGTAAACCTGAAGTGAAGCATCGGAATCTATAACTAGTGTCACAGGAATGGTTCAAAACATAGACAGTAAGGAGAGTCAGTCTTCTTGTACTTAAGTCGGCATTGTTCCTTTTGTATTTAATTCCGATGCAATTTCTGTGTTTCATCGTCAATAAGAAGGTCAGAGGGTTACAGTAAACCTGAAGTGAAGCATCGGAATCTATAACTAGTGTGAGAGGAATGGTTCAAAACAGTCAGTATGAAGAGTCAGTCTTCTTGTACTTAAGTCGGCATTGTGCCTTTTGTATTTAATTCCGATGCAATTTCTGTGTTTCATCGTTAATAAGAAGGTCAGAGGGATACAGTAAATCTGAAGTGAAGCATCGGAATCTATAACTAGTGTCACAGGAATGGTTCAAAACATAGACAGTAGGAAGAGTAAGTCTTCTTGTACTTAAATCGGCATTGTGCCTTTTCTATTCAATTCCGAAGCACTTTCTGTGTTTCATCGTCAATAAGAAGGTCCAAGGGATAAAGTAAACCTGAAAGAAGATTCGGAATCACCAACTAAGGTCATAGGAATGTTTCAAAACATAGACAGTAGGAAGAATCAGTCTACATGTACTTAAGTCGGCATTGTGCCTTTTGTATTTAATTTCGATGTAATTTCTGTGTTTCATCGTCAATAAGAAGGTCAGAGGGATACAGTAAACCTGAAGTGAAGCATCGGAATCTATAATTAGTGTCACAGGAATGGTTCTAAACATAGGCAGTAAGAAGAGTCAGTCTTCTTGTACTTAAGTCGGCATTGTCCTTTTCTATTTAATTCCGATAATATTTCTGTGTTTCATCGTCTATAAGAAGGTCCAAGGGAAGCAGTAAACCTGGAGAGAAGCATCGGAATCTATAACTAGTGTCTCACGAATGGTTCAAACATAGACAGTAAGAAGAGTCAGTCTTCTTGTACATATGTCGGAATTGGGCCCTTTTCAATTTAATTCAGATGCAATTACTCTGTTTCATCGTCAATAAGAAGATCAGAGGGATACAGTAAACATGAAGTGAAGCATCAGAATCTCTAACTAGTATCAGAGGAATGGTTCAAATCATAGTCAGTAAGAAGAGTCAGTCTTCTTGTACTTACGTCGGCATTGTGCCTTTTGTATTTAATTCCGAAGCAATATCTGTGTCTCATCGTCAATAAGAAAGTCCAAGTGATACAGTAAACCAGAAGTGAAGCATCGGAATCTGTAACTAGCGTCACAGGAATAGTTCAAATATTAGACAGTAAGAATAGTCAGTCTTCTTGTACTTAAGTCGGCATTGTGCCTTTTCTATTTAATTCCGATGCAATTTCTGTATTTCATCGTTAATAAGAAGGTCAGAGGGATACAGTAAACCTGAGGTGAAGAATTGGAATCTATAACTAGTGTCACAGGAATGGTTCAAAACCTAGTCAGAAAGAAGAGTCAGTCTTCTAGTACTTAAAACGGCATTGTGACTTTCCTATTTAATTCCGATGCAATTTCTGTGTTTCAACGTCAATAAGAAGGTCTAAGGGATACAGTAAACCTGAAGAGAAGCATCGGAATCAATAAGTAGTGTCACAGGAATGGTTCAAATCATAGTCAGTAAGAAGAGTCAGTCTTCTTGTACTTAAGTCGGCATTGTGCCTTTTCTATTTAATTCCGATGCAATTTCAGTGTTTCATCGTCAATAAGAACGTCTAAGGGATACAGTAAACCTGAAGTGAATCTTCGGAATCTAGAAACTTGAATCACAGGAATGATTCAAAACATAGACAGTAGGAAGAGTCAGTCTTCTTGTATTTAAGTCGGCATCGTGCCTTTTCTATTTAATTCCGATGCAATTTCTGTGTTTCATCTTCAATAAGAATGTCAGAGGGATACAGTGAACCTGAAGTGAAGCATCGGAATCTGTAACTATCGTCACAGGAATGGTTCAAAACATAGAGAGTAAGAAGAGTCAGTCTTCTTGTACTTAAGTCGGCATTGTGCCTTTTCTATTTAATTCCGATGCCATTTCTGTGTATCTTCGTCAATAAGAAGGTCCAAGGGATACAGTGAATCTGAAGTGAAGCATCGGAATCTATATCTAGTTTCACAGGAATGGTTCAAAACATAGAATGTAAGGAGAGTCAGTCTTCTTGTACGTAAGTCGGCATAGTGCCATTTGTATTTAATTCCGATGGTATTTCAGTGTTTCATCGTCAACAAGAAGTTCAGAGGGATCCAGTAAACCTGAAGTGAAGCATCGGAATCTGTAACTAGCGTCACAGGAATGGTTCAAAACATAGACAGTAAGAAGAGTCAGTCTTCTTGTACTTAAGTCGGCATTGTGCCTTTTCTATTTAATTCCGATGCCATTTCTGTGTTTCATCGTCAATAAGAAGGTCCAAGGCATACAGTAAATCTTAAGTGAAGCATCGGAATCTATATCTAGTTTCACAGGAATGGTTCAAAACATAGAATGTAAGGAGAGTCAGTCTTCTTGTACTTAAGTCGGCATAGTGCCTTTTGTATTTAATTCCGATGCTATTTCAGTGTTTCATCGTTAATAAGAAGGTCAGAGGGATACAGTAAACCTGGAGTGAAGCATCGGAATCTATAACTAGGGTCAATGGAATGGTTCCAAACATAGTCAGGAGGATGAGTCAGTCTTCTTGTACTTAAGTCGGCATTGTGCCTTCTCTATTTAATTCCGATGCAATTTCTGTGTTTCATCGTCAATAAGAAGGTCCAAGGGATACAGTAAACCTGAAGTGAATCATCGGAATCTATAATTAGTGTCACAGGAATGGTTCAAAACATAGTCAGTAAGAAGAGTCAGTCTTCTTGTACTTAAGTCGGCATTGTGCCTCTTGTATTTAATTCCGATGCAATTTCTGTGTTTCATCGTCTATAAGAAGGTCAGAGGGATACAGTAAACCTGAAGTGAAGCATCGGAATCTATAACTAGTGTCACAGGAATGGTTGAAAACATAGACAGTAAGAAGGGTCAGTCTTCTTGTATTTAAGTCGGCATTGTGCCTTATGTACTTAATTCCGATGTAATTTCTGTGTTTCATCGTCATTAAGAAGGTCGAAGGGATACAGTAAACCTGAAGTGAAACATCGGAATCTATAACTAGTGTCACAGGAAAGGTTCAAAACATAGACAAAAAGAAGAGTCAGTCTTCTTGTACTTAAGTCGGCATTGTGCCTTTTGTATTTAATTCCGATGCAATTTTCTGTGTTTCATCGTCAATAAGAAGGTCCAAGGGATACAGTAAATCTGAGGTGAAGCATTGGAATCTATAACTAGTGTCACAGGAATGGTTCAAACCATAGACTGTATGAAGAGTCAGACTTCTTGTACTCAAGTCGGCATTGTGCTTTTTCTATTTAATTCCGATGCAATTTCTGTGCTTCATCGTCAGTAAGAAGGTCAGAGGGATACAGTATACCTGAAGTGAAGCATCGAAATCTATAACTAGTGTCACAGGAATGGTTCAAAACATATTCAGTAAGAAGAGTCAGTCTTCTTGAACTTAAATTGGCATTGTGCCTTTTCAATTTAATTCCGATGCAATATCTGTGTTTCATCGCCAATACGAAGGTCAGAGTCATCCAATAAACCAGAAGTGCAGCATCGGAATCTATAACTAGTGTCACAGGAATGGTTCCATACATAGTCAGTAAGAAGAGTCAGTCTTCTTGTACTTAAGTCGGCATTGTCCTCTTGTATTTAATTCCGTTGCAATTTCTGTGTTTTATCGTCAATGAGGAGGTCAGAGGGAAACAGTAAACCTGAAGTGAAGCATCGGAATCTATAACTAGTGTCACAGGAATGGTTCAAAGCATAGACGGTAAGATGGGTCAGTCTTCTTGTACTTAAGTCTGCATTGTGCCTTTTGTATTTAATACCGATGCAATTTCTGTGTTTCATCGTCAATAAGATGGTCCAAGGGATACAGTAAACCTGAAGTGAAGCATCGGAATCTATAACTAGTGTCACAGGAATGGTTCAAAACATAGACAGTAAGGAGAGTCAGCTTTCTTGTACTTAAGTCGGCATTGTGCCATATGTATATAATTCCGATGCAATTTCTGTGTTTCATCGTCAATAAGAAGGTCCAAGGGATACAGTAAACCTGAAGTGAAGCATCAGAATCTATAACTAGTGTCACAGGAATGGTTCAAAACATACACAGTAAGGAGAGTCAGACTTCTTGTACTTAAGTCGGCATTGTGCCATATGTATATAATTGCGATGCAATTTCTGTGTTTCATCGTCAATAAGATGGTCAGAAGGTTACAGTAAACATGAAGTGAAACATCGGAATCTATAACTAGTGTCACGGGAATGGTTCAAAACAGTCAGTAAGAAGAATCAGTCTTCTTGTACTTAAGTCAGCATTGTGCCTTTTCTAATTAATTCCGATGCAATTTCAGTGTTTCATCGTATATAAGAAGTTCAGAGGGATACAGTAGTCCTGAAGTGAAGCATCGGAATCAATAACTAGTGTCACAGGAATGGTTCAAAACATAGACAGTAGGAAGAGTCAGTCTTCTTGTACTTTAGTCGGCATTGTGCATTTTGAATTTAATTCCGATTCAATTTCTGTGTTTCGGCGTCAATAAGAAGGTCCAAGGGATACAGTAAACCTTAAGTGAAACATCGGAATCTATAACTAGTGTCACAGGAATGGTTCAAAGCAGTCAGTAAGAAGAGTTAGTCTTCTTGTACTTAAGTCGGCATTGTTCCTTTTGTATTTAATTCCGATGCAATTTCTGTGTTTCATCGTCAATAAGAAGGTCAGAGGGTTACAGTAAATCCGAAGTGAAGCATCGGAATCTATAACTTGTGTGAGAGGAATGGTTCAAAACAGTCAGTATGAAGAGTCAGTCTTCTTGTACTTAAGTCGGCATTGTGTCTTTTGTATTTTTTTTTTTTCCGATTCAATTTCTGTGTTTCATCGTCAATAAGAAGGTCAGAGGGATACAGTAAACCTGAAGTGAGGCATCGGAATCTATAACTAGTGTCACAGGAATGGATCAAAACATAGACAGTAGGAAGAGTCAGTCTTCTTGTACTCAAATCGGCATTGTGCCTTTTCTAATTAATTCCGATGCACTTTCTGTGTTTCATTGTCAATAAGAAGGTCGAAGGGATACAGTAAACGTCAAATGAAGCATCGGAATCAATAACTAAGGTCACAGGAATGTTTCAAAGCATAGACAGTACGAAGAATCAGTCTACATGTACTTAAGTCGGCATTGTGTCTTTTGTATTTAATTTCGATGCAATTTCTGTGTTTCATCGTCAATAAGAAGGTCAGAGGGATACAGTAAACCTGAAGTGAAGCATCGGAATCTATAACTAGTCTCACAGGAATGGTTCCAAACATAGTCAGTAAGAAGAGTCAGTCTTCTTGTACTTATGTCGGCATTGTGCTCTCTGTATTTAATTCCGATACAATTTCTGTGTTTCATCGTCTATAAGAAGGTCCAAAGGATGCAGTAAAGCTGAAGTGAAGCATCGGAATCTATAACTAGTGTCACACGAATGGTTCAAAACATAGACAGTAAGAAGAGTCAGTCTTCTTGTACTTAAGTCGGCATTTTGCCGTTTTCAATTTAATTCCGAAGCAATTACTGTGTTTCATCGTCAATAAGAAGGTCAGAGGGATACAGTAAACCTGAAGTGAAGCATCGGAATCTCTAACTAGTGTCACAGGAATGGTTCAAAACAAAGTCAGTAAGAAGAGTCAGTTGTCTTGTACTTACGTCGGCATTGTGCCATTTGTATTTAATTCCGATGCAATATCTGTGTCTCATCGTCAATAAGAGGGTCCAAGTGATACGGTAAACCTGAAGTGAAGCATCGGAATCTGTATCTAGCGTCACAGGAATGGTTCAAAACATAGACAGCAAGAACAGTCAGTCTTCTTGTACTTAAGTCAGCTTTGTGCCATTTGTATTTAAATCCAATGCAATTACTGTGTTTCATCGTCAATATGAAGGTCACAGGGATACAGTAAACCTGAAGTGAAGCATCGGAATCTATAACTAGTGTCACAGGAATGGTTCAAACCATAGACAGTAAGAAGAGTCAGTCTTCTTGTACTTAAATTGGCATTGTGCCTTTTCAATTTAATTCCGATGCAATATCTGTGTTTCATTGTCAATACGATGGTCAGAGTGATCCAATAAACCAGAAGTGAAGCATCGGAATCTATAACTAGTGTCACAGGAGTGCTTCCAATCATAGTCAGTAAGAAGAGTCAGTCTTCTTGTACTTACGTCGGCATTGTGCCTTTTGTATTTAATTCCGATGCAATTTCTGTGTTTTATCGTCAATAAGGAGGTCAGAGGGATACAGCAAACCTGAAGTGAAGCATCGGAATCTATAACTAGTGTCACAGGAATGGTTCAAAGCATAGACAGTAAGATGGGTCAGTCTTCTTGTACTTAAGTCGGCATTGTGCCTTTTGTATTTAATACTGATGGAATTTCTGTGTTTCATCGTCAATAAGAAGGTCCAAGGGATACAGTAAACCTGAAGTGAAGCATCGGAATCTATAATTAGTGTCTCAGGAATGGTTCAAAACATAGACAGTAAGGAGAGTCAGTCTTCTTGTACTTAAGTCGGCATTGTGCCTTTTGTATTTAATTCCGATGCAATTTCGGTGTTTCATCGTCAATAAGAAGGTCAGAGGGTTACAGTAAACCTGAAGTGAAGCATCGGAATCTATAACTAGTGTGAGAGGAATGGTTCAAAACAGTCAGTTAGAAGAGTCAGTCTTCTTGTACTTAAGTCGGCATTGTGCCTTTTGTATTTAATTCCGATGCACATTCTGTGTTTCATCGTCAATAAGAAGGTCCAAGGGATACAGTAAACCTGAAATGAAGATTCGGAATCAACAACTAAGGTCATAGGAATGTTTCAAAACATAGACAGTAGGAAGAATCAGTCTACATGTACTTAAGTCGGCATTGTGCCTTTTGTATTTAATTTCGATGTAATTTCTGTGTTTCATCGTCAATAAGAAGGTCAGAGGGATACAGTAAACCTGAAGTGAAGCATCGGAATCTATAATTAGTGTCACAGGAATGGTTCTAAACATAGGCAGTAAGAAGAGTCAGTCTTCTTGTACTTAAGTCGGCATTGTGCCTTTTCTATTTAATTCCGATAATATTTCTGTGTTTCATCGTCTATAAGAAGGTCCAAGGGAAGCAGTAAACCTGGAGTGAAGCATCGGAATCTATAACTAGTGTCACACGAATGGTTCAAAACATAGACAGTAAGAAGAGTCAGTCTTCTTGTACATAAGTCGGCATTGTGCCCTTTTCAATTTAATTCAGATGCAATTACTCTGTTTCATTGTCAATAAGAAGATCTGAGGGATACAGTAAACCTGAAGTGAAGCATCAGAATCTCTAACTAGTGTCACAGGAATGGTTCAAATCATATTCAGTAAGAAGAGTCAGTCTTCTTGTACTTACGTCGGCATTGTGCCTTTTGTATTTAATTCCGATGCAATATCTGTGTCTCATCGTCAATAAGAAAGTCCAAGTGATACAGTAAACCAGAAGTGATGCATCGGAATCTGTAACTAGCGTCACAGGAATAGTTCAAATCTTAGACAGTAAGAAGAGTCAGTCTTCTTGTACTTAAGTCGGCATTGTGCCTTTTCTATTTAATTCCGATGCAATTTCTGTATTTCATCGTTAATAAGAAGGTCAGAGGGATACAGTAAACCTGAGGTGAAGAATTGGAATCTATAACTAGTGTCACACGAATGGTTCAAAACATAGTCAGAAAGAAGAGTCAGTCTTCTAGTACTTAAGTCGGCATTGTGACTTTCCTATTTAATTCCGATGCAATTTCTGTGTTTCAACGTCAATAAGAAGGTCTAAGGGATACAGTAAAACTGAAGAGAAGCATCGGAATCTATAAGTAGTGTCACAGGAATGGTTCAAATCATAGTCAGTAAGAAGATTCAGTCTTCTTGTACTTAAGTCGGCATTGTGCTTTTTCTATTTAATTCCGATGCAATTTCAGTGTTTCATCGTCAATAAGAACGTCCAAGGGATACAGTAAACCTGAAGTGAAGCTTCGGAATCTATAACTAGTATCACAGAAATGTTTCAAAACATAGACAGTAGGAAGAGTCAGTCTTCTTGTACTTAAGTCGGCATCGTGCCTTTTCTATTTAATTCCGATGCAATTTCTGTGTTTCATCTTCTATAAGAAGGTCAGAGGGACACAGTAAACCTGAAGTGAAGCATCGGAATCTGTAACTATCGTCTCAGGAATGGTTCAAAACATAGACAGTAAGAAGAGTCAGTCTTCTTGTACTTAAGTCGGCATTGTGCCTTTTCTATTTAATTCCGATGCCATTTCTGTGTTTCATCGTCAATAAGAAGGTCCAAGGGATACAGTGAATCTGAAGTGAATCATCGGAATCTATAATTAGTGTCACAGGAATGGTTCAAAACATAGTCACTAAGAAGAGTCAGTCTTCTTGTACTTAAGTCGGCATTGTGCCTCTTGTATTTAATTCCGATGCAATTTCTGTGTTTCATCGTCTATAAGAAGGTCAGAGGGATACAGTAAACCTGAAGTGAAGCATCGGAATCTATAACTAGTGTCACAGGAATGGATCAAAACATAGACAGTAAGAAGGGTCAGTCTTCTTGTATTTAAGTCGGCATTGTGCCTTATATACTTAATTCCGATGTAATTTCTGTGTTTCATCGTCAATAAGAACGTCAGAGGGATACAGTAAACCTGAAGTGAAACATCGGAATCTATAACTATTGTCACAGGAATGGTTCAAAACATAGACAAAAAGAAGAGTCAGTCTTCTTGTACTTAAGTCGGCATTGTGCCTTTTGTATTTAATTCCCATGCAATTTCTGTGTTTCATCGTCAATAAGAAGGTCAGAGGGATACAGTAAACCTGAAGTGAAGCATCGGAATCTATAACTAGTGTCACAGGAATGTTTCAAAACAATCAGTAAGAAGAGTCAGTCTTCTTGTACTTAAGTCGGCATTGTGCCTTTTGTATTTAATTCCGATGCAATTTTCTGTGTTTCATCGTCAATAAGAATGTCCAAGGGATACAGTAAATCTGAGGTGAAGCATTGGAATCTATAACTAGTGGCACAGGAATGGTTCAAAACATTGACAGTAAGAAGAGTCAGTCTTCCTGTACTTATGTCGGCATTGTGCCTTTTCTTTTTAATTCCGATGCAATTTCTGTGTTTCATCGTCAATAAGAAGGTCGAATGGATAGAGGAAACCTGCAGTGAAGCATCGGAATCTATATCTAGTTTCACAGGAATGGTTCAAAACATAGACAGTAAGGAGAGTCAGTCTTCTTGTACTTAAGTCAGCATTGTGCCATTTGTATTTAATTCCGATACAATTTCTGTGTTTCATCGTCAATATGAAGGTCAGAGGGATACAGTAAACCTGAAGTGAAGCATCGCAATCTATAACTAGTGTCACAGGAATGGTTCAAACCATAGACTGTAAGAAGAGTCAGACTTCTTGTACTTAAGTCGGCATTGTGCTTTTTCTATTTAATTCCGATGCAATTTCTGTGTTTCTTCGTCAGTAAGAAGGTCAGAGGGATACAGTATACCTGAAGTGAAGCATCGAAATCTATAACTAGTGTCACAGGAATGGTTCAAAACATATTCACTAAGAAGAGTCAGTCTTCTTGTACTTAAATTGGCATTGTGCCTTTTCAATTTAATTCCGATGCAATATCTGTGTTTCATCGCCAATACGAAGGTCAGAGTGATCCAATAAACCAGAAGTGAAGCATCGGAATCAAAACTAGTGTCACAGGAATGGTTCCAAACATAGTCAGTAAGAAGAGTCAGTCTTCTTGTACTTAAGTCGGCATTGTGCCCTTGTATTTAATTCCGATGCAATTTCTGTGTTTTATCGTCAATGAGGAGGTCAGAGGGAAACAGTAAACCTGAAGTGAAGCATCGGAATCAATAACTAGTGTCACAGGAGTGGTTCAAAGCATAGACAGTAAGATGGGTCAGACTTCTTGTACTTAAGTCTGCATTGTGCCTTTTGTATTTAATACCGATGCAATTTCTGTGTTTCATCGTCAATAAGATGGTCCAAGGGATACAGTAAACCTTAAGTGAAGCATCGGAATCAATAACTAGTGTCACAGGAATGGTTCAAAACATAGACAGTAAGGAGAGTCAGCCTTCTTGTACTTAAGTCGGCATTGTGCCATATGTATATAATTCCGATGCAATTTCTGTGTCTCATCGTCAATAAGAAAGTCCAAGGGATACAGTAAACCTGAAGTGAAGCATTAGAATCTATAACTAGTGTCACAGGAATGGTTCAAAACATACACAGTAAGGAGAGTCAGACTTCTTGTACTTAAGTCGGCATTGTGCCATATGTATATAATTCCGATGCAATTTCTGTGTTTCATCGTCAATAAGATGGTCAGAAGGTTACAGTAAACGTGAAGTGAAACATCGGAATCTGTAACTAGTGTCACGGGAATGGTTCAAAACAGTCAGTAAGAAGAATCAGTCTTCTTGTACTTAAGTCAGCAATGTGCCTTTTCTAATTAATTCCGATGCAATTTCTGTGTTTCATCGTATATAAGAAGGTCAGAGGGATACAGTAGTCCTGAAGTGAAGCATCGGAATCAATAACTAGTGTCACAGGAATGGTTCAAAACATAGACAGTAAGAAGAGTCAGTATTCTTGTACTTAAGTCGGCATTGTGCTTTTTGTATTTAATTCCGATACAATTTCTGTGTTTCATCGTCTATAAGAAGGTCCAAGGGATGCAGTAAAGCTGAAGTGAAGCATCGGAATCTATAACTAGTGTCACACGAATGGTTCAAAACACAGACAGTAAGAAGAGTCAGTCTTCTTGTACTTAAGTCGGCATTTTGCCCTTTTCAATTTAATTCCGATGCAATTACTGTGTTTCATCGTCAATAAGAAGGTCAGAGGGATACAGTAAACCTGAAGTGAAGCATCGGAATCTCTAACTAGTGTCACAGGAGTGGTTCAAAACAAAGTCAGTAAGAAGAGTCAGTCTTCTTGTACTTACGTCGGCATTGTGCCATTTGTATTTAATTCCGATGCAATTTCTGTGTCTCATCGTCAATAAGAAGGTCCAAGTGATACGGTAAACCTGAAGTGAAGCATCGGAATCTGTAACTAGCGTCACAGGAATGGTTCAAAACATAGACAGCAAGAACAGTCCGTCTTCTTGTACTTAAGTGGGCATTGTGACTTTTCTATTTAATTCCGATGCAATTTCTGTGTTTCATCGTCAATAAGAAGGTCAGAGGAATACAGTAAACCTGAAGTGAAGCATCGGAATCTATAGCTAGTGTCACAGGAATGGTTCTAAACTTAGTCAGAAAGAAGAGTCAGTCTTCTTGTACTAAAGTCGGCATTGTGCCTATTCTATTTAATTCCGATGCCATTTCTGTGTTTCTTCGTCAATAAGAAGGTCCAAGGGATACAGTAAATCTGCAGTAAAGCATCGGAATCTATATCTAGTTTCACAGAAATGGTTCAAAACATAGAATGTAAGGAGAGTCAGTCTTCTTGTACTTAAGTCGGCATAGTGCCATTTGTATTTAATTCCGATGCTATTTCAGTGTTTCATCGTCAATAAGAAGGTCCAAGGGATACAGTAAATCTGAAGTGAAGCATCGGAATCTATATCTAGTTTCACAGAAATGGTTCAAAACATAGAATGTAAGGAGAGTCAGTCTTCTTGTACTTAAGACGGCATAGTGCCTTTTGTATTTAATTCCGATGCTATTTCAGTGTTTCATCGTTAATAAGAAGGTCAGAGGGATACAGTAAACCTGGAGTGAAGCATCGGAATCTATAACTAGGATCAATGGAATGGTTCCAAACATAGTCAGGAAGAAGCGTCAGTCTTCTTGTACTTAAGTCGGCATTGTGCCTTCTCTATTTAATTCCGATGCAATTTCTGTGTTTCATCGTCAATAAGAAGGTCCAAGGGATACAGTAAACCTGAAGTGAATCATCGGAATCTATAATTAGTGTCACAGGAATGGTTCAAAACATAGTCAGTAAGAAGAGTCAGTCTTCTTGTACTTAAGTCGGCATTGTGCCTCTTGTATTTAATTCCGATGCAATTTCTGTGTTTCATCGTCTATAAGAAGGTCAGAGGGATACAGTTAACCTGAAATGAAGCATCGGAATCTATAACTAGTGTCACAGGAATGGTTCGAAACATAGACAGTTAGAAGGGTCAGTCTTCTTGTATTTAAGTCGGCATTGTGCCTTATGTACTTAATTCCGATGTAATTTCTGTGTTTCATCGTCAATAAGAAGGTCGAAGGGATACAGTGAACCTGAAGTGAAACATCGGAATTAATAACTAGTGTCACAGGAATGGTTCAAAACATAGACAAATAGAAGAGTCAGTCTTCTTGTACTTAAGTCGGCATTGTGCCTTTTGTATTTAATTCCGATGCAATTTCTGTGTTTCATCGTCAATAAGAAGGTCAGAGGGATACAGTAAATCTGAAGTGAAGCATCGGAATCTATAACTAGTGTCACAGGAATGGTTCAAAACAGTCAGTAAGAAGAGTCACTCTTCTTGTACTTAAGTCGGCATTGTGCCTTTTGTATTTAATTCCGATGCAATTTTCTGTCTTTCATCGTCAATAAGAAGGTCCAAGGGATACAGTAAATCTGAGGTGAGGCATTGGAATCTATAACTAGTGGCACAGAAATGGTTCAAAACATTGACAGTAAGAAGAGTCAGTCTTCTTGTACTTCTGTCGGCATTGTGCCTTTTCTTTTTAATTCCGATGCAATTTCTGTGTTTTATCGTCAATAAGAAGGTCCAAGGGATACAGTAAACCTGCAGTGAAGCATCGGAATCTATATCTAGTTTCACAGGAATGGTTCAAAACATAGACAGTAATGAGAGTCAGTCTTCCTGTACTTAAGTCAGCATTGTGCCATTTGTATTTAATTCCGATGCAATTTCTGTGTTTCATCGTCAATATGAAGGTCAGAGGGATACAGTAAACCTGAAGTGAAGCATCGCAATCTATAACTAGTGTCACAGGAATGGTTCAAACCATAGACTGTAAGAAGAGTCAGACTTCTTGTACTTAAGTCGGCATTGTGCTTTTTCTATTTAATTCCGATGCAATTTCAGTGTTTCATCGTCAGTAAGAAGCTCAGAGGGATACAGTATACCTGAAGTGAAGCATCGAAATCTATAACTAGTGTCACAGGAATGGTTCAAAACATATTCAGTAAGAAGAGTCTGTCTTCTTGTACTTAAATTGGCATTGTGCCTTTTCAATTTAATTCCGATGCAATATCTGTGTTTCATCGCCAATACGAAGGTCAGAGTGATCCAATAAACCAGAAGTGAAGCATCGTAATCTATAACTAGTGTCACAGGAATGGTTCCAAACATAGTCAGTAAGAAGAGTCAGTCTCCTTGCACTTAAGTCGGCATTGTGCCCTTGTATTTAATTCCGATGCAATTTCTGTGTTTTATCGTCAATGAGGAGGTCAGAGGGAAACAGTAAACCTGAAGTGAAGCTTCGGAATCTATAACTAGTGTCACAGGAGTGGTTCAAAGCATAGACAGTAAGATGGGTCAGTCTTCTTGTACTTAAGTCTGCATTGTGCCATTTGTATTTAATACCGATGCAATTTCTGTGTTTCATCGTCAATAAGATGGTCCAAGGGATACAGTAAACCTGAAATGAAGCATCGGAATCTATAACTAGTGTCACAGGAATGGTTCAAAACATAGACAGTGAGGAGAGTCAGCCTTCTTGTACTTAAGTCGGCATTGTGCCATATGTATATAATTCCGATGCAATATCTGTGTTTCATCGTCAATAAGAAGGTCCAAGGGATACAGTAAACCTGAAGTGAAGCATCAGAATCTATAACTAGTGTCACAGGAATGGTTCAAAACATACACAGTAAGGAGAGTCAGACTTCTTGTACTTAAGTCGGCATTGTAACATATGTATATAATTCCGATGCAATTTCTGTGTTTCATCGTCAATAAGATGGTCAGAAGGTTACAGTAAACATGAAGTGAAACATCGGAATCTATAACTAGTGTCACGGGAATGGTTTAAAACAGTCAGTAAGAAGAATCAGTCTTCTTGTACTTAAGTCAGCATTGTGCCTTTTCTAATTAATTCCGATGCAATTTCTGTGTTTCATCGTATATAAGAAGGACAGAGGGATACAGTAGTCCTGAAGTGAAGCATCGGAATCAGTAACTAGTGTCACAGGAATGGTTCAAAACATAGACAGTAGGAAGAGCCAGTCTTCTTGTACTTTAGTCGGCATTGTGCATTTTGAATTTAATTCCGATTCAATTTCTGTGTTTCGGCGTCAATAAGAAGGTCCAAGGGATACAGTAAACCTGAAGTCAAACATGGGGATCTATAACTAGTGTCACAGGAATGGTTCAAAGCAGTCAGTAAAAAGAGTCAGTCTTCTTGTACTTAAGTCGGCATTGTTCCTTTTGTATTTAATTCCGATGCAATTTCTGTGTTCCATCGTCAATAAGAAGGTCAGAGGGTTACAGTAAACCAGAAGTGAAGCATCGGAATCTATAACTTGTGTGAGAGGAATGGTTCAAAACAGTCAGTATGAAGAGTCAGTCTTCTTGTACTTTAGTCGGCATTGTGTCTTTTGTATTTAATTCCGATGCAATTTCTGTGTTTCATCGTCAATAAGAAGGTCGAAGGGATACAGTAAACATCAAATGAAGCATCGGAATGAATAACTAAGGTCACAGGAATGTTTCAAAGCATAGACAGTACGAAGAATCAGTCTTCTTGTACTTAAGTCGGCATTGTGCTTTTTGTATTTAATTCCGATACAATTTCTGTGTTTCATCGTCTATAAGAAGGTCCAAGGGATGCAGTAAAGCTGAAGTGACGCATCGGAATCTATAACTATTGTCACACGAATGGTTCAAAACATAGACAGTAAGAAGAGTCAGTCTTCTTGTACTTAAGTCGGCATTTTGCCCTTTTCAATTTAATTCCGATGCAATTACTGTGTTTCATCGTCAATAAGAAGGTCAGAGGGATACAGTAAACCTGAAGTGAAGCATCGGAATCTATAGCTAGTGTCACAGGAATAGTTCTAAACATAGTCAGAATGAAGAGTCAGTCTTCTTGTACTTAAGTCGGCATTGTGACTTTTGTATTTAATTCCGATGCAATTTCTGTGATTCATCGTCAATAAGAAGGTCCAAGGGATACAGTAAATCTGAGGTGAAGCATCGGAATCTATAAGTAGTGTCACAGGAATGGTTCAAAACATTGACAGTAAGAAGAGTCAGTCTTCTTGTACTTATGTCGGCATTGTGCGTTTTCTATTTAATTCCGATGCAATTTCTGTGTTTCATCGTCAATAAGAAGGTCCAAGGGATACAGTAAACCTGCAGTGAAGCATCGGAATGTATATCTAGTTTCACAGGAATGGTTCAAAACATAGACAGTAAGGAGAGTCTGTCTTCTTGTACTTAAGTCAGCTTTGTGCCATTTGTATTTAAATCCAATGCAATTTCTGTGTTTCATCGTCAATATGAAGGTCAGAGGGATACAGTAAACCTGAAGTGAAGCATCGGAATCTATAACTAGTGTCACAGGAATGGTTCAAACCATAGACAGTAAGAAGAGTCAGTCTTCTTGTACTTAAATTGGCATTGTGCCTTTTCAATTTAATTCCGATGCAATATCTGTGTTTCATCGTCAATACGAAGGTCAGAGTGATACAGTAAACCAGCAGTGAAGCATCGGAATCTATAACTAGTGTCACAGGAGTGGTTCCAATCATAGTCAGTAAGAAGAGTCAGTCTTCTTGTACTTAAGTCGGCATTGTGCGTTTTGTATTTAATTCCGATGCAATTTCTGTGTTTTAACGTCAATGAGGAATTCAGAGGGATACAGCAAACCTGAAGTGAAGCATCGGAATCTATAACTAGTGTCACAGGAATGATTCAAAGCATAGACAGTAAGATGGGTCAGTCTTCTTGTACTTAAGTCTGCATTGTGCCTTTTGTATTTAATACCGATGCAATTTCTGTGCTTCATCGTCAATAAGAAGGTCCAAGGGATACAGTAAACCTGAAGTGAAGCATCGGAATCTATAACTAGTGTCACAGGAATGGTACAAAACATAGACAGTAATGAGAGTCAGTCTTCTTGTACTTAAGTCGGCATTGTGCCGTGTGTATATAATTCCGATGCAATTTCTGTGTTTCATCGTCAATATGAAGGTCCAAGGGATACAGTAAACCTGAAGTGAAGCATCAGAATCTATAACTAGTGTTAGAGGAATGGTTCAAAACATATTCAGTAAGAAGAGTCAGTCGTCTTGTACTTAAAATTGCATTGTGGCTTTTCAATTTAATTCCGATGCAATATCTGTGTTTCATCGTCAATACGAAGGTCAGAGTGATCCAATAAACCAGAAGTGAAGCATCGGAGTCTATAAATAGTGTCACAGGAATGGTTCCAAACATAGTCAGTAAGAAGAGTCAGTCTTCTTGTCTTAAGTCGGCATTGTGCCTTTTGTATTTAATTCCGATACTATTTCTGTGTTTCATCGTCTATAAGAAGGTCCAAGGGATGCAGTAAAGCTGAAGTGAAGCATGGGAATCTATAACTAGTGTCACACGAATGGTTCAAAGCATAGACAGTAAGAAGAGTCAGTCTTCTTGTACTTATTTCGGCATTGTGCCCTTTTCAATTTAATTCCGATGCAATTACTGTGTTTCATCGTCTATAAGAAGGTCAGATGGATACAGTAAACCTGAAGTGAAGCTTCGGAATCTCTAACTAGTGTCACAGGAATGGTTCAAAACAAAGTCAGTAAGAAGAGTCAGTCTTCTTGTACTTACGTCGGCATTGTGCCTTTAATATTTAAATCCGATGCAATATCTGTGTCTCATCGTTAATAAGAAGGTCCAAGTGATACAGTAAACCTGAAGTGAAGCATCGGAATCTGTAACTAGCGTCACAGGAATGGTTCACAACATAGACAGCAAGAACAGTCAGTCTTCTTGTACTTAAATCGGCATTGTCCCTTTTCTATTTAATTCCGATGCAATATCTGTGTTTCATCGTCAATACGAAGGCCAGAGTGATACAATAAACCGGAAGTGAAGCATCGGAATCTATAACTAGTGTCACAGTAATGGTTCCAAACATAGTCTGTAAGAAGAGTCAGTCTTCTTGTACTTATGTCGGCATTGTGCCTTTTGTATTTAATTCCGATGCAATTTCTGTGTTATATCGTCAATAAGGAGGTCAGAGGGATACAGTAAACTTGAAGGGAAGCATCGGAATCTATAACTAGTGTCACAGGAATGGTTCAAAGCCTAGACAGTAAGATGGGTCAGTCTTCTTGTACTTAAGTCTGCATTGTGCCTTTTGTATTTAATTCCGATGCAATTTCTGTGTGTTATCGTCAATAAGGAGGTCAGAGGGATACAGCAAACCTGAAGTGAAGCATCGGAATCTATAACTAGTGTCACAGGAATGGTTCAAAGCATAGATAGTAAGATGGGTCAGTCTTCTTGTACTTAAGTCTGCATTGTGCCTTTTGTATTTAATACCGATGCAATTTCTGTGCTTCATCGTCAATAAGAAGGTCCAAGGGATACAGTAAACCTGAAGTGAAGCATCGGAATCTATAACTAGTGTCACAGGAATGGTACAAAACATAGACAGTAATGAGAGTCAGTCTTCTAGTACTTAAGTCGGCATTGTGCCGTGTGTATATAATTCCGATGCAATTTCTGTGTTTCATCGTCAATATGAAGGTCCAAGGGATACAGTAAACCTGAAGTGAAGCATCAGAATCTATAACTAGTATTACAGGAAAGGTTCAAAACATATTCAGTAAGAAGAGTCAGTCGTCTTGTACTTAAAATGGCATTGTGGCTTTTCAATTTAATTCCGATGCAATATCTGTGTTTCATCGTCAATACGAAGGTCAGAGTGATCCAATAAACCAGAAGTGAAGCATCGGAGTCTATAAATAGTGTCACAGGAATGGTTCCAAACATAGTCAGTAAGAAGAGTCAGTCTTCTTGTTCTTAAGTCGGCATTGTGCCTTTTGTATTTAATTCCGATACTATTTCTGTGTTTCATCGTCTATAAGAAGGTCCAAGGGATGCAGTAAAGCTGAAGTGAAGCATGGGAATCTATAACTAGTGTCACACGAATGGTTCAAAGCATAGACAGTAAGAAGAGTCAGTCTTCTTGTACTTATGTCGGCATTGTGCCCTTTTCAATTTAATTCCGATGCAATTACTGTGTTTCATCGTCAATAAGAAGGTCAGATGGATACAGTAAACCTGAAGTGAAGCATCGGAAACTCTAACTAGTGTCACAGGAATGGTTCAAAACAAAGTCAGTAAGAAGAGTCAGTCTTCTTGTACTTACGTCGGCATTGTTCCTTTTGTATTACATCCGATGCAATATCTGTGTCTCATCGTTAATAAGAAGGTCCAAGTGATACAGTAAACCTGAAGTGAAGCATCGGAATCTGTAACTAGCGTCACAGGAATGGTTCAAAACATAGACAGCAAGAACAGTCAGTCTTCTTGTACTTAAATCGGCATTGTCCCTTTTCTATTTAATTCTGATGCAATATCTGTGTTTTATCGTCAATAAGGAGGTCAGAGGGATGCAGTAAACTTGAAGTGAAGCATCGGAATCTATAACTAGTGTCACAGGAATGGTTCAAAACATAGACAGTATGGAGAGTCAGTCTTCTTGTACTTAAGTCGCCGTTGTGCCATATGTATATAATTCCGATGCAATTTCTGTGTTTCATCGTCAATAAGATGGTCAGAAGGATACAGTAAACCTGAATGAAACATCGGAATCTATAACTAGTGTCACAGGAATGGTTTAAAACAGTCAGTAAGAAGAGTCAGTCTTCTTGTACTTAAGTCAGCATTGCGACTTTTCTATTTAATTCCGATGCAATTTCTGTGTTTCATCGTATATAAGAAGGTCAGAGGGATACAGTAGTCCTGAAGTGAAGCATCGGAATCAATGACTAGTGTCACAGGAATGGTTCATAACATAGACAGTAGGATGAGTCAGTCTTCTTGTACTTAAGTCGGCATTGTGCATTTTGAATTTAATTCCGATTCAATTTCCGTGTTTCGGCGTCAATAAGATGGTCCAAGGGATACAGTAAACCTGAAGTGAAACATCGGAATCTATAACAAGTGTCACAGGAATGGTTCAAACAGTCAGTAAGATGAGACAGTCTTCTTGTACTTAAGTCAGCATTGTGCCTTTTCCATTAAATTCCGATGCACTTTCTGTGTTTCATCGTCAATATGAAGGTCAGGGGGATACAGTATTTCTGAAGTGAAGCATCGGAATCTATAACTAGTGTCACAGGAAAGGTTCAAACCATAGACAGTAAGAAGAGTCAGTCTTCTTGTACTTAAGTCGGCATTGTCCCTTTTCTATTTAATTCCGATGCAATTTCTGTGTTTCATCGTCAGTAAGAAGGTTAGAGGGATACAGTATACCTGAAGTGAAGCATCGGAATCTATAACTAGCGTCACAGGAATGGTTCAAAACATATTCAGAAAGAAGAGTCAGTCTTCTTGTACTGAAATTGGCATTGTGCCTTTTCAATTTAATTCCGATGCAATATCGGTGTTTCATCGTCAATACGAAGATCAGAGTGATACAATAAACCAGAAGTAAAGCATCGGAATCTATAACTAGTGTCACAGGAATGGTTCCAAACATAGTCAGTAAGAAGAGTCAGTCTTCTTGTACTTAAGTCGGCATTGTGCCATATGTATATAATTCCGATGCATTTTGTGTGTTTCATCGTCAATAAGACGGTCCAAGGGATACAGTAAACCTGAAGTGATGCATCAGAATCTATAACTAGTGTCACAGGAATGGTTCAAAACAGTCAGTAAGAAGAGACAGTCTTCTTGTACTTAAGTTAGCATTGTGCCTTTTCTATTTTATTCCGATGCAATTGCTGTGTTTCATCGTCAATAAGAAGGTCCAAGGGATACAGTTAACATGAAGTGAAGCATCGGAATCTATAACTAGTGTCACAGGAATGGTTCAAAACAGTCAGTAAGAAGAGACAGTCTTCTTGTACTTAAGTCAGCATTGTGCCTTTTCTATTTAATTCCGATGCAATTTCTGTGTTTCATCGTCAATAAGAAGGTCCAAGGGATACATTAAACATGAAGTGAAGCATCGGAATCTATAACTAGTGTCACAGGAATGGTTCAAAACATAACCAAAAAGAAGAGTCAGTCTTCTTGTACTTAAGTCGGCATTGTTCCTTGTGTATTTAATTCCGATGCAATTTCTGTGTTTCATCGTCAATAAGAAGGTCAGAGGGTTACAGTAACCCTGAAGTGAAGCATCGGAATCTATAACTTGTGTGAGGGGAATGGTTCAAAACAGTCAGTAGGAAGAGTCAGTCTTCTTGTACTTACGTCGGCATTGTTCCTTTTGTATTTAATTCCTATGCAATATCTGTGTCTCATCGTCAATAAGAAGGTCCAAGTGATACAGTAAACCTGAAGTGAAGCATCGGAATCTGTAACTAGCGTCACAGGAATGGTTCAAAACATAGACAGAAGAACAGTCAGTCGTCTTGTACTTAAGTCGGCATTGTGCCTTTTCTATTTAATTCCGATGCAATTTCTTTATTTCATCGTCTATAAGAAGGTCAGAGGGATACAGTAAACCTGAAGTGAAGCATCGGAATCTATATCTAGTTTCACAGGAATGGTTCAAAACATAGAATGTAAGGAGAGTCAGTCTTCTTGTACTTAAGTCGGCATAGTGCCATTTGTATTTAATTCCGATGCTATTTCAGTGTTTCATCGTCAATAAGAAGGTCAGAGGGATACAGTAAACCTGAAGTTAAGCATCGGAATCTGTAACTAGCGTCACAGGAATGGTTCAAATCATAGACAGTAAGAAGAGTCAGTCTTCTTGTACTTAAGTCGGCATTGTGCCTTTTCTATTTAATTCCGATGCCATTTCTGTGTTTCATCGTCAATAAGAAGGTCCAAGAGATACAGTAAATCTGAAGTGAAGCATCGGAATCTATATCTAGTTTCACAGGAATGGTTCAAAGAATAGAATGTAAGGAGAGTCAGTCTTCTTGTACTTAAGTCGGCATAGTGCCTTTTGTATTTAATTCCGATGCTATTTCAGTGTTTCATCGTTAATAAGTAGGTCAGAGGGATACAGTAAACCTGGAGTGAAGCATCGGAATCTATAACTAGGATCAATGGAATGGTTCCAAACATAGTCAGGAACAAGAGTCAGTCTTCTTGTACTTAAGTCGGCATTGTGCCTTCTCTATTTAATTCCGATGCAATTTCTGTGTTTCATCGTCAATAAGAAGGTCCAAGGGATACAGTAAACCTGAAGTGAATCATCGGAATCTATAACTAGTGTCACAGGAATGGTTCAAAACATAGACAGTAAGAAGGGTCAGTCTTCTTGTATTTAAGTCGGCATTGTGCCTTATGTACTTAATTCCGATGTAATTTCTGTGTTTCATCGTCAATAAGAAGGTCGAAGGGATACAGTAAACCTGAATTGAAACATCGGAATTTATAACTAGTGTCACAGGAATGGTTCAAAACATAGACAAAAAGAAGAGTCAGTCTTCTTGTACTTAAGTCGGCATTGTGCCTTTTGTATTTAATTCCGATGCAATTTCTGTGTTTCATCGTCAATAAGAAGGTCAGAGGGATACAGTAAACTTGAAGTGAAGCATCGGAATCTATAACTAGTGTCACAGGAATGGTTCAAAACAGTCAGTAAGAAGAGTCAGTCTTCTTGAACTTAAGTCGGCATTGTGCCTTTGGTATTTAATTCCGATGCAATTTTCTGTGTTTCATCGTCAATAAGAAGGTCAGAGGGATACAGTAAATCTGAGGTGAAGCATTGGAATCTATAACTAGTGGCACAGGAATGGTTCAAAACATTGACAGTAAGAAGAGTCAGTCTTCTTGTACTTATGTCGGCATTGTGCCTTTTCTTTTTAATTCCGATGCAATTTCATGTTTCATCGTCAATAAGAAGGTCCAAGGGATACAGTAAACCTGAAGTGAAGCATCGGAATCCATAACTAGTGTCACAGGAATGGTTAAAACATAGACAGTGAGGAGAGTCAGCCTTCTTGTACTTAAGTCGGCATTGTGCCATATGTATATAATTCCGATGCAATTTCTGTGTTTCATCGTCAATAAGAAGGTCCAAGGGATACAGTAAACCTGAAGTGAAGCATCAGAATCTATAACTAGTGTCACAGGAATGGTTCAAAACATACACAGTAAGGAGAGTCAGACTTCTTGTACTTAATTCGGCATTGTGCCATATGAATATAATTCCGATGCATTTTCTGTGTTTCATCGTCAATAAGATGGTCAGAAGGTTACAGTAAACATGAAGTGAAACATCGGAATCTATAACTAGTGTCACGGGAATGGTTCAAAACAGTCAGTAAGTAGAATCAGTCTTCTTGTACTTAAGTCAGCATTGTGCCTTTTCTAATTAATTCCGATGCAATTTCTGTGTTTCATCGTATATAAGAAGGTCAGAGGGATACAGTGGTCCTGAAGTGAAGCATCGGAATCAATAACTAGTGTCACAGGAATGGTTGAAAACATAGACAGTAGGAAGAGTCAGTCTTCTTGTACTTTAGTCGGCATTGTGCATTTTGAATTTAATTCCGATTCAATTTCTGTGTTTCGGCGTCAATAAGAAGGTCCAAGGGATACAGTAAACCTGAAGTGAAACATCGGAATCTATAACTAGTGTCACAGGAATGGTTCAAAGCAGTCAGTAAGAAGAGTAAGTCTTCTTGTACTTAAGTCAGCATTGTTCCTTTTGTATTTAATTCCGATGAAATTTCTGTGTTCCATCGTCAATAAGAAGGTCAGAGGGTTACAGTAAACCCGAAGTGAAGCATCGGAATCTATAACTTGTGTGAGAGAAATGGTTCAAAACAGTCAGTATGGAGAGTCAGTCTTCTTGTACTTAAGTCGGCATTATGTCTTTTGTATTTAATTCCGATGCAATTTCTGTGTTTCATCGTCAATAAGAAGGTCAGAGGGATACAGTAAACCTGAAGTGAAGCATCGGAATCTATAGCTAGTGTCACAGGAATGGTTCTAAACATAGTCAGAAAGAAGAGTCAGTCTTCTTGTGCTTAAGTCGGCATTGTGACTTTTCTATTTAATTCCGATGCAATTTCTGTGTTTCATCGTCAATAAGAAGGTCCAAGGGATACAGTAAATCTGAGGTGAAGCATCGGAATCTATAAGTAGTGTCACAGGAATGGTTCAAAACATTGACAGTAAGAAGAGTCAGTCTTCTTGTACTTATGTCGGCATTGTGCCTTTTCTATTTAATTCCGCTGCAATTTCTGTGTTTCATCGTTAATAAGAAGGTCCAAGGGATACAGTAAACCTGCAGTGAAGCATCGGAATGTATATCTAGTTTCACAGGAATGGTTCAAAACATAGACAGTAAGGAGAGTCAGTCTTCTTGTACTTAAGTCAGCTTTGTGCCATTTGTATTTAAATCCAATGCAATTTCTGTGTTTCATCGTCAATATGAAGGTCAGAGGGATACAGTAAACCTGAAGTGAAGCATCGGAATCTATAACTAGTGTCACAGGAATGGTTCAAACCATAGACAGTAAGATGTGTCAGTCTTCTTGTACTTAAATTGGCATTGTGCCTTTTCAATTTAATTCCGATGCAATATCTGTGTTTCATCGTCAATACGAAGGTCAGAGTGATACAGTAAACCAGAAGTGAAGCATCGGAATCTATAACTAGTGTCACAGGAGTGGTTCCAATCATAGTCAGTAAGAAGAGTCAGTCTTCTTGTACTTAAGTCGGCTTTGTGCCTTTTGTATTTAATTCCGATGCAATATCTGTGTTTTATCGTCAATGAGGAGGTCAGAGGGATACAGCAAACCTGAAGTGAAGCATTGGAATCTATAACTAGTGTCACAGGAATGGTTCAAAGCATAGACACTAAGATGGGTGAGTCTTCTTGAACTTAAGTCTGCATTGTGCCTTTTGTATTTAATACCGATGCAATTTCTGTGCTTCATCGTCAATACGAAGGTCCAAGGGATACAGTAAACCTGAAGTGAAGCATCAGAATCTATAACTAGTGTTACAGGAATGGTTCAAAACATATTCAGTAAGAAGAGTCAGTCGTCTTGTACTTAAAATGGCATTGTGGCTTTTCAATATAATTCCGATGCAATATCTGTGTTTCCTCGTCAATACGAAGGTCAGAGTGATCCAATAAACCAGAAGTGAAGCATCGGAGTCTATAAATAGTGTCACAGGAATGGTTCCAAACATAGTCAGTAAGAAGAGTCAGTCTTCTTGTTCTTAAGTCGGCATTGTGCCTTTTGTATTTAATTCCGATACTATTTCTGTGTTTCATCGTCTATAAGAAGGTCCAAGGGATGCAGTAAAGCTGAAGTGAAGCATGGGAATCTATAACTAGTGTCACACGAATGGTTCAAAGCATAGACAGTAAGAAGAGTCAGTCTTCTTGTACTTATGTCGGCATTGTGCCCTTTTCAATTTAATTCCGATGCAATTACTGTGTTTCTTCGTCAATAAGAAGGTCAGATGGATACATAAACCTGAAGTGAAGCATCGGAATCTCTAACTAGTGTCACAGGAATGGTTCAAAACAAAGTCAGTAAGAAGAGTCAGTCTTTTTGTACTTACGTCGGCATTGTGCCTTTTGTATTTAAATCCGATGCAATATCTGTGTCTCATCGTTAATAAGAAGGTCCAAGTGATACAGTAAACCTGAAGTGAAGCATCGGAATCTGTAACTAGCGTCACAGGAATGGTTCAAAACATAGACAGCAAGAACAGTCAGTCTTCTTGTACTTAAATCGGCATTGTCCTTTTTCTATTTAATTCCGATGCAATATCTGTGTTTCATCGTCAATACGAAGGCCAGAGTGATACAATAAACCGGAAGTGAAGCATCGGAATCTATAACTAGTGTTACAGTAATGGTTCCAAACATAGTCAGTAGGAAGAGTCAGTCTTCTTGTACTTAAGTCGGCATTGTGCCTTTTGTATTTAATTCCGATGCAATTTCTGTGTTATATCGTCAATAAGGAGGTCAGAGGGATACAGTAAACTTGAAGTGAAGCATCGGAATCTATAACTAGTGTCACAGGAATGGTTCAAAGCCTAGACAGTAAGATGGGTCAGTCTTCTTGTACTTAAGTCTGCATTGTGCCTTTTGTATTTAATTCCGATGCAATTTCTGTGTTTTATCGTCAATAAGGAGGTCAGAGGGATACAGTAAACCTGAAGTGAAGCATCAGAATCCATAACTAGTGTCACAGGAATGGTTCAAAACATACACAGTATGGAGAGTCAGTCTTCTTGTACTTAAGTCGCCGTTGTGCCATATGTATATAATTCCAATGCAATTTCTGTGTTTCATCGTCAATAAGATGGTCAGAAGGATACAGTAAACCTGAATGAAACATCGGAATCTATAACAAGTGTCACAGGAATGGTTCAAACAGTCAGTAAGATGAGACAGTCTTCTTGTACTTAAGTCAGCATTGTGCCTTTTCCATTAAATTCCGATGCACTTTCTGTGTTTCATCGTCAATATGAAGGTCAGGGGGATACAGTAATACTGAAGTGAAGCATCGGAATCTATAACTAGTGTCACAGGAAAGGTTCAAACCATAGACAGTAAGAAGAGTCAGTCTTCTTGTACTTAAGTCGGCATTGTCCCTTTTCTATTTAATTCCGATGCAATATCTGTGATTCATCGTCAATACGAAGATCAGAGTGATACAATAAACCAGAAGTGAAGCATCGGAATCTATAACTAGTGTCACACGAATGGTTCCAAACATAGTCAGTAAGAAGAGTCAGTCTTCTTGTACTTAAGTCGGCATTGTGCCTTTTGTATATAATTCCGATGTAATTTCTGTGTTATATCGTCAATAAGGAGGTCAGAGGGATACAGTAAACCTGAAGTGAAGCATCGGAATCTATAACTAGTTTCACAGGAATGGTTCAATGCCTAGACAGTAAGATGGGTCCGTCTTCTTGTACTTAAGTCTGCATTGCGCCTCTTGTATTTAATACCGATGCAATTTCTGTGTTTCATCGTCAATAAGAAGGTCCAAGGGATACAGTAAACCTGAAGTGAAGCATTGGAATTTATAACTAGTGTCACAGGAATGGTTCAAAACATAGACAGTAAGGAGAGTCAGTCTTCTTGTACTTAAGTCGGCATTGTGCCATATGTATATAATTCCGATGCAATTTGTGTGTCTCATCGTCAATAAGAAGGTCCAAGGGATACAGTAAACCTGAAGTGATGCATCAGAATCTATAACTAGTGTCACAGGAATGGTTCAAAACAGTCAGTAAGAAGAGACAGTCTTCTTGTACTTAAGTTAGCATTGTGCCTTTTCTATTTAATTCCGATGCAATTTCTGTGTTTCATCGTCAATAAGGAGGTCCAAGGGATACAGTAAACATGAAGTGAAGCATCGGAATATATAATTAGTGTCACAGGAATGGTTCAAAACAGTCAGTAAGAAGAGACAGTCTTCTTGTACTTAAGTCAGCATTGTGCCTTTTCTATTTAATTCCGATGCAATTTCTGTGTTTCATCGTCAATAAGAAGGTCCAAGGGATACATTAAACATGAAGTGAAGCATCGGAATCTATAACTAGTGTCACAGGAATGGTTCAAAACATAGACAAAAAGAAGAGTCAGTCTTCTTGTACTTAAGTCGGCATTGTTCCTCTTGTATTTAATTCCGTTGCAATTTCTGTGTTTCATCGTCAATAAGAAGGTCAGAGGGTTACAGTAACCCTGAAGTGAAGCATCGGAATCTATAACTTGTGTGAGAGGAATGGTTCAAAACAGTCAGTAAGAAGAGTCAGTCTTCTTGTACTTAAGTCGGCATTGTGCCTTTTGTATTTAATTCCGATGCAATTTCTGTGTTTCATCGTCAATAAGAAGGTCAGAGGGATACAGTAAACCTGAAGTGAATCATCGGAATCTCTAACTAGTGTCACGGGAATGGTTCAAAACAAAGTCAGTAGGAAGAGTCAGTCTTCTTGTACTTACGTCGGCATTGTGCCTTTTGTATTTAAATCCTATGTAATATCTGAGTCTCATCGTCAATAAGAAGGTCCAAGTGATACAGTAAACCTGAAGTGAAGCATCGGAATCTGTAACTAGCGTCACAGGAATGGTTCAAAACATAGACAGAAGAACAGACAATCTTCTTGTACTTAAGTCGGCTTTGTGCCTTTTCTATTTAATTCCGATGCAATTTCTGTGTTTCATCGTCTATAAGAAGGTCAGAGGGATACAGTAAACCTGAAGTGAAGCATCGGAATCTATAACTAGTGCCACACGAATGGTTCAAAACATAGACAGTAGGAAGAGTCAGTCTTCTTGTACTGAAGTCGGCATTGTGCCATTTGTGTTTAATTCGGATGCAATTTCTGTGTTTCATCGTCAATAAGAAGGTCAGAGGGATACAGTAAACCTGAAGTGAAGGATCGGAATCTATAACTAGTGTCACAGGAATGGTTCAAAACAGTCAGTAAGAAGATCAGGCTTCTTGTACTTAAGTCGGCATTTTGCATTTTGTATTTAATTCCGATGCAATTTCAGTGTTTCATCGTCAATAAGAAGGTCAGAGGGATACAGTAAACATGGAGTGAAGCATCGGAATCTATAACTAGGGTCAATGGAATGGTTCGAAACATAGACAGTAGGAAGAGACAGTCTTCTTGTACTTAAGTCGGCATTGTGCCTTTTGTATTTAATTCCGAAGCAATTTCTGTGTTTCATCGTCAATAAGAAGGTCCAAGGGATACAGTAAACCTGAAGTGAAGCATCGGAATCTATAACTAGTGTCACAGGAATGGTTCAAAGCATAGACAGTAAGAAAGGTCAGTCTTCTTGTACTTAAGTCGGCATTGTGCGTCTAGTATTTAATTACGATGCAATTTCTGTGTTTCATCGTCAATAAGAAGGTCAGAGGGATACAGTGAACATGAAGTGAAGCATCGGAATCTATAACTAGTGTCACAGGAATGGTTCAAAACATAGAAAGTAGGAAGAGTCAGTCTTCTTGTACTTAAGTCAGCATTGTGCCTTTTCTATTTAATTCCGAAGCACTTTCTGAGTTTCATCGTCAATAAGAACGTCCAAGGGATACAGTAAACCTGAAGTGAACCATCTGAATCTATAACTAGTGTCACAGGAATGGTTCAAAACATAGTCAGTAAGAAGAGTCAGTCTTCTTGTACTTAAGTCGGCATTGTGCTTTCTCTATTTAATTCCAATGCAATTTCTGTATTTCATCGTCAATAAGAAGGTCCAAGGGATACTGTAAACCTGAAGTGAAGCATTGGAATCTATAACTAGTGTCACAGGAATGGTTCAAAACATAGACAAAAAGAAGAGTCAGTCTTCTTGTACTTAAGTCGGCATTGTGCCTTTTGTATTTAATTCTGATGCAATTTCTGTGTTTCATCGATAATAAGAAGGTCAGAGGGATACAGTAAACCGGAAGAGAAGCATCGGAATGTATAAGTAGTGTCACAGGAATGGTTCAAATCATACTCAGTAAGAAGAGTCAGTCTTCTCGACCTTAAGTCGGCATTGTGCTTTTTCTATTTAATTCCGATGCAATTTCAGTGTTTCATCGTCAATAAGAACGTCCAAGAGATACAGTAAACCTGAAGTGAAGCTTCGGAATCTATAACTAGTGTCACACGAATGGTTCAAAACATAGACAGTAGGATGAGTCAGTCTTCTTGTACTTAAGTCGGCATTGTGCCTTTTGTTTTTAATTCCGATGCAATTTCTGTGTTTCATCGTCAATAAGAAGGTCCAAGGGATACAGTAAACCTGAAGTGAAGCATCGGAATCAATAACTAGTGTCACAGGAATGGTTCAAAGCATAGACAGTAAGAAAGGTCAGTCATCTTGTACTTAAGTCGGCATTGTGCCTTTTGTATTTAATTCCGATGCAATTTCTGTGTTTCATCGTCAATAAGAAGGTCAGAGGGATACAGTAAACCTGAAGTGAAGCATCGGAATCTATAACTAGTGTCACAGGAATGGTTCAAAACATAGAAAGTAGGAAGAGTCAGTCTTCTTGTACTTAAGTCAGCATTGTGAATTTTCTATTTAATTCCGATGCACTTTCTGTGTTTCATCGTCAATAAGATCGTCCAAGGGATACAGTAAGCCTGAAGTGAACCATCGGAATCTATAACTAGTGTCACAGGAATGGTTCAAATCATAGTCAGTAAGAAGAGTCAGTCATCTTGTACTTAAGTCGGCATTGTGCTTTCTCTATTTAATTCCGATGCTATTTCTGTGTTTCATCGTCATTAAGAAGGTCCAAGGGATACTGTAAACCTGAAGTGAAGCATGGGAATCTCTAACTAGTGTCACAGGAATGGTTCAAAACAAAGTCAGTAAGAAGAGTCAGCCTTCTTGTACTTAAATCGGCATTGTGCCTTTTGTATTTAATTCTGATGCACCTTCTGTTTTTCATCGTCAATAAGAAGGTCCAAGGGATACAGTAAACCTCAAATGAAGCATCGGAATCAATAACTAAGGTCACAGGAATGTTTCAAAGCATAGACAGAAAGAAGAATCAGTCTACATGTACTTAAGTCGGCATTGTGCCTTTTGAATTTAATTTCGATGCAATTTCTGTGTTTCATCGTCAATAAGAAGGTCAGAGGGATACAGTAAACCTGTAGTGAAACATCGGAATCTATAACTAGTGTCACAGGAATGGTTCAAAACATAGTCAGTAAGAAGAGTCAGTCTTCTTGTTCTTAAGTCGGCATTGTGCCTTTTGTATTTCATTCCGATACAATTTCTGTGTTTCATCGTCTATAAGAAGGTCCAAGGGATGCAGTAAAGCTGAAGTGAAACATCGGAATCTATAACTAGTGTCACACGAATGGTTCAAAACATAGACTGTGAGAAGAGCCAGTCTTCTTGTACTTAAGTCGGCATTGTGCCCTTTTCAATTTAATTCCGATGTAATTACTGTGTTTCATCGTCAATAAGAAGGTCAGAGGTATACAGTAAACCTGAAATGAAGCATCGGAATCTCTAACAAGTGTCACAGGAATGGTTCAAAACAAAGTCAGTAGGAAGAGTCAGTCTTCTTGTACTTACGTCGGCATTGTGCCTTTTGTATTTAATTCCGATGCACTTTCTGTGGTTCATCGTCAATAAGAAGGTCCAAGGGATACATTAAACATGAAGTGAAGCATCGGAATCTATAACTAGTGTCACAGGAATGATTCAAAACATAGTCAGTAAGAAGAGTCAGTCTTCTTGTACTTAAGTCGGCATTGTGCCGCTTTCAATTTAATTCCGATGCAATTACTGTGTTTCATCGTCAATAAGAAGCCCAGAGGGTTACAGTAAACCTGAAGTGAAGCATCGGAATCTCTAACTAGTGTCACAGGAATGGTTCAAAACAAAGTCAGTAGGAAGAGTCAGTCTTCTTGTACTTACGTCGGCATTGTGCCTTTTGTATTTAATTCCTATGCAATATCTGTGTCTCATCGTCAATAAGAAGGTCCAAGTGATACAGTAAACCTGAAGTGAAGCATCGGAATCTGTAACTAGCGTCACAGGAATGGTTCAAAACATAGACTGAAGAACAGTCAGTCTTCTTGTACTTAAGTCGGCATTGTGCCTTTTCTATTTAATTCCGATGCAATTTCTTTATTTCATCGTCTATAAGAAGGTCAGAGGGATACAGTAAACCTGAAGTGAAGCATCGGAATCTATAACTAGTGTCACAGGAATGGTTCAACTCATAGTCAGAAAGAAGAGTCAGTCTTCTTGTACTTAAGTGGGCATTGTGACTTTCGTATTTATTTCCGATTCAATTTCTCTGTTTCATCGTCAATAAGAAGGTCAGAGGGATTCAGTAAACCGGAAGAGAAGCATCGGAATCTATAAGTAGTGTCACAGATACGGTTCAAATCATACTCAGTAAGAAGAGTCAGTGTTCTTGACCTTAAGTCGGCATTGTGCTTTTTCTATTTAATTCCGATGCAATTTCAGTGTTTCATCGTCAATAAGAACGTCCAAGGGATACAGTAATCCTGAAGTGAAGCTTCGGAATCTATAACTAGTGCCACACGAATGGTTCAAAACATAGACAGTAGGAAGAGTCAGTCTTCTTGTACTTAAGTCGGCATTGTGCCATTTGTATTTAATTCTGATGCAATTTCTGTGTTTCATCGTCAATAAGAAGGTCAGAGGGATACAGTAAACATGGAGTGAAGCATCGGAATCTGTAACTAGTGTCACACGAATGGTTCAAAACATAGACAGTAAGAAGAGTCAGTCTTCTTGTACTTAAGTCGCATTGTGCCCTTTTCAATTTAATTCCGATGCAATTGCTGTGTTTCATCGTCAATAAGAAGGTCAGAGGGATACAGTAAACCTGAAGTGAAGCATCGGAATCTCTAACTAGTGTCAGACGAATGGTTCAAAACATAGACAGTAAGAAGAGTCAGTCTTTTTGTACTTAAGTCGGCATTGTGCCTTTTCTATTTAATTCCGATGCAATTTCTGTGTTTCTCGTCAATAAGAAGGTCAGAGAGATACAGTAAACCTGAAGTGAAGCATCGGAATCTATAACTAGTGTCACAGGAATGGTTCAAAACATAGTCAGAAAGAAGAGTCAGTCTTCTTGTACTTAAGTCGGCATTGTGACTTTGGTATTTAATTCCGATGCAATTTCTGTGTTTCATCGATAATACGAAGGTCAGAGGGATACAGTAAACCTGAAGTGAAGCATCGGAATCTATAACTAGTGTCACAGGAATGGTTCAAAACATAGAAAGTAGGAAGAGTCAGTCTTCTTGTACTTAAGTCAGCATTGTGAATTTTCTATTTAATTCCGATGCACTTTCTGTGTTTCATCGTCAATAAGATCGTCCAAGGGATACAGTAAGCCTGAAGTGAACCATCGGAATCTATAACTAGTGTCACAGGAATGGTTCAAATCATAGTCAGTAAGAAGAGTCAGTCATCTTGTACTTAAGTCGGCATTGTGCTTGCTCTATTTAATTCCGATGCTATTTCTGTGTTTCATCGTCAATAAGAAGGTCCAAGGGATACTGTAAACCTGAAGTGCAGCATCGGAATCTCTAACTAGTGTCACAGGAATGGTTCAAAACAAAGTCAGTAAGAAGAGTCAGCCTTCTTGTACTTAAATCGGCATTGTGCCTTTTCTATTTAATTCTGATGCACTTTCTGTGTTTCATCGTCAATAAGAAGGTCCAAGGGATACAGCAAACCTCAAATGGAGCATCGGAATCAATAACTAAGGTCACAGGAATGTTTCAAAGCATAGACAGAAGGAAGAATCAGTCTACATGTACTTAAGTCGGCATTGTGCCTTTTGTATTTAATTTCGATGCAATTTCTGTGTTTCATCGTCAATAAGATGGTCAGAGGGATACAGTAAACCTGTAGTGAAACATCGGAATCAATAACTAGTGTCACAGGAATGGTTCAAAGCATAGACAGTAAGAAAGGTCAGTCTTCTTGTATTTAAGTCGGCATTGTGCCTTTTGTATTTAATTCCGATACAATTTCTGTGTTTCATCGTCTATAAGAAGGTCCAAGGGATGCAGTAAAGCCGAAGTGAAACATCGGAATCTATAACTAGTGTCACACGAATGGTTCAAAACATAGACTGTAAGAAGAGTCAGTCTTCTTGTACTTAAGTCGGCATTGTGCCCTTTTCAATTTAATTCCGATGTAATTACTGTGTTTCATCGTCAATAAGAAGGTCAGAGGTATACAGTAAACATGAAATGAAGCATCGGTATCTCTAACAAGTGTCACAGGAATGGTTCAAAACAAAGTCAGTAAGAAGAGTCAGTCTTCTTGTACTTAAGTCGGCATTGTGCCTTTTCTATTTAATTCCGATGCAATTTCTGTGTTTCATCGTCAATAAGAAGGTCAGAGGGATACAGTAAACCGGAAGTGAAGCATCGGAATCTATAACTAGTGTCACAGGAATGGTTTAAAACATAGTCAGAAAGAAGAGTAAGTCTTCTTGTACTTAAGTCGACCTTGTGCCTTTTGTATTTAATTCCGATGCAATTTCTGTGTTTCATCGATAATACGAAGGTCAGAGGGATACAGTAAACCGGAAGAGAAGCATCGGAATCTATAAGTAGTGTCACAGGAATGGTTCAAATCATACTCAGTAAGAAGAGTCAGTCTTCTTGACCTTAAGTCGGCATTGTGCTTTTTCTATTTAATTCCGATGCAATTTCAGTGTTTCATCGTCAATAAGAACGTCCAAGGGATACAGTAAACCTGAAGTGAAGCTTCGGAATCTATAACTAGTGTCACACGAATGGTTTAAAACATAGACAGTAGGAAGAGTCAGTCTTCTTGTACTTAAGTCGGCATTGTGCCATTTGTATTTAATTCCGATGCAATTTCTGTGTTTCATCGTCAATAAGAAGGTCAGAGGGATACAGTAAACCTGAAGTGAAGCATCGGAATCTATAACTAGTGTCACAGGAATGGTTGAAACAGTCAGTAAGAAGAGTCAGTCTTCTTGTACTTAAGTCAGCATTTTGCCTTTTGTATTTAATTCCGATGCAATTTGAGTGTTTCATCGTCAATAAGAAGGTCAGAGGGATACAGTAAACCTGGAGTGAAGCATCGGAATCTATAACTAGGGTCAATGGAATGGTTCAAAACATAGACAGTAGGAAGAGTCAGTCTTCTTGTACTTAAGTCGGCATTGTGCCTTTTCTTTTTAATTCCGATGCAATTTCTGTGTTTCATCGTCAATAAGAAGGTCCAAGGGATACAGTAAACCTGAAGTGAAGCTTCGGAATCTATAACTAGTGTCACAGGAATGGTTCAAAACATAGTCAGAAAGAAGAGTCAGTCTTCTTGTACTTAAGTCGGCATTGTGACTTTGGTATTTAATTCCGATGCAATTTCTGTGTTTCATCGATAATACGAAGGTCAGAGGGATACAGTAAACCGGAAGTGAAGCATCGGAATCTATAACTGGTGTCACAGGAATGGTTGAAACAGTCAGTAAGAAGAGTCAGTCTTCTTGTACTTAAGTCAGCATTTTGCCTTTTGTATTTAATTCCGATGCAATTTGAGTGTTTCATCGTCAATAAGAAGGTCAGAGGGATACAGTAAACATGGAGTGAAGCATCGGAATCTATAACTAGGGTCAATGGAATGGTTCAAAACATAGACAGTAGGAAGAGTCAGTCTTCTTGTACTTAAGTCGGCATTGTGCCTTTTGTTTTTAATTCCGATGCAATTTCTGTGTTTCATCGTCAATAAGAAGGTCCAAGGGATACAGTAAACCTGAAGTGAAGCACCGGAATCTATAACTAGTGTCACAGGAATGGTTCAAAACATAGTCAGAAAGAAGAGTCAGTCTTCTTGTACTTAAGTCGGCATTGTGACTTTGGTATTTAATTCCGATGCAATTTCTGTGTTTCATCGATAATACGAAGGTCAGAGGGATACAGTAAACCGGAAGAGAAGCATCGGAATGTATAAGTAGTGTCACAGGAATGGTTCAAATCATACTCAGTAAGAAGAGTCAGTCTTCTCGACCTTAAGTCGGCATTGTGGTTTTTCTATTTAATTCCGATGCAATTTCAGTGTTTCATCGTCAATAAGAAGGTCAGAGGGATACAGTAAACCTAAAGTGAAGCATCGGAATCTATAACTAGTGTCACAGGAATGGTTCAAAACATAGAAAGTAGGAAGAGTCAGTCTTCTTGTACTTAAGTCAGCATTGTGAATTTTCTATTTAATTCCGATGCACTTTCTGTGTTTCATCGTCAATAAGATCGTCCAAGGGATACAGTAAGCCTGAAGTGAACCATCGGAATCTATAACTAGTGTCACAGGAATGGTTCAAATCATAGTCAGTAAGAAGAGTCAGTCATCTTGTACTTAAGTCGGCATTGTGCTTTCTCTATTTAATTCCGATGCTATTTCTGTGTTTCATCGTCAATAAGAAGGTCCAAGGGATACTGTAAACCTGAAGTGAAGCATCGGAATCTCTAACTAGTGTCACAGGAATGGTTCAAAACAAAGTCAGTAAGAAGAGTCAGCCTTCTTGTACTTAAATCGGCATTGTGCCTTTTCTATTTAATTCTGATGCACTTTCTGTGTTTCATCGTCAATAAGAAGGTCCAAGGGATACAGCAAACCTCAAATGGAGCATCGGAATCAATAACTAAGGTCACAGGAATGTTTCAAAGCATAGACAGAAGGAAGAATCAGTCTACATGTACTTAAGTCGGTATTGTGCCTTTTGTATTTAATTTCGATGCAATTTCTGTGTTTCATCGTCAATAAGAAGGTCAGAGGGATACAGTAAACCTGTAGTGAAACATCGGAATCAATAACTAGTGTCACAGGAATGGTTCAAAGCATAGACAGTAAGAAAGGTCAGTCTTCTTGTATTTAAGTCGGCATTGTGCCTTTTGTATTTAATTCCGATACAATTACTGTGTTTCATCGTCTATAAGAAGGTCCAAGGGATGCAGTAAAGCTGAAGTGAAACAACGGAATCTATAACTAGTGTCACACGAATGGTTCAAAACATAGACTGTAAGAAGAGTCAGTCTTCTTGTACTTAAGTCGGCATTGTGCCCTTTTCAATTTAATTCCGATGTAATTACTGTGTTTCATCGTCAATAAGAAGGTCAGAGGTATACAGTAAACCTGAAATGAAGCATCGGAATCTCTAACAAGTGTCACAGGAATGGTTCAAAACAAAGTCAGTAAGAAGAGTCAGTCTTCTTGTACTTAAGTCGGCATTGTGCCTTTTCTATTTAATTCCGATGCAATTTCTGTGTTTCATCGTCAATAAGAAGGTCAGAGGGATACAGTAAACCGGAAGTGAAGCATCGGAATCTATAACTAGTGTCACAGGAATGGTTTAAAACATAGTCAGAAAGAAGAGTAAGTCTTCTTGTACTTAAGTCGACCTTGTGCCTTTTGTATTTAATTCCGATGCAATTTCTGTGTTTCATCGATAATACGAAGGTCAGAGGGATACAGTAAACCGGAAGAGAAGCATCGGAATCTATAAGTAGTGTCACAGGAATGGTTCAAATCATACTCAGTAAGAAGAGTCAGTCTTCTTGACCTTAAGTCGGCATTGTGCTTTTTCTATTTAATTCCGATGCAATTTCAGTGTTTCATCGTCAATAAGAACGTCCAAGGGATACAGTAAACCTGAACTGAAGCTTCGGAATCTATAACTAGTGTCACACGAATGGTTTAAAACATAGACAGTAGGAAGAGTCAGTCTTCTTGTACTTAAGTCGGCATTGTGCCATTTGTATTTAATTCCGATGCAATTTCTGTGTTTCATCGTCAATAAGAAGGTCAGAGGGATACAGTAAACCTGAAGTGAAGCATCGGAATCTATAACTAGTGTCACAGGAATGGTTGAAACAGTCAGTAAGAAGAGTCAGTCTTCTTGTACTTAAGTCAGCATTTTGCCTTTTGTATTTAATTCCGATGCAATTTGAGTGTTTCATCGTCAATAAGAAGGTCAGAGGGATACAGTAAACCTGGAGTGAAGCATCGGAATCTATAACTAGGGTCAATGGAATGGTTCAAAACATAGACAGTAGGAAGAGTCAGTCTTCTTGTACTTAAGTCGGCATTGTGCCTTTTGTTTTTAATTCCGATGCAATATCTGTGTTTCATCGTCAATAAGAAGGTCCAAGGGATACAGTAAACCTGAAGTGAAGCACCGGAATCTATAACTAGTGTCACAGGAATGGTTCAAAGCATAGACAGTAAGAAAGGTCAGTCTTCTTGTACTTAAGTCGGCATTGTGCCTTTTGTATTTAATTCCGATGCAATTTCTGTGTTTCATCGTCAATAAGAAGGTCAGAGGGATACAGTAAACCTGAAGTGAAGCATCGGAATCTATAACTAGTGTCACAGGAATGGTTCAAAACATAGAAAGTAGGAAGAGTCAGTCTTCTTGTACTTAAGTCAGCATTGTGAATTTTCTATTTAATTCCGATGCACTTTCTGTGTTTCATCGTCAATAAGATCGTCCAAGGGATACAGTAAGCCGGAAGTGAACCATCGGAATCTATAACTAGTGCCACAGGAATGGTTCAAATCATAGTCAGTAAGAAGAGTCAGTCATCTTGTACTTAAGTCGGCATTGTGCTTTCTCTATTTAATTCCGATGCTATTTCTGTGTTTCATCGTCAATAAGAAGGTACAAGGGATACTGTAAACCTGAAGTGAAGCATCGGAATCTCTAACTAGTGTCACAGGAATCGTTCAAAACAAAGTCAGTAAGAAGAGTCAGTCTTCTTGTACTTAAATCGGCATTGTGCCTTTTCTATTTAATTCCGATGCAATTGCTGTGTTTCATCGTTAATAAGAATTACAGAGGGATACAGTAAACCTGAAGTGAAGCATCGGAATCTATAACTAGTGTCACAGGAATGGTTCAAAACATAGTCAGTAAGAAGAGTCAGTCTTCTTGTACTTATGTCGGCATTGTGCCTTTTGTATTTAATTCCGATACAATTTCTGTGTTTCATCGTCTATAAGAAGGTCCAAGGGATGCAGTAAAGCTGAAGTGGAGCATCGGAATCTGTAACTAGTGTCACACGAATGGTTCAAAGCATAGACAGTAAGAAGAGTCAGTCTTCTTGTACTTAGGTCGGCATTGTGCCCTTTTCAATTTATTTCCGATGCAATTACTGTGTTTCATCGTCAATAAGAAGGTCAGAGGGATACAGTAAACCTGAAGTCAAGCATCGGAATCTCTAACTAGTGTCAGACGAATGGTTCAAAACATAGACAGTAAGAAGAGTCAGTCTTCTTGTACTTAAGTCGGCATTGTGCCTTTTCTATTTAATTCCGAAGCAATTTCTGTGTTTCATCGTCAATAAGAAGGTCAGAGGGATACAGTAAACCTGAAGTGATGCATTGGAATCTATAACTAGTGTCACAGGAATGGTTCAAAACATAGTCAGAAAGAAGAGTCAGTCTTCTTGTACTTAAGTCGGCATTGTGACTTTGGTATTTATTTCCGATGCAGTTTCTGTGTTTCATCGATAATACGAAGGTCAGAGGGATACAGAGGACCGGAAGAGAAGCATCGGAATCTATAAGTAGTGTCACAGGAATGGTTCAAAGCATACTCAGTAAGAAGAGTCAGTCTTCTTGATCTTAAGTCGGCATTGTGCTTTATCTATTTAATTCCGATGCAATTTCAGTGTTTCATCGTCAATAAGAACGTCCAAGGGATACAGTAAACCTGAAGTGAAGCTTCGGAATCTATAACTAGTGTCACACGAATGGTTCAAAACATAGACAGTAGGAAGAGTCAGTCTTCTTGTACTTAAGTCGGCATTGTGCCATTTGTATTTAATTCTGATGCAATTTCTGTGTTCATCGTCAATAAGAAGGTCAGAGGGATACAGTAAACCTGGAGTGAAGCATCGGAATCTATAACTAGGGTCAATGGAATGGTTCAAAACATAGACAGTAGGAAGAGTCAGTCTCCTTGTACTTAAGTCAGCATTGTGCCTGTTGTTTTTAATTCCGATGCAATTTCTGTGTTTCATCGTCCATAAGAAGGTCCAAGAGATGCAGTAAACCTGAAGTGAAGCATCGGAATCTATAACTAGTGTCACAGGAATGGTTCAAAGCATAGACAGAAAGAAAGGTCAGTCTTCTTGTACTTAAGTCGGCATTGTGCCTTTTGTATTTAATTCCGATGCAATTTCTGTGTTTCATCGTCAATAAGAAGGTCAGAGGGCTACAGTAAACCTGAAGTGAAGCATCGTAATCTATAACTAGTGTCACAGGAATGGTTCAAAACATAGAAAGTAGGAAGAGTCAGTCTTCTTGTACTTAAGTCAGCATTGTGAATTTTCTATTTAATTCCGATGCACTTTCTGTGTTTCTTCGTCAATAAGATCGTCCAAGGGATACAGTAAGCCTGAAGTGAACCATCGGAATCTATAACTAGTGTCACAGGATTGGTTCAAATCATAGTCAGTAAGAATGGTCAGTCATCTTGTACTTAAGTCGGCATTGTGCTTTCTCTATTTAATTCCGATGCTATTTCTGTGTTTCATCGTCAATAAGAAGGTCCAAGGGATACTGTAAACCTGAAGTGAAGCATCGGAATCTCTAACTAGTGTCACAGGAATGGTTCAAAACAAAGTCAGTAAGAAAAGTCAGCCTTCTTGTACTTAAATCGGCATTGTGCCTTTTCTATTTAATTCTGATGCACTTTCTGTGTTTCATCGTCAATAAGAAGGTCAGAGGGATACAGTAAACCTGAGGTGAAACATCGGAATCTATAACTAGTGTCACAGGAATGGTTCAAAACATAGTCAGTAAGAAGAGTCAGTCTTCTTGTTCTTAAGTCGGCATTGTGGCTTTTGTATTTAATTCCGATACAATTTCTGTGTTTCATCGTCTATAAGAAGGTCCAAGGGATGCAGTAACGCTGAAGTTAAGCATCGGAATCTATAACTAGTGTCACACGAATGGTTCAAAACATAGACTGTAAGAAGAGTCAGTCTTCTTGTACTTAAGTCGGCATTGTGCCCTTTTCAATTTAATTCCGATGTAATTACTGTGTTTCATCGTCAATAAGAAGGTCAGAGGTATACAGTAAACCTGAAATGAAGCATCGGAATCTCTAACAAGTGTCACAGGAATGGTTCAAAACAAAGTCAGTAAGAAGAGTCAGTCTTCTTGTACTTACGTCGGCAATGTGCCCTTTGTATTTAAATCCGATGCAATATCTGTGTCTCATCGTCAATAAGAAGGTCCAAGTGATACAGTAAACCTGAAGTGAAGCATCGGAATACGTAACTAGCGTCACAGGAATGGTTCAAAACATAGACAGCAAGAACAATCAGTCTTCTTGTACTTAAGTCGGCATTGTGTCTTTTCTGATTAATTCCGATGCAATTTCTGTGTTTCATCGTCAATAAGATGGTCAGAGGGATACAGTAAACCTGAAGTGAAGCATCGGATCTATAACTAGTGTCACAGGAATGGTTTAAAACATAGTCAGAAAGAAGAGTCAGTCTTCTTGTACTTAAGTCGGCATTGTGCCTTTTGTATTTCATTCCGATGCAATTTCTGTGTTTCATCGTCAATATGAAGGTCAGGGGGATACAGTAATCCTGAAGTGAAGCATCGGAATCTATCACTAGTGTCACAGGAATGGTTCAAACCATAGACAGTAAGAAGAGTCAGTCTTCTTGCACTTGAGTCGGCATTGTGCTTGTTCTATTTAAATCCGATGCAATTTCTGTGTTTCATCGTCATTAAGAAGGTCAGACGGATACAGTATACCTGAAGTTAAGAATCGGAATCTCTAACTAGCGTCACAGGAATGGTTCAAAACATATTCAGTAAGAAGAGTCAGTCTTCATGTACTTAAATTGGCATTGTGCCTTTTTAATTTAATTCCGATGAAATATCTGTGTTTCATCGTCGATACGAAGGTCAGAGTGATACAATAAACCAGAAGTGAAGCGTCGGAATCTACAACTAGTGTCACAGGAAGGGTTCCAAACATAGTCAGTAAGAAGAGTCAGTCTTCTTGTACTTAAGTCGGCATTGTGCCTTTTGTATTTAATTCCGATGCAATTTCTGTGTTATATCGTCAATAAGGTGGTCAGAGGGATTAAGTAAACCTGAAGTGAAGCATCGGAATCTATAACTAGTGTCACAGGAATGGTTCAAAGCCTAGACAGTAAGATGAGTCAGTTTTCTTGTACTTAAGTCTGCATTGTGCCTTTTGCATTTAATACCGATGCAATTTCTGTGTTTCATCGTCAATAAGAAGGTCTAAGGGATACAGTAAACCTGATGTGAACCATCGGAATCTATAACTAGTGTCACAGGAATGGTTCAAAACATAGACAGTAAGGAGAGTCAGTTTTCTTGTACTTAAGTCGGCATTGTGCCATATGTATATAATTCCGATGCAATTTCTGTGAATCATCGTCAATAAGAAGGTCCAAGGGATACAGTAAACCTGAAGTGAAGCATCAGAATCTATAACTAGTGTCACAGGAATGGTTCAAAACATAGACAGTAAGGTGAGTCAGTCTTCTTGTACTTAAGTCGGCATTGTGCCGTATGTATATAATTCAGATGCAATGTCTGTGTTTCATCGTCAATAAGATGGTCAGAAGGATACAGTAAACCTGAAGTGAAACATCGGAATCTATAACTAGTGTCACAGGAATGGTTCAAAACATAGACAGTAAGGAGAGTCAGTCTTCTTGTACTTAAGTCAGCATTGTGCCTTTTCTAATTAATTCCGATGCAATTTCTGTGTTTCATCGTATATAAGAAGGTCAGAGGGATACAGTAGTCCTGACGTGAAGCATCGTAATCAATAACTAGTGTCACAGGAATGGTTCAAAACATAGACAGTAGGAAGAGTCAGTCTTCTTGTACTTAAGTCGGCATTGTGCATTTTGAATTTAATTACGATTCAATTTCTGTGTTTCGGCGTCAATTAGAAGGTCCAAGGGATACAGTAAGCCTGAAGTGAAACATCGGAATCTATAACTAGTGTCACAGGAATGGTTCAAAGTAGTCAGTAAGAGGAGACAGACTTCTTGTACTTAAGTCAGCATTGTGCCTTTTCTATTTAATTACGATGCAATTTCTGTTTCTCTTCGTCAATAAGAAGGTCCAAGGGATACAGGAAACATGAAGTGAAGCATCGGAATCTATAACTAATGTCACACGAATGGTTCAAAGCATAAACACAAAGAAGAGTCAGTCTTCTTGTACTTAAGTCGGCATTGTTCCTTTTGTTTTTAATTCCGATGCAATTTCTGTGTTTCATCGTCAATAAGAAGGTCAGAGGGTCACAGTAAACCTGAAGTGAAGCATCGGAATCTATAACTTGTGTGAGAGGAATGCTTCAAAACAGTCAGAAAGAAGAGTCAGTCTTCTTGTACTTAAGTCGGCATTGTCCCTTTCGTACTTAATTCCGATGCAATTTCTGTGTTTCATCGTCAATAAGAAGGTCAGAGGGAAACAGTATACCTGAAGTGAAGCATCGGAATCTATAACTAGTGTCAGAGGAATGGTTCAAAACATAGACAGTAGGAAGAGTCAGTCTTCTTGTACTTAAATCGGCATTGTTCCTTTTCTATTTAATACCGATGCACTTTCTGTGTTTCATCGTCAATAAGAATACCAAGGGATACAGTAAATCTCAAATGAAGCATCGGAATCAATAACTAAGATCACAGGAATGTTTCAAAGCATAGACAGTAGGAAGAATCAGTCTACATGTACTTAAGTCGACATTGTGCCTTTTGTATTTAATTTCGATGCAATTTCTGTGTTTCATCGTCAATAAGAAGATCAGAGGGATACAGTAAACCTGAAGTGAAGCATCGGAATCTATAACTAGTGTCACAGGAATGGTTCAAAACATAGTCAGTAGGAAGAGTCAGTCTTCTTGTACTTACGTCGGCATTGTGCCTTTTGTATTTAATTCCTATGCAATATCTGTGTCTCATCGTCAATAAGAAGGTCCAAGTGATACAGTAAACCTGAAGTGAAGCATCGGAATCTGTAACTAGCGTCACAGGAATGGTTCAAAACATAGACAGCAAGAATAGTCAGTCTTCTTGTACTTAAGTCGGCATTGTGCCTTTTCTATTTAATTCCGATGCAATTTCTTTGTTTCATCGTCAATAAGAAGGTCAGAGGGATATAGTAAACCTGAAGTGAAGCATCGGAGTCTATAACTAGTGTCACAGGAATGGTTCAATTCATAGTCAGAAAGAAGAGTCAGTCTTCTTGTACTTAAGTCCGCATTGTGACTTTCGTAATTAATTCCGATGCAATTTCTGTGTTTCATCGTCAATAACAAGGTCAGAGGCATACAGTAAACCGGAAGAGAAGCATCGGAATCTATAAGTAGTGTCACAGATACGGTTCAAATCATACTCAGTAAGAAGTGTCAGTCTTCTTGATCTTAAGTCGGCATTGTGCATTTTCTATTTAATTCCGATGCAATTTCAGTGTTTCATCGTCAATAAGAACGTCCAAGGGATACAGTAAACCTGAAGTGAAGCTTCGGAATCTATAACTAGTGTCACACGAATGGTTCAAAACATAGACAGTTGGAAGAGTCAGTGTTCTTGTACTTAAGTCGGCATTGTGCCATTTGTATTTAATTCTGATGCAATTACTGTGTTTCATCGTCAATAAGAAGGTCAGAGGGATACAGTAAACCTGAAGTGAAGCATCGGAATCTATAACTAGTGTCACAGGAATGGTTCAAAACAGTCAGTAAGAAGAGTCAGTCTTCTTGTACATAAGTCGGCATTTAGCCTTTTGTATTTAATTCCGATGCAATTTGAGTGTTTCATCGTCAATAAGAAGGTCAAAGGGATACAGTAAACATGGAGTGAAGCATCGGAATCTATAACTAGGGTCAATGGAATGGTTCAAAACATAGACAGTGGGAAGAGTCAGTCTTCTTGTACTTAAGTCGGCATTGTGCCTTTTGTATTTAATTCCGATGCAATTTCTGTGTTTCATCGTCAATAAGAAGGTCCAAGGGATACATTAAACATGAAGTGAAGCATCGGAATCTATAGCTAGTTTCACAGGAATGGTTCAAAACATAGACAGTAAGGAGAGTCAGTCTTCTTGTACTTAAGTCGGCATTGTGCCATATGTATATAATTCCGATGCAATGTCTGTGTTTCATCGTCAATAAGATGGTCAGAAGGATACAGTAAACCTGAAGTGAAACATCGGAATCTATAACTAGTGTCACAGGAATGGTTCAAAACATAGACGGTAAGGAGAGTCAGTCTTCTTGTACTTAAGTCAGCATTGTGCCTTTTCTAATTAATTCCGATGCAATTTCTGTGTTTCATCGTATATAAGAAGGTCAGAGGGATACAGTAAACCTGAAGTGAAGCATCGGAATCTATAACTAGTGTCACAGGAATGGTTCAAAACATAGACAAAAAGAAGAGTCAGTCTTCTTGTACTTTAGTCGGCATTGTTCCTTTTGTATTTAATTCCGATGCAATTTCTGTGTTTCATCGTCAATAAGATGGTCAGAGGGTCACAGTAAACCTGAAGTGAAGCATCGGAATCTAAAACTTGTGTGAGAGGAATGGTTCAAAGCTGTCAGTAAGTAGAGACAGTCTTCTTGTACTTAAGTCAGCATTGTGCATTTTCTATTTAATTCCGATGCAATTTCTGTTTCTCATCGTCAATAAGAAGGTCCAAGGGATACAGTAAACCTGAAGTGAAGCATCGGAATCTATAACTAGTGTCACAGGAATGGTTCAAAACATAGACAGTAGGAAGTGTCAGTCTTCTTGTACTTAAATCGGCATTGTGCCTTTTCAATTTAATTCCGATGCACTTTCTGTGTTTCATCATCAATAAGAAGGACCAAGGGATACAGTAAACCTCAAATGAAACATCGGAAACAATAACTAAGATCACAGGAATGTTCCAAAGCATAGACAGTAGGAAGAATCAGTCTACATGTACTTAAGTCGACATTGTGCCTTTTGTTTTTAATTTCGATGCAATTTCTGTGTTTCATCGTCAATAAGAAGATCAGAGGGATACAGTAAACCTGAAGTAAAGCATCGGAATCTATAACTAGTGTCACAGGAATGGTTCAAAACATAGTCAGTAAGAAGAGTCAGTCTTCTTGTACTTAAGTCGGCATTGTGCCCTTTTCAATTTAATTCCGATGCAATTACTGTGTTTCATCGTCAATAAGAAGGTCAGAGGGATACAGTAAACCTGAAGTGAAGCATCGGAATCTCTAACTTGTGTCAGAGGAATGGTTCAAAACAAAATCAGTAGGAAGAGTCAGTCATCTTGTACTTACGTCGGCATTGTGCCTTTTGTATTTAATTCCTATGCAATATCTGTGTCTCATCGTCAATATGAAGGTCCAAGTGATACAGTAAACCTAAAGTGAAGCATCGGAATCTGTAACTAGCGTCACAGGAATGGTTCAAAACTTAGACAGCAAGAACAGTCAGTCTTCTTGTACTTAAGTCGGCTTTGTGCCTTTTCTATTTAATTCCGATGCAATTTCTTTGTTTCATCGTCAATAAGAAGGTCAGAGGGATACAGTAAACCTGAAGTGAAGCATCGGAATCTGTAACTAGTGTCACAGGAATGGTTCAATTCATAGTCAGAAAGAAGAGTCAGTCTTCTTGTACTTAAGTCGGGTTTGTGACTTTCGTAATTAATTCCGATGCAATTTCTGTGTTTCATCGTCAAAAACAAGGTCAGAGGGATAAGGTAAACCGGAAGAGAAGCATCGGAATCTATAAGTAGTGTCACAGATACGGTTCAAATCATACTCAGTAAGAAGTGTCAGTCTTCTTGACCTTAAGTCGGCATTGTGCATTTTCTATTTAATTCCGATGCAATTTCAGTGTTTCATCGTCAATAAGAACGTCCAAGGGATACAGTAAACCTGAAGTAAAGCTTCGGAATCTATAACTAGTGTCACACGAATGGTTCCAAACATTGACAGAAGGAAGAGTCAGTCTTCTTGTACTTAAGTCTGCAATATGCCATTTGTAATTAATTCTGATGCAATTACTGTGTTTCATCGTCAATAAGAAGGTCAGAGGGATACAGTAAACCTGAAGTGAAGCATCGGAATCTATAACTAGTGTCACAGGAATGGTTCAAAACAGTCAGTAAGAAGAGTCAGTCTTCTTGTACTTAAGTCGGCATTTTCCCTTTTGTATTTAATTCCGATGCAATTTCAGTGTTTCATCGTCAATAAGAAGGTCAGAGGGATACAGTAAACATGGAGTGAAGCATCGGAATCTATAACTAGGGTCAATGGAATGGTTCAAAACATAGACAGTAGGAAGAGTCAGTCTTCTTGTACTTAAGTCGGCATTGTGCCTTTTGTATTTAATTCCGATGCAATTTCTGTGTTACATCGTCAATAAGAAGGTCCAAGGGATACAGTAAACCTGATGTGAAGCATCGGAATCTATAGCTAGTGTCACAGGAATGGTTCAAAGCATAGACAGTAAGAAAGGTCAGTCTTCTTGTACTTAAGTCGGCATTGTGCCTTTTATAATTAATTCCGATGCAATTTCTGTGTTTCGTCGTCAATAAGAAGGTCAGAGGGATACAGTAAATCTGAAGTGAAGAATCGGAATCTATAACTAGTGTCACAGGAATGGTTCAAAACATAGACAAAAAGAAGAGACAGTCTTCTTGTACTTAAGTCGGCATTGTGCCTTTTGTATTTAATTCCGATGCGATTTCTGAGTTTAATCGTCAATAAGAAGGTCAGAGGGATACAGTAAACCTGAAGTGAAGCATCGGAATCTATAACTTGTGTGAGAGGAATGGTTCAAAACAGTCAGTAAGAAGAGTAAGTCTTCTTGTACTTAAGTCAGCATTGTGCCTTTTGTATTTAATTCCGATGCAATTTCTGTGTTTCATCGTCATTAAGAAGGTCAGAGGGATACAGTAAACCTGAAATGAAGCATCGGAATCAATAACTAAGGTCACAGGAATGTTTCAAAGCATAGACAGTAGGAAGAATCAGTCTACATGTACTTAAGTCGGCATTGTGCCTTTTGTATTTAATTTCGATGCAATTTCTGTGTTTCATCGTCAATAAGAAGGTCAGAGGGATACAGTAAACCTGAAGTGAAGCATCGGAATCTATAACTAGTGTCACAGGAATGGTTCAAAACATAGTCAGTAAGAAGAGTCAGTCTTCTTGTACTTATGTCGGCATTGTGCCTTTTGTATTTAATTCCGATACAATTTCTGTGTTTCATCGTCTATAAGAAGGTCCAAGGGATGTAGTAAAGCTGGAGTGAAGCATCGGAATCTGTAACTAGTGTCACAGGAATGGTTCAAAACAGTCAGTAAGAAGAGTTAGTCTTCTTGTACTTAAGTCGGCATTGTGCCTTTTGTATTTAATTCCGATGCAATTTCTGTGTTCATCGTCAGTAAGAAGGTCCAAGGGATACAGTAAATCTGAGGTGAAGCATCGGAATCTATAACTAGTGTCACAGGAATGGTTCAAAACATTGACAGATAGAAGAGTCAGTCTTCTTGTACTTAAGTCTACATTGTGCCTTTTCTATTTAATCCGATGCAATTTCTGTGTTTCATCGTCAATAAGAAGGTCCAAGGGATACAGTAAACCTTTAGTGAAGCATCGGAATCTATATCCAGTTTCACAGGAATGGTTCAAAACATAGACTGTAAGGAGAGTCAGTCTTCTTTTACTTAAGTCAGCATTGTGCTATTTGTATTTAATTCCGATGCAATTTCTGTGTTTCATCGTCAATAAGAAGGTGAGAGGGATACAGTAAACCTGAAGTGAAGCATCGGAATCTATAACTAGTGCCACAGGATTGGTTCAAAACATAGAAAGTCGGAAGAGTCAGTCTTCTTGTACTTAAGTCAGCATTGTGCTTTTTCTACTTAATTCCGATGCACTTTCTGTGTATCATCGTCAATAAGAATGTCCAAGGGATACAGTAAGTCTGAAGTGAACCATCGGAATCTATAACTAGTTTCACAGGAATGGTTCAAATCATAGTCAGTAAGAAGAGTCAGTCTTCTTGTACTTAAGTCGGCATTGTGCTTTCTCTATTTTATTCCGATGCAAATTCTGTGTCTCATCGTCAATATGTAGGTCCAAGGGATACTGTAAACCTGAAGTGAAGCATCGGAATCTATAACTAGTGTCACAGGAATGGTTCAAAACATAGACAGTAGGAAGAGTCAGTCTTCTTGTTCTTAAAACGGCATTGTGCCTTTTCTAATTATTTCCGATGCACTTTCTGTGATTCATCGTCAATAGGAACGCACAAGGGATACAGTAAACCAGAAATGAAGCATCGGAATCAATAACTAAGGTCACAGGAATGTTTCAAAGCATAGACAGAAGGAAGAATCAGTCTACATTTACTTAAGTCGGCATTGTGCCTTTTGTATTTAATTCCGAAGCAATTTCTGTGTTTCATCGTCAATAAGAAGGTCAGAGGGATACAGTAAACCTGAAGTGAAGCATCGGAATCTATAACTAGTGTCACAGGAATGGTTCAAAACATAGTCAGTAAGAAGAGTCAGCGTTCTTGTACTTATGTCGGCATTGTGCCTTTTGTATTAATTCCGATACAATTTCTGTGTTTCATCGTCTATGAGAAGGTCCAAGGGATGCAGTAAAGCTGAAGTGAAGCATCGGAATCTGTAACTAGTGTCACACGAATGGTTCAAAACATAGACAGTAAGAAGAGTCAGTCTTCTTGTACTGAAGTCGGCATTGTGCCCTTTTCAATTTAATTCCGATGCAATTACTGTGTTTCATCGTCAATAAGAAGGTCAGAGGGATACAGTAAAACTGAAGTGAAGCATCGGAATTTCTAACTAGTGTCACAGGAATGGTTCAAAACAAAGTCAGTAAGAAGAGTTAGTCTTCTTGTACTTACGTCGGCATTGTGCCTTTTGTATTAAATTCCGATGCCATATCTGTGTCACATCGTCAATAAGAAGGTCCAAGTGATACAGTAAACCTGAAGTGAAGCATCGGAATCTGTAACTAGCGTGACAGGAATGGTATAAAACATAGACAGTAAGAACAGTCAGTCTTCTTGTACTTAAGTCGGCATTGTGTCTTTTCTATTTAATGCCGATGCAATTTCTGTGTTTCATCGTCAATAAGAAGGTCAGAGAGATACAGTAAACCTGAAGTGAAGCATCGGTATCTATAACTATTGTCACAGGAATGGTTCAAAACATAGTCAGAAAGAAGAGTCAGTCTTCTTGTACTTAAGCCGCCATAGTGACTTTCATATTTAATTCCGATGCAATTTCTGTGTTTCATCGATAATACGACGGTCAGAGGGATACAGTAAACCGGAAGAGAAGCATCGGAATGTATAAGTAGTGTCACAGGAATGGTTCAAATCATACTCAGTAAGAAGAGTCAGTCTTCTTGACCTTAAGTCGGCATTGTGCTTTTTCTATTTAATTCCGATGCAAATTCAGTGTTTCATCGTCAATAAGAACGTCCAACGGATACAGTAAACCTGAAGTGCAGCTTCGGAATCTATAACTAGTGTCACACGAATGGTTCAAAACATAGACAGTAGGAAGAGTCAGTCTTCCTGTACTTAAGTCGGCATTGTGCCATTTGTATTTAATTCTGATGCAATTTCAGCGTTTCATCGTCAATAAGAAGGTCAGAGGGATACAGTAAACCTGAAGTGAAGCATCGGAATCTATAACTAGTGTCACAGGAATGGTTCCAAACATAGTCAGTAAGAGGAGTCAGTCTTCTTGTACTCAAGTCGGCATTGTGCTTTCTCTATTTAATTCCGATGCAATTTCAGTGTTTCATCGTCAATAAGAAGGTCAGAGGGGTACAGTAAACATGGAGTGAAGCATCGAAATCTATAACTAGGGTCAATGGAATGGTTCAAAACATAGATAGTAGGAAGAGTCAGTCTTCTTGTACTTAAGTTGGCATTGTGCCTTTTGTATTTAATTCCGATGCAATTTCTGTGTTTCATCGTCACTAAGAAGGTCCAAGGGATACAGTAAACCTGAAGTGAAGCATGGGAATCTATAACTAGTGTCACAGGAATGGTTCAGAACATAGAAAGTAGGAAGAGTCAGTCTTCTTGTACTTAAGTCAGCATTGTGCCTTTTCTATTTCATTCCGATGCACTTTCTGTGTTTCATCGTCAATAACAACGTCCAAGGGATACAGTAAACCTAATGTGAACCATCGGAATCTATGACTAGTGTCACAGGAATGGTTCAAATAATAGTCAGTAAGAAGAGTCAGTCTTCTTGTACTTAAGTCGGCATTGAGCTTTCTCGATTTATTTCCAATGCAATTTCTGTGTTTCATCGTCAATAAAAAGGTCCAAGGGATACTGTAAACCTGAAGTGAAGCATCGGAATCTATAACTAGTGTCACAGGAATGGTTCAAAACATAGACAAAAAGAAGAGTCAGTCTTCTTGTAATTAAGTCGGCATTGTGCCTTTTGTATTTAATTCCGATGCAATTTCTGAGTTTCATCGTCAATAAGAAGGTCAGAGGGATACAGTAAACCTGAAGTGAAGCATGGGAATCTATAACTAGTGTCACAGGAATGGTTCAAAACAGTCAGTAAGAAGAGTCAGTCTTCTTGTACTTAAGTCGGCATTTTGCCTTTTGTATTTAATTCCGATGCAATTTCAGTGTTTCATCGTCAATAAGGAGGTCAGAGGGATACTGTAAACATGGAGTGAAGCATCGGAATCTATAACTAGGGTCAATGGAATGGTTCAAAACATAGACAGTAGGAAGAGTCAGTCTTCTTGTACTTATGTCGGCATTGTGCCTTTTGTATTTAATTCCGATGCAATTTCTGTGTTACATCGTCAATAAGAAGGTCCAAGTGATACAGTAAACCTAAAGTGAAGCATCGGAATCTGTAACTAGCGTCACAGGAATGGTTCAAAACAGTCAGTAAGAAGAGTCAGTCTTCTTGTACTTAAGTCAGCATTGTGCCTTTTGTATTTAATTCCGATGCAATTTCTGTGTTTCATCGTCATTAAGAAGGTCAGAGGGATACAGTAAACCTGAAATGAAGCATCGGAATCAATAACTATGGTCACAGGAATGTTTAAAAGCATTGACAGTAGGAAGAATCAGTCTTCATGTACTTAAGTCGGCATTGTGCCTTTTGTATTTAATTTCGATGCAATTTCTGTGTTTCATCGTCAATATGAAGGTCAGAGGGATACAGTAAACCTGAAGTGAAGCACCGGAATCTATAACTAGTGTCACAGGAATGGTTCAAAACATAGTCAGTAAGAAGAGTCAGTCTTCTTGTACTTATGTCGGCATTGTGCCTTTTGTATTTAATTCCGATACAATTTCTGTGTTTCATCGTCTATAAGAAGGTCCAAGGGATGCAGTAAAGCTGGAGTGAAGCATCGGAATCTGTAACTAGTGTCAGAGGAATGGTTCAAAACAGTGAGTAAGAAGAGTTAGTCCTCTTGTACTTAAGTCGGCATTGTGCCTTTTGTATTTAATTCCGATGCAATTTCTGTGTTTCATCGTCAGTAAGAAGGTCCAAGGGATACAGTAAATCTGAGGTGAAGCATCGGAATCTATAACTAGTGTCACAGGAATGGTTCAAAACATTGACAGAAAGAAGAGTCAGTCTTCTTGTACTTACGTCGGCATTGTGCCTTTTCTATTTAATTCCGATGCAATTTCTGTGTTTCATCGTCAATAAGAAGGTCCAAGGGATACAGTAAACCTTTAGTGATGCATCGGAATCTATATCCAGTTTCACAGGAATGGTTCAAAACATAGACTGTAAGGAGAGTCAGTCTTCTTTTACTTAAGTCAGCATTGTGCTATTTCTATTTAATTCCGATGCAATTTCTGTGTTTCATCGTCAATAAGAAGGTGAGAGGGATACAGTAAACCTGAAGTGAAGCATCGGAATCTATAACTAGTGCCACAGGATTGGTTCAAAACATAGAAAGTCGGAAGAGTCAGTCTTCTTGTACTTAAGTCAGCATTGTGCTTTTTCTATTTAATTCCGATGCACTTTCTGTGTATCATCGTCAATAAGAATGTCCAAGGGATACAGTAAGTCTGAAGTGAACCATCGGAATCTATAACTAGTTTCACAGGAATCGTTCAAATCATAGTCAGTAAGAAGAGTCAGTCTTCTTGTACTTAAGTCGGCAATGTGCTTTTATCTATTTAATTCCGATGCAAATTCTGTGTCTCATCGTCAATATGTAGGTCCAAGGGATACTGTAAACCTGAAGTGAAGCATCGGAATCTATAACTAGTGTCACAGAAATGGTTCAAAACATAGACAGTCGGTAGAGTCAGTCTTCTTGTTCTTTAAACGGCATTGTGCCTTTTCTATTTATTTCCGAAGCACTTTCTGTGATTCATCGTCAATAGGAACGCACAAGGGATACAGTAAACCAGAAATGAAGCATCGGAATCAATAACTAAGGTCACAGGAATGTTTCAAAACATAGTCAGAAGGAAGAATCAGTCTACATTTACTTAAGTCGGCATTGTGCCTTTTGTATTTAATTCCGATGCAATTTCTGTGTTTCATCGTCAATAAGAAGGTCAGAGGGATACAGTAAACCTGAAGTGAAGCATCGGAATCTATAACTAGTGTCACAGGAATGGTTCAAAACATAGTCAGTAAGAAGAGTCAGCGTTCTTGTACTTATGTCGGCATTGTGCCTTTTGTATTAATTCCGATACAATTTCTGTGTTTCATCGTCTATAAGAAGGTCCAAGGGATGCAGTAAAGCTGAAGTGAAGCATCGGAATCTGTAACTAGTGTCACACGAATGGTTCAAAACATAGACAGTAAGAAGAGTCAGTCTTCTTGTACTGAAGTCGGCATTGTGCCCTTTTCAATTTAATTCCGATGCAATTACTGTGTTTCATCGTCAATAAGAAGGTCAGAGGGATACAGTAAACCTGAAGTGAAGCATCGGAATCTCTAACTAGTGTCACAGGAATGGTTCAAAACAAAGTCAGTAAGAAGAGTTAGTCTTCTTGTACTTACGTCGGCATTGTGCCTTTTGTATTAAATTCCGATGCCATATCTGTGTCACATCGTCAAGAAGAAGGTCCAAGTGATACAGTAAACCTGAAGTGAAGCATCGGAATCTGTAACTATCGTGACAGGAATGGTATAAAACATAGACAGTAAGAACAGTCAGTCTTCTTGTACTTAAGTCGGCATTGAGTCTTTTCTATTTAATTCCGATGCAATTTCTGTGTTTCATCGTCAATAAGAAGGTCAGAGAGATACAGTAAACCTGAAGTGAAGCATCGGTATCTATAACTATTGTCACAGGAATGGTTCAAAACATAGTCAGAAAGAAGAGTCTGTCTTCTTGTACTTAAGCCGGCATTGTGCCATTTGTATTTAATTCTGATGCAATTTCAGCGTTTCATCGTCAATAAGAAGGTCAGAGGGATACAGTAAACCTGAAGTGAAGCATCGGAATCTATAACTAGTGTCACAGGAATGGTTCCAAACATAGTCAGTAAGAGGAGTCAGTCTTCATGTACTCAAGTCGGCATTGTGCTTTCTCTATTTAATTCCGATGCAATTTCAGTGTTTCATCGTCAATAAGAAGGTCAGAGGGATACAGTAAACATGGAGTGAAGCATCGAAATCTATAACTAGGGTCAATGGAATGGTTCAAATCATAGATAGTAGGAAGAGTCAGTCTTCTTGTACTTAAGTTGGCATTGTGCCTTTTGTATTTAATTCCGATGCAATTTCTGTGTTTCATCGTCACTAAGAGGTCCAAGGGATACAGTAAACCTGAAGTGAAGCATCGGAATTTATAACTAGTGTCACAGGAATGGTTCAAAGCATAGACAGTAAGAAAGGTCAGTCTTCTTGTACTTAAGTCGGCATGTTGCGTTTTGTATTTAATTCTGATGCAATTTCTGTGTTTCTTCGTCAATAAGAAGGTCAGAGGGATACAGTAAACCTGAAGTGAAGCATCGGAATCTATAACTAGTGTCACAGGAATGGTTCAAAACATAGACAAAAAGAAGAGTCAGTCTTCTTGTAATTAAGTCGGCATTGTGCCTTTTGTATTTAATTCCGATGCAATTTCTGAGTTTCATCGTCAATAAGAAGGTCAGCGGGATACAGGATACCTGAAGTGAAGCATGGGAATCTATAACTAGTGTCACAGGAATCGTTCAAAACAGTCAGTAAGAAGAGTCAGTCTTCTTGTACTTAAGTCGGCATTGTGCCTTTAGTATTTAATTCCGATGCAATTTCTGTGTTTCATCGTCAGTAAGATGGTCCAAGAGATACAGTAAATCTGAGGTGAAGCATCGGAATCTATAACTAGTGTCACAGGAATGGTTCAAAACATTGACAGTAAGATGAGTCAGTTTTCTTGTACTTAAGTCGGCATTGTGCCTTTTCTATTTAATTCCGATGCAATTTCTGTGTTTCATCGTCAATAAGAAGGTCCAAGGGATACAGTAACCCTGCAGTGATGCATCGGAATCTATATATAGTTTTACAGGAATGGTTCAAAACTTAGACAGTAAGAAGAGTCAGTCTTCTTGTACTTAAGTCGGCATTGTGCCTTTTCTATTTAATTCCGATGCAATTTCTGTGTTTCATCGTCCATAAGAAGGTCAGAGGGATACAGTAAACCTGAAGTGAAGCATCTGAATCTACAACTAGTGTCACAGGAATGGTTCCAAACATAGACAGTAAGAAGGGTCTGTCTTCTTGTATTTAAGTCGGCATAGTTCCTTTTGTATTTAATTCCGATGCAATTTCTGTGTTTCATCGTCTATAAGAAGGTCAGAGGGTTACAGTAAACCTGAAGTGAAGCATCGGAATCTATAACTTGTGTGAGAATAATGGTTCAAAACAGCCAGTAAGAAGAGTAAGTCTTCTTGTACTTAAGTCAGCATTGTGCCTTTTGTATTTAATTCCGATGCAATTTCTGTGTTTCATTGTCAATAAGAGGGTCAGAGGGATACAGTAAATCTGAAGTGAAGCATCGCAATCTATAACTAGTGTCACAGGAATGGTTCAAAGCATAGACAGTAGGAAGAGTCAGTCTTCTTATTCTTAAATCGGCATTGTGCCTTTTCTATTTAATTCCGATGCACTTTCTGTGTTTCATCGTCAATAAGAACGTCCAAGGGATACAGTAAGCCTGAAGTGAACTATCGGAATCTATAACTAGTGTCACAGGAATGGTTCAAATCATAGTCAGTAAGAAAAGTCCGTCTTCTTGTACTTAAGTCGGCATTGTGCTTTCTCTATTTAATTCCGATGCAATTTCTGTGTTTCATCGTCAATAAGAAGGTCCAAGGGATACTGTAAACCTGAAGTGTAGCATCGGAATCTATAACTAGTGTCACAGGAATGGTTCAAAACATAGACAAAAAGAAGAGTCAGTCTTCTTGTACTTAAGTCGGAATTGTGCCCTTTTGAATTTAATTCCGATGCAATTACTGTGTTTCATCTTCAATAAGAAGGTCAGAGGGATACAGTAAACCTGAAGTGAAGCATCGGAATCTCTAACTAGAGTCACAGGAATGGTTCAAAGCAAAGTCAGTAAGAAGAGTCAGTCTGATTGTACTTAAGTCCTCATTGTGTCTTTTGTATTTAATTCCGATGCAATTTCTGTGTTTCATCGTCAAAAAGAATTTCAGAGGGATACAGTAAACCTGAAGTGAAGCATCGGACTCTATAACTAGTGTCACAGGAATGGTTCAAAACATAGACAGTGGGAAGAGTCAGTCTTCTTTTACTTAAGTTGGCAATGTGCCTTTCGTATTTAACTCCGATGCACTGTCTGTGTTTCATCGTCAATAAGAAGATCCAAGGGATACAGTAAACCTGAAATGAAGCATCGGAATCTATAACAAGTGTCACAGGAATGGTTCAAATCATAGGCAATGGGAAGATACAGTCTACATATACTTAAATCGGCATCGTGCCTTTTGTATTTATTTCCGATGCAATTTCTGTGTTTCATCATCAATAAGAAGGTCCAAGGCATACAGTAAACCTGAAGTGAAGCATCGGAATCTATAACTAGTGTCATAGGAATGGTTCAAAACATAGACAGTAAGAAGAGTCAGTCTTCTTGTACTTAAGTCGGCATTGCGCCTTTTCTATTTAATTCCGATGCAATTTCTGTGTTTCATCGTCAATAAGAAGGTCAGAGGGATACAGTAAACCTGAAGTGAAGCATCGGAATCTATAACTAGTATCACAGGAATGGTTCAAAACATAGTCAGTAAGAGGGGTCAGTCTTCTTGTATTTAAGTCGGCATTGTGCCTTTTGTATTTAATTCCGATGCAATTTCTGTGTTTCATCGTCAATAAGAAGGTCCAAGGGATACAGTAAATCTGAGGTGAAGCATCGGAATCTATAACTAGTGTCACAGGAATGGTTCAAAACATTGACAGTAAGAAGAGTCAGTCTTCTTGTACTTAAGTCGGCATTGTGCCTTTTCTGTTTAATTCCGATGCAATATCTGTGTTTCATCGTCAATAAGAAGGTCCAAGGGATACAGTAAACCTTTAGTGAAGCATCGGAATCTATATCCAGTTTCACAGGAATGGTTCAAAACATAGACAGTAAGGAGAGTCAGTCTTCTTGTACCTAAGTCAGCATTGTGCCATTTGTATTTGATTCCGATGCAATTTCTGTGCTTCATCGTCAATAAGAAGGTGGGAGGGATACAGTAAACCTGAAGTGAAGCATCGGAATCTTTAACTAGTGTCACAGGAATGGTTCAAAGCATAGAAAGTAGGAAGAGTCAGTCTTCTAGTACTTAAATCAGCATTGTGCCTTTTCTATTTAATTCCGATGCACTTTCTGTGTTTCATCGTCAATAAGAACGTCCAAGGGATACAGTAAGCCTGAAGTGAACTATCGGAATCTATAACTAGTGTCACAGGAATGGTTCAAATCATAGTCAGTAAGAAAAGTCCGTCTTCTTGTACTTAAGTCGGCATTGTGCTTTCTCTATTTAATTCCGATGCAATTTCTGTGTTTCATCGTCAATAAGAAGGTCCAAGGGATACTGTAAACCTGAAGTGTAGCATCGGAATCTATAACTAGTGTCACAGGAATGGTTCAAAACATAGACAAAAAGAAGAGTCAGTCTTCTTGTACTTAAGTCGGAATTGTGCCCTTTTGAATTTAATTCCGATGCAATTACTGTGTTTCATCTTCAATAAGAAGGTCAGAGGGATACAGTAAACCTGAAGTGAAGCATCGGAATCTCTAACTAGAGTCACAGGAATGGTTCAAAGCAAAGTCAGTAAGAAGAGTCAGTCTTCTTGTACTTAAGTCGGCATTGTGACTTTCGTATTTAATTCCGATGCAATTTCTGTGTTTCATCGATAATACGAAGGTCAGAGGGATACAGTAAACCGGAAGAGAAGCATCGGAATCTATAAGTAGTGTCACAGGAATGGTGAAATCATACTCAGTAAGAAGAGTCAGTCTTCTTGACCTTAAGTCGGCAATGTCCTTTTTCTATTTAATTCCGATGCAATTTCAGTGTTTCATCGTCAATAAGAACGTCCCAGGGATACAGTAAACCTGAAGTGAAGCTTCGGAATCTCTAACTAGTGTCACAGGAATGGTTCAAAACATAGTCAGTAAGAAGAGTCAGTCTTCTTGTACTTAAGTCGGCAATGTGCCTTTTGTATTTTGTTCCGATGCAATATCTGTGTTTCATCGTCAATAAGAAGGTCCAAGGGATACAGTAACCCTGAAGTGAAGCACCGGAATCTGTAACTAGCGTCACAGGAATGGTTCAAAACTTAGACAGTGAGAAGAGTCAGTCTTCTTGTACTTAAGTCGGCATTGTGCCTTTTCTATTTAATTCCGATGCAATTTCTGTGTTTCATCGTCAATAAGAGCGTCCAAGGGATACAATAAACCTGAAGTGAAGCATCGGAATCAATATGTAGTGCCACAGGAATGGTTCAAAGCATAGTCAGTAACAAGAGTCAGTCTCCTTGTACTTAAGTCGGCATTGTGCCTTTTCTATATAATTCCGATGCAATTTCTGTGTTTCATCGTCAATAAGAGCGTCCAAGGGATTCAATAAACCTGAAGTGAAGCATCAGAATCTATAACTAGTGTCACAGGAATGGTTCAAAACATAGTCAGTAAGAAGAGTCACTCTTCTTGTTCTTAAGTCAGCAATGTGCCTTTTCTACTTAATTCCGATGCAATATTTGTGTTTCATCGTCAATAAGACGGTCAGAGGGATACAGTAAACCTGAAGTGAAGCATCGGAATCTATAACTAGTGTCACAGGAATGGTTCAAAACATAATCAGTATGAAGAGTCAGTCTTCTTGTACTTAAGTCCTCATTGTGTCTTTTGTATTTAATTCCGATGCAATTTCTGTGTTTCATCGTCAATAAGAAGGTCCAAGGGATACAGTAAACCTGAAGTGAAGCATCGGACTCTATAACTAGTGTCACAGGAATGGTTCAAAACATAGACAGTGGGAAGAGTCAGTCTTCTTTTACTTAAGTTGGCAATGTGCCTTTCGTATTTAACTCCGATGCACTGTCTGTGTTTCATCGTCAATAAGAAGATCCAAGGGATACAGTAAACCTGAAATGAAGCATCGGAATCTATAACAAGTGTCACAGGAATGGTTCAAATCATAGGCAATGGGAAGATACAGTCTACATATACTTAAATCGGCATCGTGCCTTTTGTATTTATTTCCGATGCAATTTCTGTGTTTCATCATCAATAAGAAGGTCCAAGGCATACAGTAAACCTGAAGTGAAGCATCGGAATCTATAACTAGTGTCACAGGAATGGTTCAAAACATATACAGTAAGAAGAGTCAGTCTTCTTGTACTTAAGTCGGCATTGTGCCTTTTCTATTTAATTCCGATGCAATTTCTGTGTTTCATCGTCAATAAGAAGGTCAGAGGGATACAGTAAACCTGAAGTGAAGCATCGGAATCTATAACTAGTGTCACAGGAATGGTTCAAAACATAGTCAGTAAGAGGGGTCAGTCTTCTTGTATTTAAGTCGGCATTGTGCCTTTTGTATTTAATTCCGATGCAATTTCTGTGTTTCATCGTCAATAAGAAGGTCCAAGGGATACAGTAAATCTGAGGTGAAGCATCGGAATCTATAACTAGTGTCACAGGAATGGTTCAAAACATTGACAGTAAGGAGAGTCAGTCTTCTTGTACTTAAGTCGGCATTGTGCCTTTTCTGTTTAATTCCGATGCAATTTCTGTGTTTCATCGTCAATAAGAAGGTCCAAGGGATACAGTAAACCTTTAGTGAAGCATCGGAATCTATATCCAGTTTCACAGGAATGGTTCAAAACATAGACAGTAAGGAGAGTCAGTCTTCTTGTACTTAAGTCAGCATTGTGCCGTTTGTATTTGATTCCGATGCAATTTCTGTGCTTCATCGTCAATAAGAAGGTGGGAGGGATACAGTAAACCTGAAGTGAAGCATCGGAATCTTTAACTAGTGTCACAGGAATGGTTCAAAGCATAGAAAGTAGGAAGAGTCAGTCTTCTTGTACTTAAATCAGCATTGTGCTTTTCTTTTTAATTCCGATGCACTTTCTGTGTTTCATCGTCAATAAGAAGGTCCATGGGATACAGTAAACCCAAAATGAAGCATCGGAATCTGTAACTAGTGTCACAGGAATGTTTTAAAACATAGAAAGTAGGAAGAGTCAGACTACATGTACTTAAGTCGGCATTGTGCCTTTTGTATTTAATTCGGATGCAATTTCTGTGTTTCATCGTCTATACGACGGTCAGAGGGATACAGTAAACCTGAAGTGAAGCATCGGAATCTATAACTTGTGTGAGAATAATGGTTCAAAACAGCCAGTAAGAAGAGTAAGTCTTCTTGTACTTAAGTCAGCATTGTGCCTTTTGTATTTAATTCCGATGCAAATTCTGTGTTTCATTGTCAATAAGAGGGTCAGAGGGATACAGTAAATCTGAAGTGAAGCATCGCAATCTATAACTAGTGTCACACGAATGGTTCAAAACATAGACAGTAGCAAGAGTCAGTCTTCTTGTACTTAAGTCGGCATTGTGCCATTTGTATTTAATTCTGATGCAATTTCTGTGTTTCATCGTCAATAAGAAGGTCAGAGGGATACAGTAAACCTGAAGTGATGCATCGGAATCTATAACTAGTGTCACAGGAATGGTTCAAAACAGTCAGTAAGAATAGTCAGTCTTCTTGTACTTAAGTCGGCATTTTGCCTTTTGTATTTAATTCCGATGCAATATCAGTGTTTCATCGTCAATAAGAAGGTCAGAGGGATACAGTAAACCTGAAGTGATGCATTTGAATCTATAACTAGGGTCAATGGAATGGTACAAAACATAGACAGTAGGAAGAGTCAGTCTTCTTGTACTTAAGTCGGCATTGTGCCTTTTCTATTTAATTCCGATGCAATTTCTGTGTTTCATCGTCAATAAGAAGGTCCAAGGGATACAGTAAACCTTTAGTGAAGCATCGGAATCTATATCCAGTTTCACAGGAATGGTTCAAAACATAGACAGTAAGGAGAGTCAGTCTTCTTGTACTTAAGTCAGCATTGTGCCATTTGTATTTGATTCCGATGCAATTTCTGTGCTTCATCGTCAATAAGAAGGTGAGAGGGATACAGTAAACCTGAAGTGAAGCATCGGTATCTATAACTAGTGTCACAAGAGTGGTTCAAAGCATAGAAAATAGGAAGAGTCAGTCTTCTTGTACTTAAATCAGCATTGTGCTTTTCTTTTTAATTCCGATGCACTTTCTGTGTTTCATCGTCAATAAGAAGGTCCATGGGATACAGTAAACTCAAAATGAAGCATCGGAATCTGTAACTAGTGTCACAGGAATTTTTTAAAACATAGAAAGTAGGAAGAGTCAGACTACATGTACTTAAGTCGGCATTGTGCCTTTTGTATTTAATTCGGATGCAATTTCTGTGTTTCATCGTCTATATGCCGGTCAGAGGGATACAGTAAACCTGAAGTGAAGCATCGGAATCTATAACTAGTGTCACAGGAAAGGTTCAAAACATAGTCAGTATGAAGAGTCAGTCTTCTTGTACTTAAGTCCTCATTGTGCCTTTTGTATATAATTCCGATGCAATTTCTGTGTTTCATCGTCAATAAGAAGGTCCAAGGGATACAGTAAACCTGAAGTAAAGCATCGGAATCTATAACTAGTGTCACAGGAATGGTTCAAAACATAGACAGTTAGAAGAGTCAGTATTCTTGTACTTAAATCAGCACTATGCCCTTTTCAATTTAATTCCGATGCAATTACTGTGTTTCACCGTTAATTAGAAGGTCAGAGGCATACAGTAAACCCGAAGTGAAGCATCGGAATCTCTAACTAGTGTCACAGGAATGGTTCAAAACATAGTCAGTAAGAAGAGTCAGTCTTCTTGTACTTAAGTCGGCAATGTGCCTTTTGTATTTTGTTCCGATGCAATATCTGTGTTTCATCGTCAATAAGAAGGTCCAAGGGATACAGTAACCCTGAAGTGAAGCACCGGAATCTATAACTAGCGTCACAGGAATGGTTCAAAACTTAGACAGTGAGAAGAGTCAGTCTTCTTGTACTTAAGTCGGCATTGTGCCTTTTCTATTTAATTCCGATGCAATTTCTGTGTTTCATCGTCAATAAGAGCGTCCAAGGGATACAATAAACCTGAAGTGAAGCATCGGAATCAATATGTAGTGCCACAGGAATGGTTCAAAGCATAGTCAGTAACAAGAGTCAGTCTCCTTGTACTTATGTCGGCATTGTGCCTTTTCTATTTAATTCCGATGCAATTTCTGTGTTTCATCGTCGATAAGAGCGTCCAAGGGATTCAATAAACCTGAAGTGAAGCATCAGAATCTATAACTAGTGTCACAGGAATGGTTCAAAACATAGTCAGTAATAAGAGTCACTCTTCTTGTTCTTAAATCAGCAATGTGCCTTTTCTACTTAATTCCGATGCAATATTTGTGTTTCATCGTCAATAAGACGGTCAGAGGGATACAGTAAACCTGAAGTGAAGCATCGGAATCTATAACTAGTGTCACAGGAATGGTTCCAAACATAGTCAGTAAGAGGAGTCAGTCTTCTTGTACTTAAGTCGGCATTGTGCCTTCTCTATTTAATTCCGATGCAATTTTTGTGTTTCATCGTCAATAAGAAGGTCCAAGGGATTCAGTAAACCTGAAGTGAATCTTAGTAATCTATAACTAGTGTCACAGGAATGGTTCAAAACATAGTCAGTACGAAGAGCCAGTCTTCTTGTACTTAAGTCGGCATTGTGCCTTTTGTATTTAATTCCGATGCAATTTCTATGTTTCATCGTCAATAAGAAGGTCAGAGGGATACAGTAAACCTGAAGAGAAGCATCGGAATCTACAACTAGTGTCACTGGAATGGTTCAAAACATAGACAGTAAGAAGCGTCAGTCTTCCTGTACTTAAGTCGGCATTGTGCCTTTTGTATTTAATTCCGATGCAATTTCTGTGTTTCATCGTCAATAAGAAGGTCCAAGGGATACAGTAAACCTGAAGTGAATCTTCGGAATCTATAACTAGTGTCACAGGAATTGTTCAAAACATAGATAAAAAGAAGAGTCAGTCTTCTGGGACTTATGTCGGCATTGTGCATTTTGTATTTAATTCCGATGCAATTTCTGTGTTTCATCGTCAAAAAGAAGGTCCAAGGGATACAGTAAACCTGAAGTGAAGCATCGGAATCTATAACTAGTGTCACAGGAATGGTTCAAAACAGTCAGTAAGAAGAGTCAGTCTTCTTGTACTTAAGTCGGCATTGTGGCTTTTGTATTTACTTCCGATGCAATTTCTGTGTTTCATCGTCAATAAGAACGTCCAAGAGATACAGTAAGTCTGAGGTGAAGCATCGGAATCTATAACTAGTGTCACAGGAATGGTTCAATACATTGACAGTAGGAAGAGTCAGTCTTCTTGTACTTAAGTCGGCATTGTGCCTTTTCTATTTAATTCCGATGCAATTTCTGTGTTTCATCGTCAAAAAGAATTTCAGAGGGATACAGTAAACCTGAAGTGAAGCATCGGACTCTATAACTAGTGTCACAGGAATGGTTCAAAACATAGACAGTGGGAAGAGTCAGTCTTCTTTTACTTAAGTTGGCAATGTGCCTTTCGTAATTAACTCCGATGCACTGTCTGTGTTTCATCGTCAATAAGAAGATCCAAGGGATACAGTAAACCTGAAATGAAGCATCGGAATCTATAACAAGTGTCACAGGAATGGTTCAAATCATAGGCAATGGGAAGATACAGTCTACATATACTTAAATCGGCATCGTGCCTTTTGTATTTATTTCCGATGCAATTTCTGTGTTTCATCATCAATAAGAAGGTCCAAGGCATACAGTAAACCTGAAGTGAAGCATCGGAATCTATAACTAGTGTCACAGGAATGGTTCAAAACATAGACAGTAAGAAGAGTCAGTCTTCTTGTACTTAAGTCGGCATTGTGCCTTTTCTATTTAATTCCGATGCAATTTCTGTGTTTCATCGTCAATAAGAAGGTCAGAGGGATACAGTAAACCTGAAGTGAAGCATCGGAATCTATAACTAGTGTCACAGGAATGGTTCAAAACATAGTCAGTAAGAGGGGTCAGTCTTCTTGTATTTAAGTCGGCATTGTGCCTTTTGTATTTAATTCCGATGCAATTTCTGTGTTTCATCGTCAATAAGAAGGTCCAAGGGATACAGTAAATCTGAGGTGAAGCATCGGAATCTATAACTAGTGTCACAGGAATGGTTCAAAACATTGACAGTAAGAAGAGTCAGTCTTCTTGTACTTAAGTCGGCATTGTGCCTTTTCTGTTTAATTCCGATGCAATTTCTGTGTTTCATCGTCAATAAGAAGGTCCAAGGGATACAGTAAACCTTTAGTGAAGCATCGGAATCTATATCCAGTTTCACAGGAATGGTTCAAAACATAGACAGTAAGGAGAGTCAGTCTTCTTGTACTTAAGTCAGCATTGTGCCATTTGTATTTGATTCCGATGCAATTTCTGTGCTTCATCGTCAATAAGAAGGTGGGAGGGATACAGTAAACCTGAAGTGAAGCATCGGAATCTTTAACTAGTGTCACAGGAATGGTTCAAAGCATAGAAAGTAGGCAGAGTCAGTCTTCTTGTACTTAAATCAGCATTGTGCTTTTCTTTTTAATTCCGATGCACTTTCTGTGTTTCATCGTCAATAAGAAGGTCCATGGGATACAGTAAACCCAAAATGAAGCATCGGAATCTGTAACTAGTGTCACAGGAATGTTTTAAAACATAGAAAGTAGGAAGAGTCAGACTACATGTACTTAAGTCGGCATTGTGCCTTTTGTATTTAATTCGGATGCAATTTCTGTGTTTCATCGTCTATACGACGGTCAGAGGGATACAGTAAACCTGAAGTGAAGCATCGGAATCTATAACTAGTGTCACAGGAATGGTTCAAAACATAATCAGTATGAAGAGTCAGTCTTCTTGTACTGAAGTCCTCATTGTGTCTTTTGTATTTAATACCGATGCAATTTCTGTGTTTCATCGTCAATAAGAAGGTCCAAGGGATACAGTAAACCTGAAGTGAAGGATCGGAATCTATAACTAGTGTCACAGGAATGGTTCAAAACAGTCAGTAAGAAGATCTGGCTTCTTGTACTTAAGTCGGCATTTTGCATTTTGTATTTAATTCCGATGCAATTTCAGTGTTTCATCGTCAATAAGAAGGTCAGAGGGATACAGTAAACATGGAGTGAAGCATCGGAATCTATAACTAGTGTCACAGGAATGGTTCAAAACATAGTCAGTAAGAAGAGTCAGTCTTCTTGTACTTAAGTCGGCAATGTGCCTTTTGTATTTATTTCCGATGCAATATCTGTGTTTCATCGTCAATAAGAAGGTCCAAGGGATACAGTAACCCTGAAGTGAAGCACCGGAATTTGTAACTAGCGTCACAGGAATGGTTCAAAACTTAGACAGTAAGGAGAGTCAGTCTTCTTGTACTTAAGTCGGCATTGTGCCTTTTCTATTTAATTCCGATGCAATTTCTGTGTTTCATCGTCAATAACAGCGTCCAAGGGATACAATAAACCTGAAGTGAAGCATCGGAATCAATATGTAGTGCCACAGGAATGGTTCAAAGCATAGTCAGTAACAAGAGTCAGTCTCCTTGTACTTATGTCGGCATTGTGCCTTTTCTATTTAATTCCGATGCAATTTCTGTGTTTCATCGTCAATAAGAGCGTCCAAGGGATTCAATAAACCTGAAGTGAAGCATCGGAATCTATAACTAGTGTCACAGGAATGGTTCAAAACATAGTCAGTAAGAAGAGTCAGTCTTCTTGTTCTTAAGTCAGCAATGTGCCTTTTCTACTAGATTCCGATGCAATATCTGTGTTTCATCGTCAATAAGAAGGTCAGAGGGATACAGTAAACCTGAAGTGAAGCATCGGAATCTATAACTAGTGTCACAGGAATGGTTCCAAACATAGTCAGTAAGAGGAGTCAGTCTTCTTGTACTTAAGTCGGCATTGTGCCTTCTCTATTTAATTCCGATGCAATTTTTGTGTTTCATCGTCAATAAGAAGGTCCAAGGGATTCAGTAAACCTGAAGTGAATCTTCGTAATCTATAACTAGTGTCACAGGAATGGTTCAAAACATAGTCAGTACGAAGAGCCAGTCTTCTTGTACTTAAGTCGGCATTGTGCCTTTTGTATTTAATTCCGATGCAATTTCTGTGTTTCATCGTCTATAAGAAGGTCCAAGGGATGCAGTAAAGCTGGAGTGAAGCATCGGAATCTGTAACTAGTGTCACAGGAATGGTTCAAAACAGTCAGTAAGATGAGTCAGTCTTCTTGTACTTAAGTCGGCATTGTGCCTTTTGTATTTAATTCCGATGCAATTTCTGTGTTTCATCGTCAGTAAGAAGGTCCAAGGAATTCAGTAAATCTGAGGTGAAGCATCGGAATCTATAACTAGTGTCACAGGAATGGTTCAAAACATTGACAGAAAGAAGAGTCAGTCTTCTTGTACTTAAGTCGGCATTGTGCTCTTCTATTTAATTCCGATGCAATTTCTGTGTTTCATCGTCAATAAGAAGGTCCAAGGGATACAGTAAACCTTTAGTGAAGCATCGGAATCTATATCCACTTTCACAGGAATGGTTCAAAACATAGACTGTAAGGAGAGTCAGTCTTCTTTTACTTAAGTCAGCATTGTGCTATTTGTAATTAATTCCGATGCAATTTCTGTGTTTCATCGTCAATAAGAAGGTGAGAGGGATACAGTAAACCTGAAGTGAAGCATCGGAATCTATAACTAGTGCCACAGGATTGGTTCAAAACATAGAAAGTAGGAAGAGTCAGTCTTCTTGTACTTAAGTCAGCATTGTGCTTTTTCTATTTAATTCCGATGCACTGTCTGTGTATCATCGTCAATAAGAATGTCCAAGGGATACAGTAAGTCTGAAGTGAACCATCGGAATCTATAACTAGTTTCACAGGAATGGTTCAAATCATAGTCAGAAAGAAGAGTCAGTCTTCTTGTACTTAAGTCGGCATTGTGCTTTCTCTATTTAATTCCTATGCAAATTCTGTGTTTCATCGTCAATATATAGGTCCAAGGGATACTGTAAACCTGAAGTGAAGCATCGGAATCTATATCTAGTGTCACAGGAATGGTTCAAAACATAGTCAGTAAGAAGAGTCAGCGTTCTAGTACTTATGTCGGCATTGTGCCTTTTGTATAAATTCCGATGCAATTTCAGTGTTTCATCGTCAATAAGAAGGTCAGAGGGATACAGTAAACCTGGAGTGAAGCATTTGAATCTATAACTAGGGGCAATGGAATGGTTCAAAACATAGACAGTAGGAAGAGTCAGTCTTCTTGTACTTAAGTCGGCATTGTGCATTTTGTTTTTAATTCCGATGCAATTTCTGTGTTTCATCGTCAAAAAGAAGGTCCAAGGGATACAGTAAACCTGAAGTGAAGCATCGGAATCTATAACTAGTGTCACAGGCATGGTTCAAAGCATAGACAGTAAGAAAGGTCAGTCTTCTTGTACTTAAGTCAGCATTGTGCTTTTGTATTTCATTCCGATGCAATTTCTGTGTTTCATCGTCAATAAGAAGGTCAGAGGGATACAGTAAACCTGAAGTGAAGCATCGGAATCTATAACTAGTGTCACAGGAATGGTTCAAAAGATAGAAAGTAGGAAGAGTCAGTTTTCTTGTACTTAAGTCAGCATTGTGCCTTTTTTTTTTACTTCCGATGCACTTTCTGTGTTTCATCGTCAATAAGAACGTCCAAGGGATACAGTAAACCTGAAGTGAACCATCGGAATCTATAACTAGTGTCACAGGAATGGTTCAAATCATAGTCAGTAAGAAGAGTCAGTCTTCTTGTACTGAAGTCGGCATTGTGCCCTTTTCAATTAAATTCCGATGCAATTACTGTGTTTCATCGTCAATAAGAAGGTCAGAGGGATACAGTAAACCTGAAGTGAATCATCGGAATCTCTAACTAGTGTCACAGGAATGGTTCAAAACAAAGTCAGTAAGAAGAGTTAGTCTTCTTGTACTTATGTCGGCATTGTGCCTTTTGTATTTAATTCCGATGCCATATCTGTGTCACATCGTCAATCAGAAGGTCCAAGTGATACAGTAAACCTGAAGTGAAGCATCGGAATCTGTAACTAGCGTGACAGGAATGGTATAAAACATAGACAGTAAGAACAGTCAGTCTTCTTGTACTTAAGTCGGCATTGTGTCTTTTCTATTTAATTCCGATGCAATTTCTGTGTTTCATCGTCAATAAGAAGGTCAGAGGGATACAGTAAACCTGAAGTGAAGCATCGGCATCTATAAATATTGTCACAGGAATGGTTCAAAACATAGTCAGAAAGAAGAGTCAGTCTTCTTGTACTTAAGTCGGCATTGTGACTTTCGTATTTAAATCCGATGCAATTTCTGTGTTTCATCGATAATACGACGGTCAGAGGGATACAGTAAACCGGAAGAGAAGCATCGGAATCTATAAGTAGTGTCACAGGAATGGTTCAAATCATACTCAGTAAGAGGAGTCAGTCTTCTTGACCTTAAGTCGGCATTGTGCTTTTTCTATTTAATTCCGATGCAAATTCAGTGTTTCATCGTCAATAAGAACGTCCAAGGGATACAGTAAACCTGAAGTGAAGCTTCGGAATCTATAACTAGTGTCACACGAATGGTTCAAAACATAGACAGTAGGAAGAGTCAGTCTTCCTGTACTTAAGTCGGCATTGTGCCATTTGTATTTAATTCTGATGCAATTTCAGTGTTTCATCGTCAATAAGAAGGTCAAAGGGATACAGTAAACCTGAAGTGAAGCATCGGAATCTATAACTAGTGTTACAGGAATGGTTCCAAACATAGTCAGTAAGAGGAGTCAGTCATCTTGTACTTAAGTCGGCATTGTGCTTTCTCTATTTAATTCCGATGCAATTTCAGTGTTTCATCGTCAATAAGAAGGTCAGAGGGATACAGTAAACATGTAGTGAAGCATCGGAATCTATAACTAGGGTCAATGGAATGGTTCAAAACATAGACAGTAGGAAGAGTCAGTCTTCTTGTACTTAAGTTGGCATTGTGCCTTTTGTATTTAATTCCGATGCAATTTCTGTGCTTCATCGTCAATAAGAAGGTCCAAGGGATACAGTAAACCTGAAGTGAAGCATCGGAATCAATAACTAGTGTCACAGGAATGGTTCAAAGCATAGACAGTAAGAAAGGTCAGTCTTCTTGTACTTAAGTCGGCATGTTGCGTTTTGTATTTAATTCCGATGCAATTTCTGTGTTTCTTCGTCAATAAGAAGGTCAGAGGGATACAGTAAACCTGAAGTGAAGCATCGGAATCTATAACTAGTGTCACAGGAATGGTTCAAAACATAGAAAGTAGGAAGAGTCAGTCTTCTTGTACTTAAGTCAGCATTGTGCCTTTTCTATTTAATTCCGATGCTCTTTCTGTGTTTCATCGTCAATAACAACGTCCAAGGGATACAGTAAACCTGATGTGAACCATCGGAATCTATGACTAGTGTCACAGGAATGGTTCAAATCATAGTCAGTAAGAAGAGTCTGTCTTCTTGTACTTAAGTCGGCATTGAGCTTTCTCGATTTAATTCCAATGCAATTTCTGTGTTTCATCGTCAATAAAAAGGTCCAAGGGATACTGTAAAACTGAAGTGAAGCATCGGAATCTATAACTAGTGTCACAGGAATGGTTCAAAACATAGACAAAAAGAAGAGTCAATCTTCTTGTAATTAAGTCGGCATTGTGCCTTTTGTATTTAATTCCGATCCAATTTCTGAGTTTCATCGTCAATAAGAAGGTCAGAGGGATACAGTAAACCTGAAGTGAAGCATGGGAATCTATAACTAGTGTCACAGGAATGGTTCAAAACAGTCAGTAAGAAGCGTCAGTCTTCTTGTACTTAAGTCGGCATTGTACCTTTAGTATTTAATTCCGATGCAATTTCTGTGTTTCATCGTCAGTAAGAAGGTCCAAGAGATACAGTAAATCCGAGGTGAAGCATCGGAATCCTTAACTAGTGTCACAGGAATGGTTCAAAACATTGACAGTAAGGTGAGTCAGTCTTCTTGTACTTAAGTCGGCATTGTGCCTTTTCTATTTAATTCCGATGCAATTTCTGTGTTTCATCGTCAATAAGAAGGTCCAAGGGATACAGTAAACCTGCAGTGAAGCATCGGAATCCATATCTAGTTTTACAGGAATGGTTCAAATCTTAGACAGTAAGAAGAGTCAGTCTTCTTGTACTTAAGTCGGCATTGTGCCTTTTCTATTTAATTCCGATGCAATTTCTGTGTTTCATCGTACATAAGAAGGTCAGAGGGATACAGTAAACCTGAAGTGAAGCATCGGAATCTACAACTAGTGTCACAGGAATGGTTCAAAACATAGACAGTAAGAAGGGTCTGTCTTCTTGTATTTAAGTCGGCATTGTTCCTTTTGTATTTAATTCCGACGCAATTTCTGTGTTTCATCGTCTATAAGAATGTCAGAGGGTTACAGTAAACCTGAAGTGAAGCATCGGAATCTATAACTTGTGTGAGAGGAATGGTTCAAAACAGCCAGTAAGAAGAGTAAGTCTTCTTGTACTTAAGTCAGCATTGTGCCTTTTGTATTTAATTCCGATGCAATTTCTGTGTTTCATCGTCAATAAGCAGGTCAGAGGGATACAGTAAATCTGAAGTGCAGCATCGCAATCTATAACTAGTGTCACAGGAATGGTTCAAAGCATAGACAGTAGGAAGAGTCAGTCTTCTTGTTCTTAAATCGGCATTGTGCCTTTTCTATTTAATTCCGATGCACTTTCTGTGTTTCATCGTCAATAAGAACGTCCAAGGGATACAGTAAGCCTGAAGTGAACAATCGGAATCTATAACTAGTGTCACAGGAATGGTTCAAATCATAGTCAGTAAGAAAAGTCAGTCTTCTTGTACTTAAGTCGGCATTGTGCTTTCTCTATTTAATTCCGATGCAATTTCTGTGTTTCATCGTCAATAAGAAGAACCAAGGGATACTGTAAACCTGAAGTGAAGCTTCGGAATCTATAACTAGTGTCACACGAATGGTTCAAAACATAGACAGTAGGAAGAGTCAGTCTTCTTGTACTTAAGTCGGCATTGTGCCATTTGTATTTAATTCTGATGCAATTTCTGTGTTTCATCGTCAATAAGAAGGTCAGAGGGATACAGTAAACCTGAAGTGAAGCATCGGAATCTATAACTAGTGTCACAGGAATGGTTCAAAACAGTCAGTAAGAAGAGTCAGTCTTCTTGTACTTAAGTCGGCATTTTGCCTTTTGTATTTAATTCCGATGCAATTTCAGTGTTTCATCGTCAATAAGAAGGTCAGAGGGATACAGTAAACCTGGAGTGAAGCATTTGAATCTATAACTAGGGTCAATGGAATGGTTCAAAACATAGACAGTAGGAAGAGTCAGTCTTCTTGTACTTAAGTCGGCATTGTGCATTTTGTTTTTAATTACGATGCAATTTCTGTGTTTCATCGTCAAAAAGAAGGTCCAAGGGATACAGTAAACCTGAAGTGAAGCATCGGAATCTATAACTAGTGTCACAGGCATGGTTCAAAGCATAGACAGTAAGAAAGGTCAGTCTTCTTGTACTTAAGTCAGCATTGTGCTTTTGTATTTCATTCCGATGCAATTTCTGTGTTTCATCGTCAATAAGAAGGTCAGAGGGATACAGTAAACCTGAAGTGAAGCATCGGAATCTATAACTAGTGTCACAGGAATGGTTCAAAACATAGAAAGTAGGAAGAGTCAGTTTTCTTGTACTTAAGTCAGCATTGTGCCTTTTCTATTTACTTCCGATGCACTTTCTGTGTTTCATCGTCAATAAGAACGTCCAAGGGATACAGTAAACCTGAAGTGAACCATCGGAATCTATAACTAGTGTCACAGGAATGGTTCAAATCATAGTCAGTAAGAAGAGTCAGTCTTCTTGTACTTAAGTCGGCATTGTGCTTTTTCTATTTAATTCCGATGCAATTTCTGTGTTTCATCGTCAATGAGAAGGTCCAAGGGATACTGCAAACCTGAAGTGAAGCATCGGAATCTATAACTAATGTCACAGGAGTGGTTCAAAACATAGACAAAAAGAAGAGTCAGTCTTCTTGTACTTAAGTCGGCATTGTACCTTTTGTATTTAATTCCGATGCAATTTCTGTGTTTCATCGTCAATAAGAAGGTCAGAGGGATACAGTAAACCTGAAGTGAAGCATCGGAATCTATAACTAGTGTCACAGGAATGGTTCCAAACAGTCAGTAAGAAGAGTTAGTCTTCTTGTACTTAAGTCGGCATTGTGCCTTTTGTATTTAATTCCGAAGCAATTTCTGTGTTTCATCGTCAGTAAGAAGGTCCAAGGGATACAGTAAATCTGAGGTGAAGCATCGGAATCTATAAGTAGTGTCACAGGAATGGTTCAAAACATTGACAGTAAGAAGAGTCAGTCTTCTTGTACTTAAGTCGGAATTGTGCCTTTTCTATTTAATTCCGATGCAATTTCTGTGTTTCATCGTCAATAAGAAGGCCCAAGGGATACAGTAAACGTGCAGTGAAGCATCGGAATCTATTTCTAGTTTCACAGGAATGGTTCAAAACATAGACAGTAAGAAGAGTCAGTCTTCTTGTACTTAAGTCGGCATTGTGCCTTTTCTATTTAATTCCGATGCAATTTCTGTGTTTCATCGTCAATAAGAAGGTCAGAGGGATACAGTAAACCTGAAGTGAAGCATCGGAATCTATAACTAGTGTCACAGGAATGGTTCAAAACATAGTCAGTATGAGGGGTCAGTCTTCTTGTATTTAAGTCGGCATTGTGCCTTTTGTATTTAATTCCGATGCAATTTCTGTGTTTCATCGTCAATAAGAAGGTCCAAGGGATACAGTAAATCTGAGGTGAAGCATCGGAATCTATAACTAGTGTCACAGGAATGGTTGAAAGCAAAGTCAGTAAGAAGAGTCAGTTTTCTTGTACTTAAGTCGGCATTGTGACTTTCGTATTTAATTCCGATGCAATTTCTGTGTTTCATCGATAATACGAAGGTCAGAGGGATACAGTAAACCGGAAGAGAAGCATCGGAATCTATAAGTAGTGTTACAGGAATGGTCAAATCATACTCAGTAAGAAGAGTCAGTCTTCTTGACCTTAAGTCGGCAATGTCCTTTTTCTATTTAATTCCGATGCAATTTCAGTGTTTGATCGTCAATAAGAACGTCCCAGGGATACAGTAAACCTGAAGTGAAGCTTCGGAATCTATAACTAGTGTCACACGAATGGTTCAAAACATAGAGAGTAGGAAGAGTCAGTCTTCTTGTACTTAAGTCGGCATTGTGCCATTTGTATTTAATTCTGATGCAATTTCTGTGTTTCATCGTCAATAAGAAGGTCAGAGGGATACAGTAAACCTGAAGTGAAGCATCGGAATCTATAACTAGTGTCACAGGAATGGTTCAAAACAGTCAGTAAGAATTGTCAGTCTTCTTGTACTTAAGTCGGCATTTTGCCTTTTGTATTTAATTCCGATGCTATTTCAGTGTTTCATCGTCAATAAGAAGGTCAGAGGGATACAGTAAACCTGGAGTGAAGCATTTGAATCTATAACTAGGGTCAATGGAATGGTTCAAAACATAGACAGTAGGAAGAGTCAGTCTTCTTGTACTTAAGTCGGCATTGTGCATTTTGTTTTTAATTCCGATGCAATTTCTGTGTTTCATTGTCAAAAAGAAGGTCCAAGGGATACAGTAAACCTGAAGTGAAGCATCGGAATCTATAACTAGTGTCACAGGCATGGTTTAAAGCATAGACAGTAAGAAAGGTCAGTCTTCTTGTACTTAAGTCAGCATTGTGCTTTTGTATTTCATTCCGATGCAATTTCTGTGTTTCATCGTCAATAAGAAGGTCAGAGGGATTCAGTAAACCTGAAGTGAAGCATCGGAATCTATAACTAGTGTCACAGGAATGGTTCAAAACAGTCAGTAAGAAGAGTTAGTCTTCTTGTACTTAAGTCGGCATTGTGCCTTTTGTATTTAATTCCGAAGCAATTTCTGTGTTTCATCGTCAGTAAGAAGGTCCAAGGGATACAGTAAATCTGAGGTGAAGCATCGGAATCTATAAGTAGTGTCACAGGAATGGTTCAAAACATTGACAGTAAGAAGAGTCAGTCTTCTTGTACTTAAGTCGGATTTGTGCCTTTTCTATTTAATTCCGATGCAATTTCTGTGTTTCATCGTCAATAAGAAGGCCCAAGGGATACAGTAAACGTGCAGTGAAGCATCGGAATCTATTTCTAGTTTCACAGGAATGGTTCAAAACATAGACAGTAAGAAGAGTCAGTCTTCTTGTACTTAAGTCGGCATTGTGCCTTTTCTATTTAATTCCGATGAAATTTCTGTGTTTCATCGTCAATAAGAAGGTCAGAGGGATACAGTAAACCTGAAGTGAAGCATCGGAATCTATAACTAGTGTCACAGGAATGGTTCAAAACATAGTCAGTAAGAGGGGTCAGTCTTCTTGTATTTAAGTCGGCATTGTGCCTTTTGTATTTAATTCCGATGCAATTTCAGTGTTTCATCGTCAATAAGAAGGTCCAAGGGATACAGTAAATCTGAGGTGAAGCATCGGAATCTATAACTAGTGTCACAGGAATGGTTCAAAACATTGACAGTAAGAAGAGTCAGTCTTCTTGTACCTAAGTCGGCATTGTGCCTTTTCTATTTAATTCCGATGCAATTTCTGTGTTTCATCGTCAATAAGAAGGTCCAAGGGATACAGTAAACCTTTAGTGAAGCATCGGAATCTATATCCAGTTTCACAGGAATGGTTCAAAACATAGACAGTAAAGAGAGTCAGTCTTCTTGTACTTAAGTCAGCATTGTGCCATTTGTATTTGATTCCGATGCAATTTCTGCGCTTCATCGTCAATAAGAAGGTGAGAGGGATACAGTAAACCTGAACTGAAGCATCGGAATCTATAACTAGTGTCACAGGAATGGTTCAAAGCATAGAAAGTAGGAAGAGTCAGTCTTCTTGTACTTAAATCAGCATTGTGCTTTTTTTTTTAATTCCGATGCAATTTCTGTGTTTCATCGTCAATAAGAAGGCCCAAGGGATACAGTAAACGTGCAGTGAAGCATCGGAATCTATTTCTAGTTTCACAGGAATGGTTCAAAACATAGTCAGTATGCAGAGTCAGTCTTCTTGTACTTAAGTCCTCATTGTGCCTTTTGTATTTAATTCCGATGCAATTTCTGTGTTTCATCGTCAATAAAAAGGTCCAAGGGATACAGTAAACCTGAAGTAAAGCATCGGATTCTATAACTAGTGTCACAGGAATGGTTCAAAACATAGTCAGTAAGAGGAGTCAGTCTTCTTGTACTTAAGTCGTCATTGTGCCTTTTGTATTTAATTCCGATGCAATTTCTGTGTTTCATCGTAAATAAGAAGGTCAGAGGGATACAGTAAACCTGAAGAGAAGCATCGGAATCTACAACTAGTGTCACAGGAATGGTTCAAAACATAGACAGTAAGAAGCGTCAGTCTTCCTGTACTTAAGTCGGCATTGTGCCTTTTGTATTTAATTCCGATGCAATTTCTGTGATTCATCGTCAATAAGAAGGTCCAAGGGATACAGTAAACCTGAAGTGAAGCATCGGAATCTATAACTAGTGTCACAGGAATTGTTCAAAACATAGATAAAAAGAAGAGTCAGTCTTCTGAGACTTAAGTCGGCATTGTGCATTTTGTATTTAATTCCGATGCAATTTCTGAGTTTCATCGTCAATAAGAAGGTCAGAGGGATACAGTAAACCTGAAGTGAAGCATCGGAATCTATAACTAGTGTCACAGGAATGGTTCAAAACAGTCAGTAAGAAGAGTCAGTCTTCTTGTACTTAAGTCGGCATTGTGGCTTTTGTATTTACTTCCGATGCAATTTCTGTGTTTTGTATTTAATTCCGATGCAATTTCTGTGTTTCATCGTCAATAAGAAGGTCAGAGGGATACAGTAAACCTGAAGTGAAGCATCGGAATCTATAACTAGTGTCACAGGAATGGTTCAAAACAGTCAGTAAGAAGAGTCAGTCTTCTTGTCAATAAGAACGTCTTCTTGTCAATAAGAACGTCCAAGGGATACAGTAAATCTGAGGTGAAGCATCGGAATCTATAACTAGTGTCACAGGAATATTTCAAAACATTGACAGTAGGAAGAGTCAGTCTTCTTGAACTTAAGTCGGCATTGTGCCTTTTCTATTTAATTTCGATGCAATTTCTGTGTTTCATCGTCAAAAAGAATTTCAGAGGGATACAGTAAACCTGAAGTGAAGCATCGGACTCTATAACTAGTGTCACAGGAATGGTTCAAAACATAGACAGTGGGAAGAGTCAGTCTTCTTTTACTTATGTTGGCATTGTGCCTTTCGTATTTAACTCCGATGCACTGTCTGTGTTTCATCGTCAATAAGAAGATCCAAGGGATACAGTAAACGTGAAATGAAGCTTCGGAATCCATAACAAGTGTCACAGGATTGGTTCAAACCTAGACAATGGGAAGATACAGTCTACATATACTTAAATCGGCATCGTGCCTTTTGTATTTATTTCCGATGCAATTTCTGTGTTTCATCATCAATAAGAAGGTCCAAGGCATACAGTAATCCTGAAGTGAAGCATCGGAATCTATAACTAGTGTCACAGGAATGGTTCAAAACATAGTCAGTTAGAAGATTCAGTCTTCTTGTACTTAAGTCGGCATTGTGCCTTTTGTATTTAATTCCGATGCAATTTCTGTGTTTCATCATCAATAAGAAGGTCCAAGGCATATAGTAAACCTGAAGTGAAGCATCGGAATCTATAACTAATGTCACAGCAATCGTCCAAAACATAGAGAGTAGGAAGAGTCAGTCTTCTTGTACTTAAGTCGGCATTGTGCCTTTTGTATTTAATTCCGATGCAGTTTCTGTATTCATCGTCAATAAGAAGGTCCAACGGATACAGTTAACCTGAAGTGAAGCATCGGAATCTATAACTAGTGTCACAGGAATGGTTCAAATCATAGACAGTAAGAAGAGTCAGTCTTCTTGTACTTAAGTCGGCATCGTGCCTTTTCTATTTAATTCCGATACAATATCTGTTTTTCGTCTTCAATAAGAAGGTCAGAGGGATACAGTAAAATTGATGTGAAGCATCGGAATCTATAACTAGTGTCAGAGGAATGGTTCAAAGCAGTCAGTAAGAAGAGTCAGTCTTCTTGTACTTAAGTCGGCATTTTGCATTTTTTGTATTTAATTCCGATGCAATTTCAGTGTTTCATCGTCAATAAGAAGGTCAGAGGGATTCAGTAAACATGGAGTGAAGCATCGGAAACTATAAATAGGGTCAATGGAATGGCTCAAAACATAGACAGTAGGAAGAGTCAGTCTTCTTGTACTTAAGTCGCCATTGTGCGCTTTGTATTTAATTCCGATGCAATTTCTGTGTTTCATCGTCAATAAGAAGGTTAGAGGGATACAGTAAACCTGAAGTGAAGCATCGTAATCTATAACTAGTGTCACAGGAATGGTTCAAAACAGTCAGTAAGAAGAGTCTGTCTTCTTGTACATAAGTCGGCATTGTGGCTTTTGTATTTACTTCCGATGAATTTCTGTCTTTCATCGTCAATAAGAAGGTCCAAGGGATATAGTAAATCTGAGGTGAAGCATCGGAATCTATAACTAGTGTCACAGGAATGGTTCAAAGCATAGACAAAAAAAAGAGTCATTCTTCTTGTACTTAAGTCGGCATTGTGCCTTTTGTATTTAATTCCGATGCAATTTCTGTGTTTCATCGTCAATAAGAAGGTCCAAGGGATACAGTAAACCTGAAGTAAAGCATCGGAATCTATAACTAGTGTCACATCAATGGTTCAAAACATAGACAGTAAGAAGAGTCAGTATTCTTGTACTTCAATCAGCACTATGCCCTTTTCAATTTAATTCCGATGCAATTACTGTGTTTCATCGATAATTAGAAGGTCAGAGGCATACAGTAAACCTGAAGTGAAGCATCGGAATCTCTAACTAGTATCACAGGAATGGTTCAAAACATAGTCAGTAAGAAGAGTCAGTCTTCTTGTACTTAAGTCGGTATTGTGCCTTTTGTATTTATTTCCTATGCAATATCTGTGTTTCATCGTCAATAAGAAGGTCTAAGGGATACAGTAACCCTGAAGTGAAGCACCGGAATCTGTAACTAGCGTCACAGGAATGGTTCAAAATCGTAGACAGTAAGAAGAGTCAGTCTTCTTGTACTTAAGTCAGCATTGTGCCTTTTCTATTTATTTCCGATGCAATTTCTGTGTTTAATCGTCAATAAGAAGGTCAGAGGGATACAATAAACCTGACGTGAAGCATCGGAATCTACATCTAGTGCCACAGGAATGGTTCAAAGCATAGTCAGTAAGAAGAGTCAGTCTCCTTGTACTTAAGTCGGCATTGTGCCTTTTCTATTTAATTCCGATGCAATTTCTGTGTTTCATCGTCAATAAGAGCGTCCAAGGGATACAGTAAACCTGAAGTGAAGCATCGGAATCTATAACTAGTGTCACAGGAATGGTTCAAAACATAGTCAGTAAGAAGAGTCAGTCTTCTTGTTCTTAAGTCAGCAATGTACCTTTTCTATTTAATTCCGATGCAATATCTGTATTTCATCGTCAATAAGAAGGTCATAGGGATACAGTAAACCTGAAGTGAAGCATCGGAATCTATAACTAGTGTCACAGGAATGGTTCCAAACATAGTCAGTAAGAGGAGTCAGTCTTCTTGTACTTAAGTTGGCATTGTGCCTTCTCTATTTAATTCCGATGCAATTTCTGTGTTTCATCGTCAATAAGAAGGTCCAAGGGATTCAGTAAACCTGAAGTGAATCTTCGTAATCTATAACTAGTGTCGTAGGAATGGTGCAAAACATAGTCAGTATGAAGAGTCAGTATTCTTGTACTTAAGTCGGCATTGTGCCTTTTGTATTTAATTCCGATGCAATTTGTATGTTTCATCGTCAATAAGAAGGTCAGAGGGATACAGTAAACCTGAAGAGAAGCGTCGGAATCTACAACTAGTGTCACAGGAATGGTTCAAAACATAGACAGTAAGAAGCGTCAGTCTTCCTGTACTTAAGTCGGCATTGTGCCTTTGTATTTAATTCCGATGCAATTTCTGTGTTTCATCGTCAATAAGAAGGTCCAAGGGATACAGTAAACCTGAAGTGAAGCATCGGAATCTATAACTAGTGTCACAGGAATGGTTCAAAACATAGATAAAAAAAGAGTCAGTCTTCTGGGACTTAAGTTTGCATTGTGCCTTTTGTATTTAATTCCGATGCAATATCTGTGTTTCATCGTCAATAAGAAGGTCAGAGGGATACAGTAAACCTGAAGTGAAGCATCGGAAACTATAACTAGTGTCACAGGAATGGTTCAAAACAGTCAGTAAGAAGAGTCAGTCTTCTTGTACTTAAGTCGGCATTGTGGCTTTTGTATTTACTTCCGATGCAATTTCTGTGTTTCATCGTCAATAAGAACGTCCAAGGTATACAGTAAATCTGAGGTGAAGCATCGGAATCTATAACTAGTGACACAGGAATGGTTCAAAACATTGACAGTAGGATGAGTCAGTCTTCTTGTACTTAAGTCGGCATTGTGCCTTTTCTATTTAATTCCGATGCAATTTCTGTGTTTCATCGTCAAAAAGAATTTCAGAGGGATACAGTAAACCTGATGTGAAGCATCGGACTCTATAACTAGTGTCACAGGAATGGTTCAAAACATAGACAGTGGGAAGAGTCAGTCTTCTTTTACTTAAGTTGGCATTGTGCCTTTCGTATTTAACTCCGATGCACTGTCTGTGTTTCATCGTCAATAAGAAGATCCAAGGGAGACAGTAAACCTGAAATGAAGCATCGGAAAATATAACAAGTGTCACAGGAATGGTTCAAAACATAGACAATGGGAAGATACAGTCTACATATACTTAAGTCGGCATCGTGCCTTTTGTATTTATTTCCGATGCAATTTCTGTGTTTCATCGTCAAAAAGAAGTTCAGAGGGATACAGTAAACCTGAAGTAAAGCATCGGAATCTATAACTAGTGTCACAGGAATGGATCAAAACATAGACAGTAAGAAGAGTCAGTATTCTTGGACTTAAATCAGCACTATGCCCTTTTCAATTTAATTCCGATGCAATTACTGTGTTTCATCGTTAATTAGAAGGTCAGAGGCATACAGTAAACCTGAACTGAAGCATCGCAATCTCTAACTAGTATCACAGGAATGGTTCAAATCATAGTCAGTTTGAAGAGTCAGTCTTCTTGTACTTAGGTCGGTATTGTGCCTTTTGTATTTATTTCCGATGCAATATCTGTGTTTCATCGTCAATAAGAAGGTCCAAGGGATACAGTAACCCGGAAGTGAAGCACCGGAATCTGTAACTAGCGTCACAGGAATGGTTCAAAAACTTAGACAGTAAGAAGAGTCAGTCTTCTTGTACTTAAGTCGGCACTGTGCCTTTTCTATTTAATTCCGATGCAATTTCTGTGTTTAATCGTCAATAAGAAGGTCAGAGGGATACAATAAACCTGACGTGAAGCATCGGAATCAACATCTAGTGCCACAGGAATGGTTCAAAGCATTGTCAGTAAGAAGAGTCAGTCTCCTTGTACTTAAGTCGGCATTGTGCCTTTTCTATTTAATTCCGATGCAATTTCTGTGTTTCATCGTCAATACGAGCGTCCAAGGGATACTGTAAACCTGAAGTGAAGCATCGGAATCTATAACTAGTGTCACAGGAATGGTTCAAAACATAGTCAGTAAGAAGAGTCAGTCTTCTTGTTCTTAAGTCAGCAATGTGCCTTTTCTATTTAATTCCGATGCAATATCTATATTTCATCGTCAATAAGAAGGTCATAGGGATACAGTAAACCTGAAGTGAAGCATCGGAATCTATAACTAGTGTCACAGGAATGGTTCCAAACATAGTCAGTGAGAGGAGTCAGTCTTCTTGTACTTAAGTCGGCATTGTGCCTTCTCTATTTAATTTCGATGCAATTTCTGTGTTTCATCGTCAATAAGAAGGTCAGAGGGATACAGTAAACCTGAAGTGAAGCATCGGAATCTGTAACTAGTGTCACAGGAATGGTTCAAAACATAGACAGTAAGAAGAGTCAGTATTCTTGTACTTAAATCAGCACTATGCCCTTTTCAATTTAATACCGATGCAATTACTGTGTTTCATCGATAAATAGAAGGTCAGAGGCAACCAGTAAACCTGAAGTGAAGCATCGGAATCTCTAACTAGTATCACAGGAATGGTTCAAAACATAGTCAGTAAGAAGAGTCAGTCTTCTTGTACTTAAGTCGGTATTGTGCCTTTTGTATTTATTTCCTATGCAATATCTGTGTTTCATCGTCAATAAGATGGTCTAAGGGATACAGTAACCCTGAAGTGAAGCACCGGAATCTGTAACTAGCGTCACAGGAATGGTTCATAATCTTAGACAGTAAGAAGAGTCAGTCTTCATGTACTTAAGTCGGCATTGTGCCTTTTCTATTTATTTCCGATGCTATTTCTGTGTTTAATCGTCAATAAGAAGGTCAGAGGGATACAATAAACCTGACGTGAAGCATCGGAATCAACATCTAGTGCCACAGGAATGGTTCAAAGCATAGTCAGTAAGAAGAGTCAGTCTCCTTGTACTTAAGTCGGCATTGTGCCTTTTCTATTTAATTCCGATGCAATTTCTGTGTTTCATCGTCAATAAGAGCGTCCAAGGGATACAGTAAACCTGAAGTGAAGCATCGGAATCTATAACTAGTGTCACAGGAATGGTTCAAAACATAGTCAGTAAGAAGAGTCAGTCTTCTTGTTCTTAAGTCAGCAATGTGCCTTTTCTATTTAATTCCGATGCAATATCTGTGTTTCATCGTCAATAAGAAGGTCCAAGGGATTCAGTAAACCTGAAGTGAATCTTCGTAATCTATAACTAGTGTCGTAGGAATGGTGCAAAACATAGTCGGTACGAAGAGTCAGTATTCTTGTACTTAAGTCGGCATTGTGCCTTTTGTATTTAATTCCGATGCAATTTGTGTGTTTCATCGTCAATAAGAAGGTCAGAGGGATACAGTAAACCTGAAGAGAAGCATCGCAATCTACAACTAGTGTCACAGGAATGGTTCAAAACATAGACAGTAAGAAGAGTCAGTCTTCCTGTACTTAAGTCGGCATTGTGCCTTTGTATTTAATTCCGATGCAATTTCTGTGTTTCATCGTCAATAAGAAGGTCCAAGGGATACAGTAAACCTGAAGTGAAGCATCGGAATCTTTAACTAGTGTCACAGGAATGGTTCAAAACATAGATAAAAAAAAGATTCAGTCTTCTGGGACTTAAGTTTGCATTGTGCCTTTTGTATTTAATTCCGATGCAATTTCTGTGTTTCATCGTCAATAAGAAGGTCAGAGGGATACAGTAAACCTGAAGTGAAGCATCGGAAACTATAACTAGTGTCACAGGAATGGTTCAAAACAGTCAGTAAGAAGAGTCAGTCTTCTTGTACTTAAGTCGGCCTTGTGGCTTTTGTATTTACTTCCGATGCAATTTCTGTGTTTCATCGTCAATAAGAACGTCCAAGGGATACAGTAAATCTGAGGTGAAACATCGGAATCTATAACTAGTGTCACACGAATGGTTCAAAACATTGACAGTAGGAAGAGTCAGTCTTCTTGTACTTAAGTCGGCATTGTGCCTTTTCTATTTAATTCCGATGCAATTTCTGTGTTTCATCGTCAAAAAGAATTTCAGGGGGATACAGTAATCCTGATGTGAAGCATCGGACTCTATAACTAGTGTCACAGGAATGGTTCAAAACATAGACAGTGGGAAGAGTCAGTCTTCTTTTACTTAAGTTGGCATTGTGCCTTTCGTATTTAACTGCGATGCACTGTCTGTGTTTCATCGTCAATAAGAAGATCCAAGGGATACAGTAAACCTGAAATGAAGCATCGGAATCTATAACAAGTGTCACAGGAATGGTTCAAAACATAGACAATGGGAAGATACAGTCTACATATACTTAAGTTGGCATCGTGCCTTTTGTATTTATTTCCGATGCAATTTCTGTGTTTCATCGTCAAAAAGAAGTTCAGAGGGATACAGTAAACCTGAAGTAAAGCATCGGAATCTATAACTAGTGTCACAGGAATGGTTCAAAACATAGACAGTAAGAAGAATCAGTATTCTTGTACTTAAATCAGCACTATGCCCTTTTCAATTTAATTCCGATGCAATTACTGTGTTTCATCGTTAATTAGAAGGTCAGAGGCATACAGTAAACCTGAACTGAACCATCGCAACCTCTAACTAGTATCACAGGAATGGTTCAAAGCATAGTCAGTAAGAAGAGTCAGTCTCCTTGTACTTAAGTCGGCATTGTGCCTTTTCTATTTAATTCCGATGCAATTTCTGTGTTTCATCGTTAATACGAGCGTCCAAGGGATACAGTAAACCTGAAGTGAAGCATCGGAATCTATAACTAGTGTCACAGGAATGGTTCAAAACATAGTCAGTAAGAAGAGTCAGTCTTCTTGTTCTTAAGTCAGCAATGAGCCTTTTCTATTTAATTCCGATGCAATATCTGTATTTCATCGTCAATAAGAAGGTCATAGGGATACAGTAAACCTGAAGTGAAGCATCGGAATCTATAACTAGTGTCACAGGAATGGTTCCAAACATAGTCAGTGAGAGGAGTCAGTCTTCTTGTACTTAAGTCGGCATTGTGCCTTCTCTATTTAATTCCGATGCAATTTCTGTGATTCATCGTCAATAAGAAGGTCCAAGGGATTCAGTAAACCTGAAGTGAATCTTCGTAATCTATAACTAGTGTCGTAGGAATGGTGCAAAACATAGTCAGTACGAAGAGTCAGTATTCTTGTACTTAAGTCGGCATTGTGCCTTTTGTATTTAATTCCGATACAATTTCTGTGTTTCATCGTCAATAAGAAGGTCAGAGGGATACAGTAAACCTGTTGTGAAGCATCGGAATCTGTAACTAGCGTCACAGGAATGGTTCAAATCATAGACAGTAAGAAGAGACAGTCTTCATGTACTTAAGTCGGCCATGTGCCTTTTCTATTTAATTCCTACGCCATTTCTGTGTTTCATCGTCAATAAGATGGTCAGAGGGATACAGTAAACCTGAAGTGAACCATCGGAATCTATAACTAGTGTCACAGGAATGGTTCAAAACATAGTCAGTAAGAAGAGTCAGTCTTCTTGTACTTAAGTCCTCATTGTGCCTTTTGTATTTAATTCCGATGCTATTTCTGTGTTTCATCGTCAATAAGAAGGTCCAAGGGATACAGTAAACCTGAAGTAAAGCATCGGAATCTATAACTAGTGTCACAGGAATGGTTCAAAACATAGACAGTAAGAAGAGGCAGTCTTCTTGTACTTAAGACGGCACTATGCCCCTTTCAATTTAATTCCGATGCATTTACTGTGTTTCATAATCAATAAGTAGGTAAGAGGGATACAGTAAACCTGAAGTGAAGCATCGGAATCTCTAACTAGTGTCACAGGAATGGTTCAAAACATAGTCAGAAAGAAGAGTCAGTCTTCTTGTACTTAAGCCGGCATTGTGCCTTTTGTATTTATTTCCGATGTAATATCTGTGTTTCATAGTCAATTACAAGGTCCAAGGGATACAGTAACCCTGAAGTGAAGCATCGGAATCTGTAACTAGCGTCACGGGAATGGATCCAAACTTAGACAGTAAGAAGAGTCAGTCTTCTTGTACTTAAGTCGGCATTGTGCCTTTTCTATTTCATTCCGATGCAATTTCTGTGTTTGATTGTCAATAAGAAGGTCAGAGGGTTACAGTAAACCTGAAGTGAAGCATCGGAATCTGTAACTAGCGTCACGGGAATGGATCCAAACTTAGACAGTAAGAAGAGTCAGTCTTCTTGTACTTAAGTCGGCATTGTGCCTTTTCTATTTCATTCCGATGCAATTTCTGTGTTTGATTGTCAATAAGAAGGTCAGAGGGTTACAGTAAACCTGAAGTGAAGCATCGGAATCTATATCTATTGTCACAGGAATGGTTCAAAACATAGTCAGTAAGAAGAGTCAGTCTTCTTGTACTTAAGTCCTCATTGTGCCTTTTGTATTTAATTCCGATGCAATTTCTGTGCTTCATCGTCAATAAGAAGGTCCAAGGGATACAGTAAGCCTGAAGTGAAGCATCGGAATCTATAACTAGTGTCACAGGAATGGTTCAAAACCTAGACAGTAAGAAGAGTCAGTCTTCTTGTACTTAAGTCGGCATTATGCCCTTTTCAATTTAATTCCGATGCAATTACTGTGTTTCATTGTCAATATGAAGGTCAGAGGGATACGGTAAACCTGAAGTGAAGCATCGGAATCTCTAACTAGTGTCACAGGAATGGTTCAAAACATAGTCAGTAAGAAGAGTCAGTCTTCTTGTACTTAAGTCAGCATTGTGCCTTTTGTATATATTTCGGATGCAATATCTGTGTTTCATCGTCAATAAGAAGGTCCAAGGAATACAGTAACCCTGTGTGAAGCATCGGAATATTTAACTAGCGTCACAGGAATGGTTCAAAACTTAGACAGTAAGAAGAGTCGGTCCTTTTGTACTTAAGTCGGCATTGTGCTTTTTCTATTTAATTCCGATGCAATTTCAGTTTTTCATCGTCAATAAGAACGTCCAAGGGATACAGTAAACCTGAACTGAAGCTTCGGAATCTATAACTAGTGTCACACGAATGGTTCAAAACTTAGACAGTAGGAAGATTCAGTCTTCTTGTACTTAAGTCGGCATTGTGCCATTTGTATTTAATTCTGATGCAATTTCTGTGTTTCATCGTCAAAAAGAAGGTCAGAGGGATACAGTAAACCTGAAGTGAAGCTTCGGAATCTATAACTAGTGTCACAGGAATGGTTCAAAACAGTCAGTAAAAAGAGTCAGTCTTCTTGTACTTAAGTCAGCATTTTGCCTTTTGTATTTAATTCCGATGCAATTTCAGTGTTTCATCGTCAATAAGAAGGTCAGAGGGATACAGTAAACCTGGAGTGAAGCATCGGAATCTATAACTAGGGTCAATGGAATGGTTCAAAACATAGACAGTAGGAAGAGTCAGTCTTCTTGTACTTAAGTCGGCATTGTGCCTTTTGTTTTTAATTCCGATGCAATTTCTGTGTTTCATCGTCAATAAGAAGGCCCAAGGTATACAGTAAACCTGATGTGAAGCATCGGAATCTATAACTAGTGTCACAGGAATGGTTCAAAGCATAGTCAGTAAGAAAGGTCAGTCTTCTTGTACTTAAGTCGGCATTGTGCCTTTTGTATTTAATTTCGATGCAATTTCTGTGTTTCATCGTCAATAAGAAGGTCAGAGGGATACAGTAAACCTGTAGTGAAACATCGGAATCTATAACTAGTGTCACAGGAATGTTTCAAAACATAGTCAGTAAGAAGAGTCAGTCTTCTTGTTCTTAAGTCGGCATTGTGCCTTTTGTATTTAATTCCGATACAATTTCTGTGTTTCATCGTCTATAAGAAGGTCCAAGGGATGCAGTAAAGCTGAAGTGAAACATCGGAATCTATAACTAGTGTCACACGAATGGTTCAAAACATAGACTGTAAGTAGAGTCAGTCTTCTTGTACTTAAGTCGGCATTGTGCCCTTTTCAATTTAATTCCGATGTAATTACTGTGTTTCGTCGTCAATAAGAAGGTCAGAGGTATACAGTAAACCTGAAATGAAGCATCGGAATCTCTAACAAGTGTCACAGGAATGGTTCAAACATAGACAGTAGGAAGAGTCAGTCTTCTTGTACTTAAGTCGGCATTGTGCCATTTGTATTTAATTCTGATGCAATTTCTGTGTTTCATCGTCAATAAGAAGGTCAGAGGGATACAGTAAACCTGAAGTGAAGCATTGGAATCTATAACTAGTGTCACAGGAATGGTTCAAAACATAGTCAGAAAGAAGAGTCAGTCTTCTTGTACCTAAGTCGGCATTGTGACTTTGGTATTTAATTCCGATGCAATTTCTGTGTTTCATCGATAATACGAAGGTCAGAGGGATACAGTGGACCGGAAGAGAAGCATCGGAATCTATAAGTAGTGTCACAGGAATGGTTGAAAACAGTCAGTAAGAAGAGTCAGTCCTCTTGTACTTAAGTCCGCATTGTGCCTTTTCTATTTAATTCCGATGCAATTGCTGTGTTTCATCGTTAATAAGAATTACAGAGGGATACAGTAAACCTGAAGTGAATCATCGGAATCTATAACTAGTGTCACAGGAATGGTTCAAAACATAGACAGTAAGAAGAGTCAGTCTTCTTGACCTTAAGTCGGCATTGTGCTTTTTCTATTTAATTCCGATGCAATTTCAGTGTTTCATCGTCAATAAGAACGTCCAAGGGATACAGTAAACCTGAAGTGAAGCTTCGGAATCTATAACTAGTGTCACACGAATGGTTCAAAACATAGACAGTAGGAAGGGTCAGTCTTCTTGTACTTAAGTCTGCATTGTGCCATTTGTATTTAATTCTGATGCAATTTCTGTGTTTCATCGTCAATAAGAAGGTCAGAGGGATACAGTAAACCTGAAGTGAAGCATCGGAATCTATAACTAGTGTCACAGGAATGGTTCAAAACAGTCAGTAAGAAGAGTCAGTCTTCTTGTACTTAAGTCAGCATTTTGCCTTTTGTATTTAATTCCGATGCAATTTCAGTGTTTCATCGTCAATAAGAAGGTCAGAGGGATACAGTAAACCTGGAGTGAAGCATCGGAATCTATAACTAGGGTCAATGGAATGGTTCAAAACATAGACAGTGGGAAGAGTCAGTCTTCTTGTACTTAAGTCGGCATTGTGCCTTTTGTTTTTAATTCCGATTCAATTTCTGTGTTTCATCGTCCTTAAGAAGGTCAGAGGGATACAGTAAACCTGAAGTGAAGCATCGGAATCTATAACTAGTGTCACAGGAATGGTTCAAAACATAGAAAGTAGGAAGAGTGAGTCTTCTTGTACTTAAGGCAGCATTGTGAATTTTCTATTTAATTCCGATACACTTTCTGTGTTTCATCGTCAATAAGATCGTCCAAGGGATACAGTAAGCCGGAAGTGAACCATCGGAATCTATAACTAGTGACACAGGAATGGTTCAAATCATAGTCAGTAAGAAGAGTCAGTCATCTTGTACTTAAGTCGGCATTGTGCTTTCTCTATTTAATTCCGATGCTATTTCTGTGTTTCATGGTCAATAAGAAGGTCCAAGGGATACTGTAAACCTGAAGTGAAGCATCGGAATCTCTAACTAGTGTCACAGGAATGGTTCAAAACAAAGTCAGTAAGAAGAGTCAGTCTTCTTGTACTTGAATCGGCATTGTGCATTTTCTATTTAATTCCGATGCAATTGCTGTGTTTCATCGTTAATAAGAATTACAGAGGGATACAGTAAACCTGAAGTGAAGCATCGGAATCTATAACTAGTGTCACAGGAATGGTTCAAAACATAGTCAAAAAGAAGAGTCAGTCTTCTTGTACTTATGTCGGCATTGTGCCTTTTGTATTTAATTCCGATACAATTTATGTGTTTCATCATCTATAAGAAGGTCCAAGGGATGCAGTAAAGCTGAAGTGAAGCATCGGAATCTGTAACTAGTGTCACACGAATGGTTCAAAACATAGACAGTAAGAAGAGTCAGTCTTCTTGTACTTAGGTCGGCATTGTGCCCTTTTCAATTTAATTCCGATGCAATTACTGTGTTTCATCGTCAATAAGAAGGTCAGAGGGATACAGTAAACCTGAAGTCAAGCATCGGAATCTCTAACTAGTGTCAGACGAATGGTTCAAAACATAGAAAGTAAGAAGAGTCAGTCTTCTTGTACTTAAGTCGGCATTGTGCCTTTTGTATTTAAATCCGATGCAATATCTGTGTCTCATCGTCAATAAGAAGGTCCAAGTGATACAGTAAACCTGAAGTGAAGCATCGGAATCTGTAACTAGCGTCACAGGAATGGTTCAAAACATAGACAGCAAGAACAGTCAGTCTTCTTGTACTTAAGTCGGCATTGTGCCTTTTCTATTTAATTCCGATGCAATTTCTGAGTTTCATCGTCAATAAGAAGGTCAGAGGGATACAGTAAACCTGAAGTGAAGCATCGGAATCTATAACTAGTGTCACAGGATTGGTTGAAAACAGTCAGTAAGAAGAGTCAGTCTTCTTGTACTTAAGTCGGCATTGTGCCTTTTCTATTTAATTCCGATGCAATTGCTGTGTTTCATCGTTAATAAGAATTACAGAGGGATACAGTACACCTGAAGTGAATCATCGGAATCTATAACTAGTGTCACAGGAATGGTTCAAAACATAGTCAGTAAGAAGAGTCAGTCTTCTTGTACTTATGTCGTCATTGTGCCTTTTGTATTTAATTCCGATACAATTTCTGTGTTTCATCGTCTATAAGAAGGTCCAAGGGATGCAGTAAAGCTGAAGTGAAGCATCGGAATCTGTAACTAGTGTCACACGAATGGTTCAAAACATAGACAGTAAGAAGAGTCAGTCTTCTTGTACTTAAGTCGGCATTGTGCCCTTTTCAATTTAATTCCGATACAATTTCAGTGTTTCATCGTCAATAAGAACGTCCAAGGGATACAGTAAACCTGAAGTGAAGCTTCGGAATCTATAACTAGTGTCACACGAATGGTTCAAACATAGACAGTAGGAAGAGTCAGTCTTCTTGTACTTAAGTCGGCATTGTGCCATTTGTATTTAATTCTGATGCAATTTCTGTGTTTCATCGTCAATAAGAAGGTCAGAGGGATACAGTAAACCTGAAGTGAAGCATTGGAATCTATAACTAGTGTCACAGGAATGGTTCAAAACATAGTCAGAAAGAAGAGTCAGTCTTCTTGTACCTAAGTCGGCATTGTGACTTTGGTATTTAATTCCGATGCAATTTCTGTGTTTCATCGATAATACGAAGGTCAGAGGGATACAGTGGACCGGAAGAGAAGCATCGGAATCTATAAGTAGTGTCACAGGAATGGTTGAAAACAGTCAGTAAGAAGAGTCAGTCCTCTTGTACTTAAGTCCGCATTGTGCCTTTTCTATTTAATTCCGATGCAATTGCTGTGTTTCATCGTTAATAAGAATTACAGAGGGATACAGTAAACCTGAAGTGAATCATCGGAATCTATAACTAGTGTCACAGGAATGGTTCAAAACATAGACAGTAAGAAGAGTCAGTCTTCTTGACCTTAAGTCGGCATTGTGCTTTTTCTATTTAATTCCGATGCAATTTCAGTGTTTCATCGTCAATAAGAACGTCCAAGGGATACAGTAAACCTGAAGTGAAGCTTCGGAATCTATAACTAGTGTCACACGAATGGTTCAAAACATAGACAGTAGGAAGGGTCAGTCTTCTTGTACTTAAGTCTGCATTGTGCCATTTGTATTTAATTCTGATGCAATTTCTGTGTTTCATCGTCAATAAGAAGGTCAGAGGGATACAGTAAACCTGAAGTGAAGCATCGGAATCTATAACTAGTGTCACAGGAATGGTTCAAAACAGTCAGTAAGAAGAGTCAGTCTTCTTGTACTTAAGTCAGCATTTTGCCTTTTGTATTTAATTCCGATGCAATTTCAGTGTTTCATCGTCAATAAGAAGGTCAGAGGGATACAGTAAACCTGGAGTGAAGCATCGGAATCTATAACTAGGGTCAATGGAATGGTTCAAAACATAGACAGTGGGAAGAGTCAGTCTTCTTGTACTTAAGTCGGCATTGTGCCTTTTGTTTTTAATTCCGATTCAATTTCTGTGTTTCATCGTCCTTAAGAAGGTCAGAGGGATACAGTAAACCTGAAGTGAAGCATCGGAATCTATAACTAGTGTCACAGGAATGGTTCAAAACATAGAAAGTAGGAAGAGTGAGTCTTCTTGTACTTAAGGCAGCATTGTGAATTTTCTATTTAATTCCGATACACTTTCTGTGTTTCATCGTCAATAAGATCGTCCAAGGGATACAGTAAGCCGGAAGTGAACCATCGGAATCTATAACTAGTGACACAGGAATGGTTCAAATCATAGTCAGTAAGAAGAGTCAGTCATCTTGTACTTAAGTCGGCATTGTGCTTTCTCTATTTAATTCCGATGCTATTTCTGTGTTTCATGGTCAATAAGAAGGTCCAAGGGATACTGTAAACCTGAAGTGAAGCATCGGAATCTCTAACTAGTGTCACAGGAATGGTTCAAAACAAAGTCAGTAAGAAGAGTCAGTCTTCTTGTACTTGAATCGGCATTGTGCATTTTCTATTTAATTCCGATGCAATTGCTGTGTTTCATCGTTAATAAGAATTACAGAGGGATACAGTAAACCTGAAGTGAAGCATCGGAATCTATAACTAGTGTCACAGGAATGGTTCAAAACATAGTCAAAAAGAAGAGTCAGTCTTCTTGTACTTATGTCGGCATTGTGCCTTTTGTATTTAATTCCGATACAATTTCTGTGTTTCATCGTCTATAAGAAGGTCCAAGGGATGCAGTAAAGCTGAAGTGAAGCATCGGAATCTGCAACTAGTGTCACACGAATGGTTCAAAACATAGACAGTAAGAAGAGTCAGTCTTCTTGTACTTAGGTCGGCATTGTGCCCTTTTCAATTTAATTCCGATGCAATTACTGTGTTTCATCGTCAATAAGAAGGTCAGAGGGATACAGTAAACCTGAAGTCAAGCATCGGAATCTCTAACTAGTGTCAGACGAATGGTTCAAAACATAGAAAGTAAGAAGAGTCAGTCTTCTTGTACTTAAGTCGGCATTGTGCCTTTTCTATTTAATTCCGAAGCAATTTCTGTGTTTCATCGTCAATAAGAAGGTCAGAGGGATACAGTAAACCTGAAGTGAAGAATTGGAATCTGTAACTAGTGTCACAGGAATGGTTCAAAACATAGTCAGAAAGAAGAGTCAGTCTTCTTTTACTTAAGGCGGCATTGTGACTTTGGTATTAAATTCCGATGCAATTTCTGTGTTTCATCGATAATACGAAGGTCAGAGGGATACAGTGGACCGGAAGAGAAGCATCGGAATCTATAAGTAGTGTCACAGGAATGGTTCAAATCATACTCAGTAAGAAGAGACAGTCTTCTTGATCTTAAGTCGGCATTGTGCTTTTTCTATTTAATTCCGATGCAATTTCAGTGTTTCATCGTCAATAAGAACGTCCAAGGGATACAGTAAACCTGAAGTGAAGCTTCGGAATCTATAACTAGTGTCACACGAATGGTTCAAAACATAGACAGTAGGAAGAGTCAGTCTTCTTGTACTTATGTCGGCATTGTGCCATTTGTATTTAATTCTGATGCAATTTCTGTGTTTCATCGTCAATAAGAAGGTCAGAGGGATACAGTAAACCTGGAGTGAAGCATCGGAATCTATAACTAGGGTCAATGGAATGGTTCAAAACATAGACAGTAGAAAGAGTCAGTCTTCTTGTACTTAAGTCGGCATTGTGCCTTTTGTTTTTAATTCCGATGCAATTTTAGTGTTTCATCGTCCATAAGAAGGTCCAAGGGATGCAGTAAACCTGAAGTGAAGCATCGGAATCTATAACTAGTGCCACAGGAATGGTTCAAAACATAGAAAGTAGGAAGAGTCAGTCTTCTTGTACTTAAGTCAGCATTGTGAATTTTCTATTTAATTCCGATGCACTTTCTGTGTTTCATCGTCAATAAGATCGTCCAAGGGATACAGTAAGCCTGAAGTGAACCATCGGAATCTATAACTAGTGTCACAGGATTGGTTCAAATCATAGTCAGTAAGAAGAGTCAGTCATCTTATACTTAAGTCGGCATTGTGCTTTCTCTATTTAATTCCGATGCTATTTCTGTGTTTCATCGTCAATAAGAAGGTCCAAGGGATACTGTAAACCTGAAGTGAAGCATCGGAATCTCTATCTAGTGTCACAGGAATGGTTCAAAACAAAGTCAGTAAGAAGAGTAAGCCTTCTTGTACTTAAATCGGCATTGTGCCTTTTCTATTTAATTCTGATGCACTTTCTGTGTTTCGTCGTCAATAAGAAGGTCCAAGGGATACAGTAAACCTCAGATGAAGCATCGGAATCAATAACTAATCTCACAGGAATGTTTCAAAGCATAGACAGAAGGAAGAATCAGTCTACATGTACTTAAGTCGGCATTGTGCTTTTTGTATTTAATTTCGATGCAATTTCTGTGTTTCATCGTCAATAAGAAGGTCAGAGGGATACAGTAAACCTGAAGTGAAACATCGGAATCTATAACTAGTGTCACAGGAATGGTTCAAAACATAGTCAGTAAGAAGAGTCAGTCTTCTTGTTCTTAAGTCGGCATTGTGCCTTTTGTATTTAATTCCGATACAATTTCTGTGTTTCATCGTCTATAAGAAGGTCCAAGGGATGCAGTAAAGCTGAAGTGAAGCATCGGAATCTATAACTAGTGTCACACGAATGGTTCAAAACATAGACTGTAAGAAGAGTCAGTCTTCTTGTACTTAAGTCGGCATTGTGCCCTTTTCAATTTAATTCCGATGTAATTACTGTGTTTCATCGTCAATATGAAGGTCAGAGGTATACAGTAAACCTGAAATGAAGCATCGGAATCTCTAACAAGTGTCACAGGAATGGTTCAAAACGAAGTCAGTAAGAAGAGTCAGTCTTCTTGTACTTACGTCGGCATTGTGCCTTTTGTATTTAAATCCGATGCAATATCTGTGTCTCATCGTCAATAAGAAGGTCCAAGTGATACAGTAAACCTGAAGTGAAGCATCGGAATCCGTAACTAGCGTCACAGGAATGGTTCAAAACATAGACAGCAAGAACAGTCAGTCTTCTTGTACTTAAGTCGGCATTGTGCCTTTTGTATTTAATTCCGATGCAATTTCTGTGTTTCATCGTCAATATGAAGGTCAGGGGGATACAGTAATCCTGAAGTGAAGCATCGGAATCTATAACTAGTGTCACAGGAATGGTTCAAACCATAGACAGTAAGAAGAGTCAGTCTTCTTGCACTTGAGTCGGCATTGTGCTTTTTCTATTTAAATCCGATGCAATTTCTGTGTTTCATCGTCAGTAAGAAGGTCAGACGGATACAGTATACCTGAAGTGAAGAATCGGAATCTCTAACTAGCGTCACAGGAATTGTTCAAAACATATTCAGTAAGAAGAGTCAGTCTTCATGTACCTAAATTGGCATTGTGCCTTTTCAATTTAATTCCGATGAAATATCTGTGTTTCATCGTCAATACGAAGGTCAGAGTGATACAATAAACCAGAAGTGAAGCATCGGAATCTACAACTAGTGTCACAGGAAGGGTTCCAAACATAGTCAGTAAGAAGAGTCAGTCTTCTTGAACTTAAGTCGGCATTGTGCCTTTTGTATTTAATTCCGATGCAATTTCTGTGTTATATCGTCAATAAGGTGGTCAGACGGTTACAGTAAACCTGAAGTGAAGCATCGGAATCTATAACTAGTGTCACAGGAATGGTTCAAAGCCTAGACAGTAGGATGGGTCACTTTTCTTGTACTTAAGTCTGCATTGTGCCTTTTGCATTTAATACCGATGCAATTTCTGTGTTTCATCGCCAATAAGAAGGTCTAAGGGATACAGTAAACCTGATGTGAACCATCGGAATCTATAACTAGTGTCACAGGAATGGTTCAAAACATAAACGGTAGGAAGAGTCAGTCTTCTTGTACTTAAGTCGGCATTGTGCATTTTGAATTTAATTCCGATTCAATTTCTGTGTTTCGGCGTCAATTAGAAGGTCCAAGGGATACAGTAAGCCTAAAGTGAAACATCGGAATCTATAACTAGTGTCACAGGAATGGTTCAAAGCAGTCAGTAAGAGGAGACAGTCTTCTTGTACTTAAGTCAGCATTGTGCCTTTTCTATTTAATTCCGATGGAATTTCCGTTTCTCTTCGTCAATACGAAGGTCCAAGGGATACAGTAAACATGAAGTGAAGCATCGGAATCTATAACTAGTATCACACGAATGGTTCAAAACATAAACACAAAGAAGAGTCAGTCTTCTTGTACTTAAGTCGGCATTGTTCCTTTTGTATTTAATTCCGATGCAATTTCTGTGTTTCATTGTCAATAAGAAGGTCAGAGGGTCACAGTAAACCTGAAGTGAAGCATCGGAATGTATAACTTGTGTGAGAGGAATGGTTCAAAACAGTCAGTAAGAAGAGTCAGTCTTCGTGTACTTAAGTCGGCATTGTGCCTTTCGTATTTAAATCCGATGCAATTTCTGTGTTTCATCGTCAATAAGAAGGTCAGAGGTATACAGTAAACCTGAAGTGAAGCATCGGAATCTATAACTAGTGTCAGAGGAATGGTTCAAAACATAGACAGTAGGAAGAGTCAGGCTTCTTGTACTTAAATCGGCATTGTGCCTTTTCTATTTAATACCGATGCACTTTCTGTGTTTCATCGTCAATATGAATACCAAGGGATACAGTAAACCTCAAATGAAGCATCGGAATCAATAACTAAGATCACAGGAATGTTTCAAAGCATAGACAGTAGGAAGAATCAGTCTACATGTAGTTAAGTCGACATTGTGCCTTTTGTATTTAATTTCGAAGCAATTTCTGTGTTTCATCGTCAATAAGAAGATCAGAGGGATACAGTAAACCTGAAGTGAAGCATCGGAATCTATAACTAGTGTCACAGGAATGGTTCAAAACATAGTCAGTAAGAAGAGTCAGTCTTCTTGTTCTTAAGTCGGCATTGTGCCTTTTGTATTTAATTCCGATACAATTTCTGTGTTTCATCGTCTATAAGAAGGTCCAAGGGATGCAGTAAAGCTGAAGTGAAGCATCGGAATCTATAACTAGTGTCACACGAATGGTTCAAAACATAGACTGTAAGAAGAGTCAGTCTTCTTGTACTTAAGTCGGCATTGTGCCCTTTTCAATTTAATTCCGATGTAATTACTGTGTTTCATCGTCAATATGAAGGTCAGAGGTATACAGTAAACCTGAAATGAAGCATCGGAATCTCTAACAAGTGTCACAGGAATGGTTCAAAACGAAGTCAGTAAGAAGAGTCAGTCTTCTTGTACTTACGTCGGCATTGTGCCTTTTGTATTTAAATCCGATGCAATATCTGTGTCTCATCGTCAATAAGAAGGTCCAAGTGATACAGTAAACCTGAAGTGAAGCATCGGAATCCGTAACTAGCGTCACAGGAATGGTTCAAAACATAGACAGCAAGAACAGTCAGTCTTCTTGTACTTAAGTCGGCATTGTGCCTTTTGTATTTAATTCCGATGCAATTTCTGTGTTTCATCGTCAATATGAAGGTCAGGGGGATACAGTAATCCTGAAGTGAAGCATCGGAATCTATAACTAGTGTCACAGGAATGGTTCAAACCATAGACAGTAAGAAGAGTCAGTCTTCTTGCACTTGAGTCGGCATTGTGCTTTTTCTATTTAAATCCGATGCAATTTCTGTGTTTCATCGTCAGTAAGAAGGTCAGACGGATACAGTATACCTGAAGTGAAGAATCGGAATCTCTAACTAGCGTCACAGGAATTGTTCAAAACATATTCAGTAAGAAGAGTCAGTCTTCATGTACCTAAATTGGCATTGTGCCTTTTCAATTTAATTCCGATGAAATATCTGTGTTTCATCGTCAATACGAAGGTCAGAGTGATACAATAAACCAGAAGTGAAGCATCGGAATCTACAACTAGTGTCACAGGAAGGGTTCCAAACATAGTCAGTAAGAAGAGTCAGTCTTCTTGAACTTAAGTCGGCATTGTGCCTTTTGTATTTAATTCCGATGCAATTTCTGTGTTATATCGTCAATAAGGTGGTCAGACGGTTACAGTAAACCTGAAGTGAAGCATCGGAATCTATAACTAGTGTCACAGGAATGGTTCAAAGCCTAGACAGTAGGATGGGTCACTTTTCTTGTACTTAAGTCTGCATTGTGCCTTTTGCATTTAATACCGATGCAATTTCTGTGTTTCATCGCCAATAAGAAGGTCTAAGGGATACAGTAAACCTGATGTGAACCATCGGAATCTATAACTAGTGTCACAGGAATGGTTCAAAACATAAACGGTAGGAAGAGTCAGTCTTCTTGTACTTAAGTCGGCATTGTGCATTTTGAATTTAATTCCGATTCAATTTCTGTGTTTCGGCGTCAATTAGAAGGTCCAAGGGATACAGTAAGCCTAAAGTGAAACATCGGAATCTATAACTAGTGTCACAGGAATGGTTCAAAGCAGTCAGTAAGAGGAGACAGTCTTCTTGTACTTAAGTCAGCATTGTGCCTTTTCTATTTAATTCCGATGGAATTTCCGTTTCTCTTCGTCAATACGAAGGTCCAAGGGATACAGTAAACATGAAGTGAAGCATCGGAATCTATAACTAGTATCACACGAATGGTTCAAAACATAAACACAAAGAAGAGTCAGTCTTCTTGTACTTAAGTCGGCATTGTTCCTTTTGTATTTAATTCCGATGCAATTTCTGTGTTTCATTGTCAATAAGAAGGTCAGAGGGTCACAGTAAACCTGAAGTGAAGCATCGGAATGTATAACTTGTGTGAGAGGAATGGTTCAAAACAGTCAGTAAGAAGAGTCAGTCTTCGTGTACTTAAGTCGGCATTGTGCCTTTCGTATTTAAATCCTATGCAATTTCTGTGTTTCATCGTCAATAAGAAGGTCAGAGGTATACAGTAAACCTGAAGTGAAGCATCGGAATCTATAACTAGTGTCAGAGGAATGGTTCAAAACATAGACAGTAGGAAGAGTCAGGCTTCTTGTACTTAAATCGGCATTGTGCCTTTTCTATTTAATACCGATGCACTTTCTGTGTTTCATCGTCAATATGAATACCAAGGGATACAGTAAACCTCAAATGAAGCATCGGAATCAATAACTAAGATCACAGGAATGTTTCAAAGCATAGACAGTAGGAAGAATCAGTCTACATGTAGTTAAGTCGACATTGTGCCTTTTGTATTTAATTTCGAAGCAATTTCTGTGTTTCATCGTCAATAAGAAGATCAGAGGGATACAGTAAACCTGAAGTGAAGCATCGGAATCTGTAACTAGTGTCACAGGAATGGTTCAAAACATAGACAGCAAGAACAGTCAGTCTTCTTGTACTTAAGTCGGCATTGTGCCTTTTCTATTTAATTCCGATGCAATTTCTTTGTTTCATCGTCAATAAGAAGGTCAGAGGGATACAGTAAACCTGAAGTGAAGCATCGGAATCTATAACTAGTGTCACAGGAATGGTTCAATTCATAGTCAGAAAGAAGAGTCAGTCTTCTTGTACTTAAGTCCGCATTGTGACTTTTGTATTTAATTCCGATGCAATTTCTGTGTTTCATCGTCAATAACAAGGTCAGAGGGATACAGTAAACCGGAAGAGAAGCATCGGAATCTATAAGTAGTGTCACAGATACGGTTCAAATCATACTCAGTAAGATGTGTCAGTCTTCTTGCTCTTAAGTCGGCATTGTGCATTTTCTATTTAATTCCGATGCAATTTCAGTGTTTCATCGTCAATAAGAACGTCCAAGGGATACAGTAAACCTGAAGTGAAGCTTCGGAATCTATAACTAGTGTCACACGAATGGTTCAAAACATAGACAGTAGGAAGAGTCAGTCTTCTTGTACTTAAGTCGGCATTGTGCCATTTGTATTTAATTCTGATGCAATTACTGTGTTTCATCGTCAATAAGAAGGTCAGAGGGATACAGTAAACCTGAAGTGAAGCATCGGAATCTATAACTAGTGTCACAGGAATGGTTCAAAACAGTCAGTAAGAAGAGTCAGTCTTCTTGTACTTAAGTCGGCATTTTGCCTTTTGTATTTAATTCCGATGCAATTTCAGTGTTTCATCGTCAATAAGAAGGTCAGAGGGATACAGTAAACATGGAGTGAAGCATCGGAATCCATAACTAGGGTCAATGGAATGGTTCAAAACATAGACAGTAGGAATAGTCAGTCTTCTTGTACTTAAGTCGGCATTGTGCCTTTTGTATTTAATTCCGATGCCATTTCTGTGTTACATCGTCAATAAGAAGGTCCAAGGGATACATTAAACCTGAAGTGAAGCATCGTAATCTGTAGCTAGTGTCACAAGAATGGTTCAAAACATAGACAGTAAGGAGAGTCAGTCTTCTTGTACTTAAGTCGGCATTGTGCCATATGTATATAATTCCGATGCAATGTCTGTGTTTCATCGTCAATAAGATGGTCAGAAGGATACAGTAAACCTGAAGTGAAACATCGGAATCTATAACTAGTGTCACAGGAATGGTTCAAAACATAGACAATAAGGAGAGTCAGTCTTCTTGTACTTAAGTCAGCATTGTGCCTTTTCTAATTAATTCCGATGCAACTTCTGTGTTTCATCGTATATAAGAAGGTCAGAGGGATACAGTAGTCCTGAAGTGAAGCATCGTAATCAATAACTAGTGTCACAGGAATGGTTCAAAACATAGACAGTAGGAAGAGTCAGTCTTCTTGTACTTAAGTCGGCATTGTGCATTTTGAATTTAATTCCGATTCAATTTCTGTGTTTCGGCGTCAATTAGAAGGTCCAAGGGATACAGTAAACCTGAAGTGAAACATCGGAATCTATAACTAGTGTCACGGGAATGGTTCAAAGCAGTCAGTAAGAAGAGACAGTCTTCTTGTACTTAAGTCAGCATTGTGCCTTTTCTGTTTAAATCCGATGCAATTTCTGTTTCTCATCGTCAATAAGAAGGTCCAAGGGATACAGTAAACATGAAGTGAAGCATCGGAATCTATAACTAGTGTCACACGAGTGGTTCAAAACATAGACAAAAAGAAGAGTCAGTCTTCTTGTACTTTAGTCGGCATTGTTCCTTTTGTATTTAATTCCGATGCAATTTCTGTGTTTCATAGTCAATAAGAAGGTCAGAGGGTCACAGTAAACCTGAAGTGAATCATCGGAATCTATAACTTGTGTGAGAGGAATGGTTCAAAACAGTCAGTAAGAAGAGTCAGTCTTCTTGTACTTAAGTCGGCATTGTGCCCTTTTCAATTTAATTCCGATGCAATTACTGTGTTTCATCGTCAATAAGAAGGTGAGAGGGATACAGTAAACCTGAAGTGAAGCATCGGAGTTTCTAACTAGTGTCAGAGGAATGGTTCAAAACAAAATCAGTAGGAAGAGTCAGTCCTCTTGTACTTACGTCGGCATTGTGCCTTTTGTATTTAATTCCTATGCAATTTCTGTGTCTCATCGTCAATAAGAAGGTCCAAGTGATACAGTAAACCTAAAGTGAAGCATCGGAATCTGTAACTAGCGTCACAGGAATGGTTCAACACTTAGACAGCAAGAACAGTCAGTCTTCTTGTACTTAAGTCGGCATTGTGCCTTTTCTATTTAATTCCGATGCAATTTCTTTGTTTCATCGTCAATAAGAAGGTCAGAGGGATACAGTAAACCTGAAGTGAAGCATCGGAATCTATAACTAGTGTCACAGGAATGGTTCAATTCATAGTCAGAAAGAAGAGTCAGTCTTCTTGTACTTAAGTCGGGTTTGTGACTTTCGTAATTAATTCCGATGCAATTTCTGTGTTTCATCGTCAATAACAAGGTCAGAGGGATACAGTAAACCGGAAGAGAAGCATCGGAATCTATAAGTAGTGTCACAGATACGGTTCAAATCATACTCAGTAAGAAGTACCAGTCTTCTTGATCTTAAGTCGGCATTGTGCATTTTCTATTTAATTCCGATGCAATTTCAGTGTTTCATCGTCAATAAGAACGTCCAAAGGATACAGTAAACCTGAAGTGAAGCTTCGGAATCTATAACTAGTGTCACACGAATGGTTCAAAACATAGACAGTAGGAAGAGTCAGTCTTCTTGTACTTAAGTCTGCATTATGCCATTTGTATTTAATTCTGATGCAATTACTGTGTTTCATCGTCAATAAGAAGGTCAGAGGGATACAGTAAACCTGAAGTGAAGCATCGGAATCTATATCTAGTGTCACAGAAATGGTTCAAAACATAGACAGTAGGAAGAGTCAGTCTTCTTGTACTTAAGTCGGCATTGTGGATTTTGAATTTAATTCCGATTCAATTTCTGTGTTTCGGCGTCAATTAGAAGGTCCAAGGGATACAGTAAACCTGAAGTGAAACATCGGAATCTATAACTAGTGTCACGGGAATGGTTCAAAGCAGTCAGTAAGAAGAGACAGTCTTCTTGTACTTAAGTCAGCATTGTGCCTTTTCTATTTAATTCCGATGCAATTTCTGTTTCTCATCGTCAATAAGATGGTCCAAGGGATACAGTAAACCTGAAGTGAAGCATCGGAATCTATAACTAGTGTCAATCGAATGGTTCAAAACATAGACAGTAGGAAGAGTCAGTCTTCTTGTACTTAAGTCGGCATTGTGCCTTTTGTATTTAATTCCGATGCAATTTCAGTGTTTCGTCGTCAATAAGGAGGTCAGAGGGATACAGTAAACATGGAGTGAAGCATCGGAATCTATAACTAGGGTCAATCGAATGGTTCAAAACATAGACAGTAGGAAGAGTCAGTCTTCTTGTACTTAAGTCGGCATTGTGCCTTTTGTATTTAATTCCGATGCAATTTCTGTGTTACATCGTCAATAAGAAGGTCCAAGGGATACAGTAAACCTGATGTGAACCATCGGAATCTATAGCTAGTGTCACAGGAATGGTTCAAAGCATAGACAGTAAGAAAGGTCAGTCTTCTTGTACTTAAGTCGGCATTGTGCCTTTTATATTTAATTCCGATGCAATTTCTGTGTTTCTTCGTCAATAAGAAGGTCAGAGGGATACAGTAAATCTGAAGTGAAGCATCGGAATCTATAACTAGTGTCACAGGAATGGTTCAAAACATAGACAGTAGGAAGAGTCAGTCTTCTTGTACTTAAGTCGGCATTGTGGATTTTGAATTTAATTCCGATTCAATTTCTGTGTTTCGGCGTCAATTAGAAGGTCCAAGGGATACAGTAAACCTGAAGTGAAACATCGGAATCTATAACTAGTGTCACGGGAATGGTTCAAAGCAGTCAGTAAGAAGAGACAGTCTTCTTGTACTTAAGTCAGCATTGTGCCTTTTCTATTTAATTCCGATGCAATTTCTGTTTCTCATCGTCAATAAGATGGTCCAAGGGATACAGTAAACCTGAAGTGAAGCATCGGAATCTATAACTAGTGTCACAGGAATGGTTCAAAACATAGACAGTAGGAAGAGTCAGTCTTCTTGTACTTAAATCGGCATTGTGCCTTTTCAATTTAATCCCGATGCACTTTCTGTGTTTCATCGTCAATAAGAAGGACCAAGGGATACAGTAAACCTCAAATGAAACATCGGAAACAATAACTAAGATCACAGGAATGTTTCAAAGCATAGACAGTACGAAGAATCAGTCTACATGTACTTAAGTCGACATTGTGCCTTTTGTTTTTAATTTCGATGCAATTGCTGTGTTTCATCGTCAATAAGAAGATCAGAGGGATACAGTAAACCTGAAGTAAAGCATCGGAATCTATAACTAGTGTCACAGGAATGGTTCAAAACATAGTCAGTAAGAAGAGTCAGTCTTCTTGTACTTAAGTCGGCATTGTGCCCTTTTCAATTTAATTCCGATGCAATTACTGTGTTTCATCGGCTATAAGAAGGTCAGAGGGATACAGTAAACCTGAAGTGAAGCATCGGAATCTCTAACTAGTGTCAGAGGAATGGTTCAAAGCAAAATCAGTAGGAAGAGTCAGTCATCTTGTACTTACGTCGGCATTGTGCCTTTTGTATTTAATTCCTATGCAATATCTGTGTCTCATCGTCAATAAGAAGGTCCAAGTGATACAGTAAACCTAAAGTGAAGCATCGGAATCTGTAACTAGCGTCACAGGAATGGTTCAAAACTTAGACAGCAAGAACAGTCAGTCTTCTTGTACTTAAGTCGGCATTGTGCCTTTTCTATTTAATTCCGATGCAATTTCTTTGTTTCATCGTCAATAAGAAGGTCAGAGCGGTACAGTAAACCTGAAGTGAAGCATCGGAATCTATAACTAGTGTCACAGGAATGGTTCAAAACAGTCAGTAAGAAGAGTCAGTCTTCTTGTACTTAAGTCGGCATTTTGCCTTTTGTATTTAATTCCGATGCAATTTCAGTGTTTCATCGTCAATAAGAAGGTCAGAGGGATACAGTAAACATGGAGTGAAGCATCGGAATCTATAACTAGGGTCAATGGAATGGTTCAAAACATAGACAGTAGGAAGAGTCAGTCTTCTCGGCATTGTGCCTTTTGTATTTAATTCCGATGCAATTTATGTGTTACATCGTCAATAAGAAGGTCCAAGGGATACAGTAAACCTGATGTGAAGCATCGGAATCTATAGCTAGTGTCACAGGAATGGTTCAAAGCATAGACAGTAAGAAAGGTCAGTCTTCTTGTACTTAAGTCGGCATTGTGCCTTTTATATTTAAATCCGATGCAATTTCTGTGTTTCGTCGTCAATAAGAAGGTCAGAGGGATACAGTAAATCTGAAGTGAAGCATCGGAATCTATAACTAGTGTCACAGGAATGGTTCAAAACATAGACAAAAAGAAGAGTCAGTCTTCTTGTACTTAAGTCGGCATTGTGCCTTTTGTATTTAATTCCGATGCGATTTCTGAGTTTAATCGTCAATAAGAAGGTCAGAGGGATACAGTAAACCTGAAGTGAAGCATCGGAATGTATAACTTGTGTGAGAGGAATGGTTCAAAACAGTCAGTAAGAAGAGTAAGTCTTCTTGTACTTAAGTCAGCATTATGCCTTTTGTATTTAATTCCGATGCAATTTCTGTGTTTCATCGTCATTAAGAAGGTCAGAGGGATACAGTAAACCTGAAGTGAAGCAGCGGAATCTATAACTAGTGTCACAGGAATGGTTCAAAACAGTCAGTAAGAAGAGTCAGTCTTCTTGTACTTAAGTCGGCATTTTGCCTTTTCTATTTAATTCCGATGCACTTTCTGTGTTTCATCGTCAATAAGAACGTCCAAGGGATACAGTAAACCTGAAATGAAGCATCGGAATCAATAACTAAGGTCACAGGAATGTTTCAAAGCATAGACAGTAGGAAGAATCAGTCTACATGTACTTAAGTCGGCATTGTGCCTTTTGTATTTAATTTCGATGCAATTTCTGTGTTTCATCGTCAATAAGAAGGTCCAAGGGATACAGTAAACCTGAAGTGAAGCATCGGAATCTATAACTAGTGTCACAGGAATGGTTCAAAACATAGTCAGTAAGAAGAGTCAGTCTTCTTGTACTTATGTCGGCATTGTGCCTTTTGTATTTAATTCCGATACAATTTCTGTGTTTCATCGTCTATAAGAAGGTCCAAGGGATGCAGTAAAGCTGGAGTGAAGCATCGGAATCTGTAACTAGTGTCACAGGAATGGTTCAAAACAGTCAGTAAGAAGAGTCAGTCTTCTTGTACTTAAGTCGGCATTGTGCCTTTTGTATTTAATTCCGATGCAATTTCTGTGTTTCATCGTCAGTAAGAGGGTCCAAGGGATACAGTAAATCTGAGGTGAAGCATCGGAATCTATAACTAGTGTCACAGGAATGGTTCAAAACATTGACAGAAAGAAGAGTCAGTCTTCTTGTACTTAAGTCGGCATTGTGCCTTTTCTATTTAATTCCGATGCAATTTCTGTGTTTCATCGACAATAAGAAGGTCCAAGGGATACAGTAAACCTTCAGTGAAGCATCGGAATCTATATCCAGTTTCACAGGAATGGTTCAAAACATAGACTGTAAGGAGAGTCAGTCTTCTTTTACTTAAGTCGGCATTGTGCTATTTGTATTTAATTCCGATGCAATTTCTATGTTTCATCGTCAATAAGAAGGTGAGAGGGATACAGTAAACCTGAAGTGAAGCATCGGAATCTATAACTAGTGCCACAGGATTGGTTCAAAACATAGAAAGTAGGAAGAGTCAGTCTTCTTGTACTTAAGTCAGCATTGTGCTTTTTCTATTTAATTCCGATGCACTTTCTGTGTATCATCGTCAATAAGAATGACCAAGGGATACAGTAAGTCTGAAGTGAACCATCGGAATCTATAACTAGTTTCACAGGAATGGTTCAAATCATAGTCAGTAAGAAGAGTCAGTCTTCTTGTACTTAAGTCGGCATTGTGCTTTCTCTATTTAATTCCGATGCAAAATCTGTGTTTCATCGTCAATATGTAGGTCCAAGGGATACTGTAAACCTGAAGTGAAGCATCGGAATCTATATCTAGTGTCACAGGAATGGTTCAAAACATAGACAAAAATAAGAGTCAGTCTTCTTGTACTTATGTCGGCATTGTGCCTTTTGTATTTAATTCCGATGCAATTTCTGTGTTTCATCGACAATAAGAAGGGCAGAGGGATACAGTAAACCTGAAGTGAAGCATCGGAATCTATAACTAGTGTTACAGGAATGGTTCAAAACATAGACAGTAGGAAGAGTCAGTCTTCTTGTTCTTAAAACGGCATTGTGCCTTTTCTATTTATTTCCGATGCACTTTCTGTGATTCATCGTCAATAAGAACGTACAAGGGATACAGTAAACCAGAAATGAAGCATCGGAATCAATAACTAAGGTCACAGGAATGTTTCAAAGCATAGACAGTAGGAAGAATCAGTCTACATTTACTTAAGTCGGCATTGTGCCTTTTGTATTTAATTCCGATGCAATTTCTGTGTTTCATCGTCAATAAGAAGGTCAGAGGGATACAGTAAACCTGAAGTGAAGCATCGTAATCTATAACTAGTGTCATAGGAATGGTTCAAAACATAGTCAGAAAGAAGAGTCAGTCTTCTTGTACTTAAGTCGGTATTGTGACTTTCGTATTTAATTCCGATGCAATTTCTGTGTTTCATCGATAATACGACGGTCAGAGGGATACAGTAAACCGGAAGAGAAGCATCGGAATCTATAAGTAGTGTCACAGGAATGGTTCAAATCATACTCAGTAAGAAGAATCAGTCTTCTTGACCTTAAGTCGGCATTGTGCTTTTTCTATTTAATTCCCATGGAAACTCAGTGTTTCATCGTCAATATGAACGTCCAAGGGATACAGTAAACCTGAAGTGAAGCTTCGGAATCTATAACTAGTGTCACACGAATGGTTCAAAACATAGACAGTAGGAAGAGTCAGTCTTCCTGTACTTAAGTCGGCATTGTGCCATTTGTATTTAATTCTGATGCAATTTCAGTGTTTCATCGTCAATAAGAAGGTCAGAGCGATACAGTAAACATGAAGTGAAGCATCGGAATCTATAACTAGTGTCACAGGAATGGTTCCAAACATAGTCAGTAAGAGGAGTCAGTCTTCTTGTACTTAAGTCGGCATTGTGCTTTCTCTATTTAATTCCGATGCAATTTCAGTGTTTCATCGTCAATAAGAAGGTCAGAGGGATACAGTAAACATGGAGTGAAGCATCGGAATCTATAACTAGGGTCAATGGAATGGTTCAAAACATAGACAGTAGGAAGAGTCAGTCTTCTTGTACTTAAGTTGGCATTGTGCCTTTTGTATTTAATTCCGATGCAATTTCTGTGTTTCATCGTCAATAAGAAGGTCCAAGGGATACAGTAAACCTGAAGTGAAGCATCGGAATTAATAACTAGTGTCACAGGAATGGTTCAAAGCATAGACAGTAAGAAAGGTCAGTCTTCTTGTACTTAAGTCGGCATGTTGCGTTTTGTACTTAATTCCGATGCGATTTCTGTGTTTCTTCGTCAATAAGAAGGTCAGAGGGATACAGTAAACCTGAAGTGAAGCATCGGAATCTATAACTAGTGTCACAGGAATGGTTCAAAACATAGAAAGTAGGAAGAGTCAGTCTTCTTGTACTTAAGTCAGCATTGTGCCTTTTCTATTTAATTCCGATGCACTTTCTGTGTTTCATCGTCAATAACAACGTCCAAGGGATACAGTAAACCTGATGTGAACCATCGGAATCTATGACTAGTGTCACAGGAATGGTTCAAATCATAGTCAGTAAGAAGAGTCAGTCTTCTTGTACTTAAGTCGGCATTGAGCTTTCTCGATTTAATTCCAATGCAATTTCTGTGTTTCATCGTCAATAAAAAGGTCCAAGGGATACTGTAAACCTGAAGTGAAGCATCGGAATCTATAACTTGTGTCACAGGAATGGTTCAAAACATAGACAAAAAGAAGAGTCAGTCTTCTTGTAATTAAGTCGGCATTGTGCCTTTTGTATTTAATTCCGATGCAATTTCTGAGTTTCATCGTCAATAAGAGGGTCAGAGGGATACAGTAAACCTGAAGTGAAGCATGGGAATCTATAACTAGTGTCACAGGAATGATTCAAAACAGTCAGTAAGAAGAGTCAGTCTTCTTGTACTTAAGTCGGCATTGTGCCTTTAGTATTTAATTCCGATGCAATTTCTGTGTTTCATCGTCAGTAAGAAGGTCCAAGAGATACAGTAAATCTGAGGTGAAGCATCGGAATCTATAACTAGTGTCACATAAATGGTTCAAAACATTGACAGTAAGATGAGTCAGTCTTCTTGTACTTAAGTCGGCATTGTGCCTTTTCTATTTAATTCCGATGCAATTTCTGTGTTTCATCGTCAATAAGAAGGTCCAAGGGATACAGAAAACCTGCAGTGAAGCATCGGAATCTATATCTAGTTTTACAGGAATGGTTCAAAACTTAGACAGTAAGAAGAGTCAGTCTTCTTGTACTTAAGTCGGCATTGTGCCTTTTCTATTTAATTCCGATGCAATTTCTGTGTTTCATCGTCCATAAGAAGGTCAGAGGGATACAGTAAACCTGAAGTGAAGCATCGGAATCTACAACTAGTGTGACAGGAATGGTTCAAAACATAGACAGTAAGAAGGGTCTGTCTTCTTGTATTTAAGTCGGCATTGTTCCTTTTGTATTTAATTCCGATGCAATTTCTGTGTTTCATCGTCTATAAGAAGGTCAGAGGGTTACAGTAAACCTGAAGTGAAGCATCGGAATCTATAAATTGTGTGAGAGGAATGGTTCAAAACAGCCAGTAAGAAGAGTAAGTCTTCTTGTTCTTAAGTCAGCATTGTGACTTTTGTATTTAATTCCGATGCAATTTCTGTGTTTCATCGTCAATAAGAAGGTCAGAGGGATACAGTAAATCTGAAATGAAGCATCGCAATCTATAACTAGTGTCACAGGAATGGTTCAAAGCATAGACAGTAGGAAGAGTCAGTCTTCTTGTTCTTAAATCGGCATTGTGCATTTTCTATTTAATTCCGATGCACTTTCTGTGTTTCATCGTCAATAAGAACGTCCAAGGGATACAGTAAGCCTGAAGTGAACTATCGGAATCTATAACTAGTGTCACAGGAATGGTTAAAATCATAGTCAGTAAGAAAAGTCAGTCTTCCTGTACTTAAGTGGCATTGTGCTTTCTCTATTTAATTCCGATGCAATTTCTGTGTTTCATCGTCAATAAGAAGGTCCAAGGGATACTGTAAACCTGAAGTGTAGCATCAGAATCTATAACTAGTGTCACAGGAATGGTTCAAAACATAGACAAAAAGAAGAGTCAGTCTTCTTGTACTTAAGTCGGCATTGTGCCTTTTGTATTTAATTCCGATGTAATTTCTGTGTTTCATCGTCTATAAGAAGGTCCAAGGGATGCAGTAAAGCTGAAGTGAAGCATCGGAATCTGTAACTAGTGTCACAGGAATGGTTCAAAACAGCTAGTAAGAAGAGACAGTCTTCTTGTACTTAAGTCGGCATTGTGCCTTTTGTATCTAATTCCGATGCAATTTCTGTGTTTCATCGTCAGTAAGAAGGTCCAAGGGAGACAGTAAATCTGAGGTGAAGCATCGGAATCTATAACTAGTGTCACAGGAATGGTTCAAATCATAGTCAGTAAGAAGAGTGAGTCTTCTTGTACTTAAGGCGGCATTGTGCTTTTTCTATATAATTCCGAAGCAATTTCTGTGTTTCATCGTCAATGAGAAGGTCCAAGGGATACTGCAAACCTGAAGTGAAGCATCGGAATCTATAACTAGTGTCACAGGAGTGGTTCAAAACATAGACAAAAAGAAGAGTCAGTCTTCTTGTACTTAAGTCGGCATTGTACCTTTTGTATTTAATTCCGATGCAATTTCTGTGTTTCATCGTCAATAAGAAGGTCAGAGGGATACAGTAAACCTGAAGTGAAGCATCGGAATCTATAACTAGTGTCACAGGAATGGTTCAAAACAGTCAGTAAGAAGAGTTAGTCTTCTTGTACTTAAGTCGGCATTGTGCCTTTTGTATTTAATTCTGAAGCAATTTCTGTGTTTCATCGTCAGTAAGAAGGTCCAAGGGATACAGTAAATCTGAGGTGAAGCATCGGAATCTATAACTAGTGTCACATGAATGGTTCAAAACATTGACAGTAAGATGAGTCAGTCTTCTTGTACTTATGTCGGCATTGTGCCTTTTGTATTTAATTCCGATACAATTTCTGTGTTTCATCGTCTATAAGAAGGTCCAAGGGATGCAGTAAAGCTGGAGTGAAGCATCGGAATCTGTAACTAGTGTCACAGGAATGGTTCAAAACAGTCAGTAAGAAGAGTCAGTCTTCTTGTACTTAAGTCGGCATTGTGCCTTTTGTATTTAATTCCGATGCAATTTCTGTGTTTCATCGTCAGTAAGAGGGTCCAAGGGATACAGTAAATCTGAGGTGAAGCATCGGAATCTATAACTAGTGTCACAGGAATGGTTCAAAACATTGACAGAAAGAAGAGTCAGTCTTCTTGTACTTAAGTCGGCATTGTGCCTTTTCTATTTAATTCCGATGCAATTTCTGTGTTTCATCGACAATAAGAAGGTCCAAGGGATACAGTAAACCTTCAGTGAAGCATCGGAATCTATATCCAGTTTCACAGGAATGGTTCAAAACATAGACTGTAAGGAGAGTCAGTCTTCTTTTACTTAAGTCGGCATTGTGCTATTTGTATTTAATTCCGATGCAATTTCTATGTTTCATCGTCAATAAGAAGGTGAGAGGGATACAGTAAACCTGAAGTGAAGCATCGGAATCTATAACTAGTGCCACAGGATTGGTTCAAAACATAGAAAGTAGGAAGAGTCAGTCTTCTTGTACTTAAGTCAGCATTGTGCTTTTTCTATTTAATTCCGATGCACTTTCTGTGTATCATCGTCAATAAGAATGACCAAGGGATACAGTAAGTCTGAAGTGAACCATCGGAATCTATAACTAGTTTCACAGGAATGGTTCAAATCATAGTCAGTAAGAAGAGTCAGTCTTCTTGTACTTAAGTCGGCATTGTGCTTTCTCTATTTAATTCCGATGCAAAATCTGTGTTTCATCGTCAATATGTAGGTCCAAGGGATACTGTAAACCTGAAGTGAAGCATCGGAATCTATATCTAGTGTCACAGGAATGGTTCAAAACATAGACAAAAATAAGAGTCAGTCTTCTTGTACTTATGTCGGCATTGTGCCTTTTGTATTTAATTCCGATGCAATTTCTGTGTTTCATCGACAATAAGAAGGGCAGAGGGATACAGTAAACCTGAAGTGAAGCATCGGAATCTATAACTAGTGTTACAGGAATGGTTCAAAACATAGACAGTAGGAAGAGTCAGTCTTCTTGTTCTTAAAACGGCATTGTGCCTTTTCTATTTATTTCCGATGCACTTTCTGTGATTCATCGTCAATAAGAACGTACAAGGGATACAGTAAACCAGAAATGAAGCATCGGAATCAATAACTAAGGTCACAGGAATGTTTCAAAGCATAGACAGTAGGAAGAATCAGTCTACATTTACTTAAGTCGGCATTGTGCCTTTTGTATTTAATTCCGATGCAATTTCTGTGTTTCATCGTCAATAAGAAGGTCAGAGGGATACAGTAAACCTGAAGTGAAGCATCGTAATCTATAACTAGTGTCATAGGAATGGTTCAAAACATAGTCAGAAAGAAGAGTCAGTCTTCTTGTACTTAAGTCGGTATTGTGACTTTCGTATTTAATTCCGATGCAATTTCTGTGTTTCATCGATAATACGACGGTCAGAGGGATACAGTAAACCGGAAGAGAAGCATCGGAATCTATAAGTAGTGTCACAGGAATGGTTCAAATCATACTCAGTAAGAAGAATCAGTCTTCTTGACCTTAAGTCGGCATTGTGCTTTTTCTATTTAATTCCCATGGAAACTCAGTGTTTCATCGTCAATATGAACGTCCAAGGGATACAGTAAACCTGAAGTGAAGCTTCGGAATCTATAACTAGTGTCACACGAATGGTTCAAAACATAGACAGTAGGAAGAGTCAGTCTTCCTGTACTTAAGTCGGCATTGTGCCATTTGTATTTAATTCTGATGCAATTTCAGTGTTTCATCGTCAATAAGAAGGTCAGAGCGATACAGTAAACATGAAGTGAAGCATCGGAATCTATAACTAGTGTCACAGGAATGGTTCCAAACATAGTCAGTAAGAGGAGTCAGTCTTCTTGTACTTAAGTCGGCATTGTGCTTTCTCTATTTAATTCCGATGCAATTTCAGTGTTTCATCGTCAATAAGAAGGTCAGAGGGATACAGTAAACATGGAGTGAAGCATCGGAATCTATAACTAGGGTCAATGGAATGGTTCAAAACATAGACAGTAGGAAGAGTCAGTCTTCTTGTACTTAAGTTGGCATTGTGCCTTTTGTATTTAATTCCGATGCAATTTCTGTGTTTCATCGTCAATAAGAAGGTCCAAGGGATACAGTAAACCTGAAGTGAAGCATCGGAATTAATAACTAGTGTCACAGGAATGGTTCAAAGCATAGACAGTAAGAAAGGTCAGTCTTCTTGTACTTAAGTCGGCATGTTGCGTTTTGTACTTAATTCCGATGCGATTTCTGTGTTTCTTCGTCAATAAGAAGGTCAGAGGGATACAGTAAACCTGAAGTGAAGCATCGGAATCTATAACTAGTGTCACAGGAATGGTTCAAAACATAGAAAGTAGGAAGAGTCAGTCTTCTTGTACTTAAGTCAGCATTGTGCCTTTTCTATTTAATTCCGATGCACTTTCTGTGTTTCATCGTCAATAACAACGTCCAAGGGATACAGTAAACCTGATGTGAACCATCGGAATCTATGACTAGTGTCACAGGAATGGTTCAAATCATAGTCAGTAAGAAGAGTCAGTCTTCTTGTACTTAAGTCGGCATTGAGCTTTCTCGATTTAATTCCAATGCAATTTCTGTGTTTCATCGTCAATAAAAAGGTCCAAGGGATACTGTAAACCTGAAGTGAAGCATCGGAATCTATAACTTGTGTCACAGGAATGGTTCAAAACATAGACAAAAAGAAGAGTCAGTCTTCTTGTAATTAAGTCGGCATTGTGCCTTTTGTATTTAATTCCGATGCAATTTCTGAGTTTCATCGTCAATAAGAGGGTCAGAGGGATACAGTAAACCTGAAGTGAAGCATGGGAATCTATAACTAGTGTCACAGGAATGATTCAAAACAGTCAGTAAGAAGAGTCAGTCTTCTTGTACTTAAGTCGGCATTGTGCCTTTAGTATTTAATTCCGATGCAATTTCTGTGTTTCATCGTCAGTAAGAAGGTCCAAGAGATACAGTAAATCTGAGGTGAAGCATCGGAATCTATAACTAGTGTCACATAAATGGTTCAAAACATTGACAGTAAGATGAGTCAGTCTTCTTGTACTTAAGTCGGCATTGTGCCTTTTCTATTTAATTCCGATGCAATTTCTGTGTTTCATCGTCAATAAGAAGGTCCAAGGGATACAGAAAACCTGCAGTGAAGCATCGGAATCTATATCTAGTTTTACAGGAATGGTTCAAAACTTAGACAGTAAGAAGAGTCAGTCTTCTTGTACTTAAGTCGGCATTGTGCCTTTTCTATTTAATTCCGATGCAATTTCTGTGTTTCATCGTCCATAAGAAGGTCAGAGGGATACAGTAAACCTGAAGTGAAGCATCGGAATCTACAACTAGTGTGACAGGAATGGTTCAAAACATAGACAGTAAGAAGGGTCTGTCTTCTTGTATTTAAGTCGGCATTGTTCCTTTTGTATTTAATTCCGATGCAATTTCTGTGTTTCATCGTCTATAAGAAGGTCAGAGGGTTACAGTAAACCTGAAGTGAAGCATCGGAATCTATAAATTGTGTGAGAGGAATGGTTCAAAACAGCCAGTAAGAAGAGTAAGTCTTCTTGTTCTTAAGTCAGCATTGTGACTTTTGTATTTAATTCCGATGCAATTTCTGTGTTTCATCGTCAATAAGAAGGTCAGAGGGATACAGTAAATCTGAAATGAAGCATCGCAATCTATAACTAGTGTCACAGGAATGGTTCAAAGCATAGACAGTAGGAAGAGTCAGTCTTCTTGTTCTTAAATCGGCATTGTGCATTTTCTATTTAATTCCGATGCACTTTCTGTGTTTCATCGTCAATAAGAACGTCCAAGGGATACAGTAAGCCTGAAGTGAACTATCGGAATCTATAACTAGTGTCACAGGAATGGTTAAAATCATAGTCAGTAAGAAAAGTCAGTCTTCCTGTACTTAAGTGGCATTGTGCTTTCTCTATTTAATTCCGATGCAATTTCTGTGTTTCATCGTCAATAAGAAGGTCCAAGGGATACTGTAAACCTGAAGTGTAGCATCAGAATCTATAACTAGTGTCACAGGAATGGTTCAAAACATAGACAAAAAGAAGAGTCAGTCTTCTTGTACTTAAGTCGGCATTGTGCCTTTTGTATTTAATTCCGATGTAATTTCTGTGTTTCATCGTCTATAAGAAGGTCCAAGGGATGCAGTAAAGCTGAAGTGAAGCATCGGAATCTGTAACTAGTGTCACAGGAATGGTTCAAAACAGCTAGTAAGAAGAGACAGTCTTCTTGTACTTAAGTCGGCATTGTGCCTTTTGTATCTAATTCCGATGCAATTTCTGTGTTTCATCGTCAGTAAGAAGGTCCAAGGGAGACAGTAAATCTGAGGTGAAGCATCGGAATCTATAACTAGTGTCACAGGAATGGTTCAAATCATAGTCAGTAAGAAGAGTGAGTCTTCTTGTACTTAAGGCGGCATTGTGCTTTTTCTATATAATTCCGAAGCAATTTCTGTGTTTCATCGTCAATGAGAAGGTCCAAGGGATACTGCAAACCTGAAGTGAAGCATCGGAATCTATAACTAGTGTCACAGGAGTGGTTCAAAACATAGACAAAAAGAAGAGTCAGTCTTCTTGTACTTAAGTCGGCATTGTACCTTTTGTATTTAATTCCGATGCAATTTCTGTGTTTCATCGTCAATAAGAAGGTCAGAGGGATACAGTAAACCTGAAGTGAAGCATCGGAATCTATAACTAGTGTCACAGGAATGGTTCAAAACAGTCAGTAAGAAGAGTTAGTCTTCTTGTACTTAAGTCGGCATTGTGCCTTTTGTATTTAATTCTGAAGCAATTTCTGTGTTTCATCGTCAGTAAGAAGGTCCAAGGGATACAGTAAATCTGAGGTGAAGCATCGGAATCTATAACTAGTGTCACATGAATGGTTCAAAACATTGACAGTAAGATGAGTCAGTCTTCTTGTACTTAAGTCGGCATTGTGCCTTTTATATTTAATTCCGATGCAATTTCCGTGTTTCATCGTCAATAAGAAGGTCCAAGGGATACAGAAAACCTGCAGTGAAGCATCGGAATCTATATCTAGTTTTACAGGAATGGTTCAAAACTTAGACAGTAAGAAGAGTCAGTCTTCTTGTACTTAAGTCGGCATTGTGCCTTTTCTATTTAATTCCGATGCAATTTCTGTGTTTCATCGTCCATAAGAAGGTCAGAGGGATACAGTAAACCTGAAGTGAAGCTTCGGAATCTTCAACTAGTGTCACAGGAATGGTTCAAAACATAGACAGTAAGAAGGGTCTGTCTTCTTGTATTTAAGTAGGCATTGTTCCTTTTGTATTTAATTCCGATGCAATTTCTGTGTTTCATCGTCTATTAGAAGGTCAGAGGGTTACAGTAAACCTGAAGTGAAGCATCGGAATATATAACTTGTGTGAGAGGAATGGTTCAAAACAGCCAGTAAGAAGAGTAAGTCTTCTTGTACTTAAGTCAGCATTGTGCCTTTTGTATTTAACTCCGATGCAATTTCTGTGTTTCATCGTCAATAAGAAGGTCAGAGGGATACAGTAAATCTGAAATGAAGCATCGCAATCTATTACTAGTGTCACAGGAATGGTTCAAAGCATAGACAGTAGGAAGAGTCAGTCTTCTTGTTCTTAAATCGGCATTGTGCCTTTTACTATTTAATTCCGATGCACTTTCTGTGTTTCATCGTCAATAAGAACGTTCAAGGGATACAGTAAGCCTGAAGTGAACTATCGGAATCTATAACTAGTGTCACAGGAATGGTTAAAATCATAGTCAGTAAGAAAAGTCAGTCTTCTTGTACTTAAGTCGGCATTGTGCTTTCTCTATTTAATTCCGATGCAATTTCTGTGTTTCATCGTCAATAAGAAGGTCCAAGGGATACTGTAAACCTGAAGTGTAGCATCGGAATCTATAACTAGTGTCACAGGAATGGTTCAAAACATAGACAAAAAGAAGAGTCAGTCTTCTTGTACTTAAGTCGGCATTGTGCCTTTTGTATTTAATTCCGATGCAATTTCTGTGTATCATCGTCTATAAGAAGGTCCAAGGGATGCAGTAAAGCTGAAGTGAAGCATCGGAATCTGTAACTAGTGTCACAGGAATGGTTCAAAACAGCCAGTAAGAAGAGACAGTCTTCTTGTACTTAAGTCGGCATTGTGCCTTTTGTATCTAATTCCGATGCAATTTCTGTGTTTCATCGTCAGTACGAAGGTCCAAGGGAGACAGTAAATCTGAGGTGAAGCATCGGAATCTATAACTAGTGTCACAGGAATGGTTCAAAACATTGACAGTAAGAAGAGTCAGTCTTCTTGTACTTAAGTCGGCATTGTGCCTTTTCTATTTAATTCCGATGCAATTTCTGTGTTTCATCGTCAATAAGAAGGTCAGAGGGATACAGTAAACCTGAAGTGAAGCATCGGAATCTATAACTAGTGTCACAGGAATGGTTCAAAACAGTCAGTAAGAAGAGTCAGTCTTCTTGTACTTAAGTCGGCATTTTGCCTTTTGTATTTAATTCCGATGCAATTTCAGTGTTTCATCGTCAATAAGAAGGTCAGAGGGACACAGTAAACCTGGAGTGAAGCATTTGAATCTATAACTAGGGTCAATGGAATGGTTCAAAACATAGACAGTAGGAAGTGTCAGTCTTCTTGTACTTAAGTCGGCATTGTGCCTTTTGTTTTTAATTCCGATGCAATTTCTGTGTTTCATCGTCAATGACAAGGTCCAAGGGATACTGCAAACCTGTAGTGAAGCATCGGAATCTATAACTAGTGTCACAGGAGTGGTTCAAAACATAGACAAAAAGAAGAGTCAGTCTTCTTGTACTTAAGTCGGCATTGTACCTTTTGTATTTAATTCCGATGCAATTTCTGTGTTTCATCGTCAATAAGATGGTCAGAGGGATACAGTAAACCTGAAGTGAAGCATCGGAATCTATAACTAGTGTCACAGGAATGGTTCAAAACAGTCAGTAAGAAGAGTTAGTCTTCTTGTACTTAAGTCGGCATTGTGCCTTTTCTATTTAATTACGATGCAATTTCTGTGTTTCATCGGCAATAAGAAGGCCCAAGGGATACAGTAAACCTGCAGTGAAGCATCGGAATCTATTTCTAGTTTCACAGGAATGGTTCAAAACATAGACAGTAAGAAGAGTCAGTCTTCTTGTACTTAAGTCGGCATTGTGCCTTTTCTATTTAATTCCGATGCAATTTCTGTGTTTCATCGTCAATAAGAAGTTCAGAGGGATACAGTAAACCTGAAGTGAAGCATCGGAATCTATAACTAGTGTCACAGGAATGGTTCAAAACATAGTCAGTAAGAGGGTTCAGTCTTCTTGTATTTAAGTCGTCATTGTGCCTTTTGTATTTAATTCCGATGCAATTTCTGTGTTTCATCGTCAATAAGAAGGTCCAAGGGATACAGTAAATCTGAGGTGAAGCATCGGAATCTATAACTAGTATCACAGGAATGGTTCAAAACATTGACAGTAAGAAGAGTCAGTCTTCTTGTACTTAAGTCGGCATTGTGCCTTTTCTATTTAATTCCGATGCAATATCTGAGTTTAATCGTCAATAAGAAGGTCCAAGGGATACAGTAAACCTTTAGTGAAGCATCGGAATCTATATCCAGTTTCACAGCAATGGTTCAAAACATAGACAGTAAGGAGAGTCAGTCTTCTTGTACTTAAGTCAGCATTGTGCCATTTGTATTTGATTCCGATGCAATTTCTGTGCTTCATCGTCAATAAGAAGGTGAGAGGGATACAGTAAACCTGAAGTGAAGCATCGGAATCTATAACTAGTGTCACAGGAATGGTTCAAAGCATAGAAAGTAGGAAGAGTCAGTCTTCTTGTACTTAAATCAGCATTGTGCTTTTCATTTTAATTCCGATGCATTTTCTGTGTTTCATCGTCAATAAGAAGGTCCATGGGATACAGTAAACTCAAAATGAAGCATCGGAATCTGTAACTAGTGTCACAGGAATGTTTTAAAACATAGAAAGTAGGAAGAGTCAGACTACATGTACTTAAGTTGGCATTGTGCCTTTTGTATTTAATTCGGATGCAATTTCTGTGTTTCATCGTCTATAAGACGGTCAGAGGGATACAGTAAACCTGAAGTGAAGCATCGGAATCTATAACTAGTGTCACAGGAATGTTTCCAAACATAGTCAGTAAGAGGAGTCAGTCTTCTTGTACTTAAGTCGGCATTGTGCCTTCTCTATTTAATTCCGATGCAATTTTTGTGTTTCATCGTCAATAAGAAGGTCCAAGGGATTCAGTAAACCTGAAGTGAATCTTCGTAATCTATAACTAATGTCACAGGAATGGTTCAAAACATAGTCAGTACGAAGAGCCAGTCTTCTTGTACTTAAGTTGGCATTGTGCCTTTTGTATTTAATTCCGATGCAATTTCTGTGTTTCATCGTCAATAAGATGGTCAGAGGGATACAGTAAACCTGAAGAGAAGCATCGGAATCTACAACTAGTGTCACAGGAATGGTTCAAAACATAGACAGTAAGAAGCGTCAGTCTTCCTGTACTTATGTCGGCATTGTGCCTTTTGTATTTAATTCCGATGCAATTTCTGTGTTTCATCGTCAATAAGAAGGTCCAAGGGATACAGTAAACCTGAAGTGAACCATCGGAATCTGTAACTAGTGTCACAGGAATGGTTCAAAACAGTCAGTAAGAAGAGTCAGTCTTCTTGTACTTAAGTCGGCATTGTGGCTTTTGTATTTACTTCCGATGCAATTTCTGTGTTTCATCGTCAAATAGAACGTCCAAGGGATACAGTAAATCTGAGGTGAAGCATCGGAATCTATAACTAGTGTCACAGGAATGGTTCAAAACATTGACAGTAGGAAGAGTCAGTCTTCTTGTACTTAAATCGGCATTGTGCCTTTTCTATTTAATTCCGATGCAATTTCTGTGTTTCATCGTCAAAAAGAATTTCAGAGGGATACAGTAAACCTGAAGTGAAGCATCGGACTCTATAACTAGTGTCACAGGAATGGTTCAAAACATAGACAGTGGGAAGAGTCAGTCTTCTTTTACTTAAGTTGGCATTGTGCCTTTCGTATTTAACTCCGATGCACTGTCTGTGTTTCATCGTCAATAAGAAGATCCAAGGGATACAGTAAACCTGAAATGAAGCATCGGAATCTATAACAAGTGTCACAGGAATGGTTCAAAACATAGACAATGGGAAGATACAGTCTACATATACTTAAATCGGCATCGTGCCTTTTGTATTTATTTCCGATGCAATTTCTGTGTTTCATCATCAATAAGAAGGTCCAAGGCATACAGTAAACCTGAAGTGAAGCATCGGAATCTATAACTAGTGTCACAGGAATGGTTCAAAACATAGTCAGTTAGAAGATTCAGTCTTCTTGTACTTAAGTCGGCATTGTGCCTTTTGTATTTAATTCCGATGCAATTTCTGTGTTTCATCATCAATAAGAAGGTCCAAGGCATATAGTAAACCTGAAGTGAAGCATCGGAATCTATAACTAGTGTCACAGGAATGGTTCAAATCATAGACAGTAAGAAGAGTCAGTCTTCTTGTACTTAAGTCGGCATCGTGCCTTTTCTATTTAATTCCGATACAATTTCTGTTTTTCATCGTCAATAAGAAGGTCAGAGGGATACAGTAAAACTGATGTGAAGCATCGGAATCTATAACTAGTGTCAGAGGAATGGTTCAAAGCAGTCAGTAAGAAGAGTCAGTCTTCTTGTACTTAAGTCGGCATTTTGCATTTTTTGTATTTAATTCCGATGCAATTTCAGTGTTTCATCGTCAATAAGAAGGTCAGAGGGATTCAGTAAACATGGAGTGAAGCATCGGCAACTATTACTAGGGTCAATGGAATGGCTCAAAACATAGACAGTAGGAAGAGTCAGTCTTCTTGTACTTAAGTCGGCATTGTGCGTTTTGTATTTAATTCCGATGCAATTTCTGTGTTTCATCGTCAATAAGAAGGTTAGAGGGATACAGTAAACCTGAAGTGAAGCATCGTAATCTATAACTAGTGTCACAGGAATGGTTCAAAACAGTCAGTAAGAAGAGTCAGTCTTCTTGTACATAAGTCGGCATTGTGGCTTTTGTATTTACTTCCGATGCAATTTCTGTCTTTCATCGTCAATAAGAAGGTCCAAGGGATACAGTAAATCTGAGGTGACGCATCGGAATCTATAACTAGTGTCACAGGAATGGTTCAAAACATAGACAAAAAGAAGAGTCAGTCTTCTTGTACCTAAGTCGGCATTGTGCCTTATGTATTTAATTCCGATGCAATTTCTGTGTTTCATCGTCAATAAGAAGGTCCAAGGGATACAGTAAACCTGAAGTAAAGCATCGGAATCTATAACTAGTGTCACAGGAATGGTTCAAAACATAGACAGTAAGAAGAGTCAGTATTCTTGTACTTAAATCAGCACTATGCCCTTTTCAATTTAATTCCGATGCAATTACTGTGTTTCATCGATAAGTAGAAGGTCAGAGGCATACAGTAAACCTGAAGTGAAGCATCGGAATCTCTAACTAGTATCACAGGAATGGTTCGAAACATAGTCAGTAAGAAGAGTCAGTCTTCTTGTACTTAAGTCGGTATTGTTCCTTTTGTATTTATTTCCGATGCAATATCTGTGTTTCATCGTCAATAAGAAGGTCCAAGGGATACAGTAACCCTGAAGTGAAGCACCGGAATCTGTAACTAGCGTCACAGGAATGGTTCAAAATCTTAGACAGTAAGAAGAGTCAGTCTTCTTGTACTTAAGTCGGCATTGTGCCTTTTCTATTTAATTCCGATGCTATTTCTGTGTTTAATCGTCAATAAGAAGGTCAGAGGGATACAATAAACCTGACGTGAAGCATCGGAATCAACATCTAGTGCCACAGGAATGGTTCAAAGCATAGTCAGTAAGAAGAGTCAGTCTCCTTGTACTTAAGTCGGCATTGTGCCTTTTCTATTTAATTCCGATGCAATTTCTGTGTTTCATCGTCAATAAGAGCGTCCAAGGGATACAGTAAACCTGAAGTGAAGCATCGGAATCTATAACTAGTGTCACAGGAATGGTTCAAATCATAGTCAGTAAGAAGAGTCAGTCTTCTTGTTCTTAAGTCAGCAATGTGCCTTTTCTATTTAATTCCGATGCAATATCTGTATTTCATCGTCAATAAGAAGGTCATAGGGATACAGTAAACCTGAAGTGAAGCATCGGAATCTATAACTAGTGTCACAGGAACGGTTCCAAACATAGTCAGTAAGAGGAGTCAGTCTTCTTGTACTTAAGTCGGCATTGTGCCTTCTCTATTTAATTCCGATGCAATTTCTGTGTTTCATCGTCAATAAGAAGGTCCAAGGGATTCAGTAAACCTGAAGTGAAGCATCGGAATCTATAACTAGTGTCACAGGAATGGTTCAAAACATAGATAAAAAGAAGAGTCAGTCTTCTGGGACTTAAGTTTGCATTGTGCCTTTTGTATTTAATTCCGATGCAATTTCTGTGTTTCATCGTCAATAAGAAGGTCAGAGGGATACAGTCAACCTGAAGTGAAGCATCGGAATCTATAACTAGTGTCACAGGAATGGTTCAAAACAGTCAGTAAGAAAAGTCAGTCTTCTTGTACTTAAGTCGGCATTGTGGCTTTTGTATTTTCTTCCTATGCAATATCTGTGTTTCATCGTCAATAAGAACGTCCAAGGGATACAGTAAATCTGTGGTGAAGCATCGGAATCTATAACTAGTGTCACAGGAATGGTTCAAAACATTGACAGTAGGAAGAGTCAGTCTTCTTGTACTTAAGTCGGCATTGTGCCTTTTCTATTTAATTCCGATGCAATTTCTGTGTTTCATCGTCAAAAAGAATTTCAGAGGGATACAGTAAACCTGATGTGAAGCATCGGACTCTATAACTAGTGTCACAGGAATGGTTCAAAACATAGACAGTGGGAAGAGTCAGTCTTCTTTTACTTAAGTTGGCATTGTGCCTTTCGTATTTAACTCCGATGCACTGTCTGTGTTTCATCGTCAATAAGAAGATCCAAGGGATACAGTAAACCTGAAATGAAGCATTGGAATCTATAACAAGTGTCACAGGAATGGTTCAAAACATAGACAGTAAGAAGGGTCTGTCTTCTTGTATTTAAGTAGGCATTGTTCCTTTTGTATTTAATTCCGATGCAATTTCTGTGTTTCATCGTCTATTAGAAGGTCAGAGGGTTACAGTAAACCTGAAGTGAAGCATCGGAATATATAACTAGTGTGAGAGGAATGGTTCAAAACAGCCAGTAAGAAGAGTAAGTCTTCTTGTACTTAAGTCAGCATTGTGCTTTTTGTATTTAACTCCGATGCAATTTCTGTGTTTCATCGTCAATAAGAAGGTCAGAGGGATACAGTAAATCTGAAATGAAGCATCGCAATCTATAACTAGTGTCACAGGAATGGTTCAAAGCATAGACAGTAGGAAGAGTCAGTCTTCTTGTTCTTAAATCGGCATTGTGCCTTTTACTATTTAATTCCGATGCACTTTCTGTGTTTCATCGTCAATAAGAACGTTCAAGGGATACAGTAAGCCTGAAGTGAACTATCGGAATCTATAACTAGTGTCACAGGAATGGTTAAAATCATAGTCAGTAAGAAAAGTCAGTCTTCTTGTACTTAAGTCGGCATTGTGCTTTCTCTATTTAATTCCGATGCAATTTCTGTGTTTCATCGTCAATAAGAAGGTCCAAGGGATACTGTAAACCTGAAGTGTAGCATCGGAATCTATAACTAGTGTCACAGGAATGGTTCAAAGCATAGACAAAAAGAAGAGTCAGTCTTCTTGTACTTAAGTCGGCATTGTGCCTTTTGTATTTAATTCCGATGCAATTTCTGTGTATCATCGTCTATAAGAAGGTCCAAGGGATGCAGTAAAGCTGAAGTGAAGCATCGGAATCTGTAACTAGTGTCACAGGAATGGTTCAAAACAGCCAGTAAGAAGGGACAGTCTTCTTGTACTTAAGTCGGCATTGTGCCTTTTGTATCTAATTCCGATGCAATTTCTGTGTTTCATCGTCAGTAAGAAGGTCCAAGGGAGACAGTAAATCTGAGGTGAAGCATCGGAATCTATAACTAGTGTCACAGGAATGGTTCAAAACATTGACAGTAAGAAGAGTCAGTCTTCTTGTACTTAAGTCGGCATTGTGCCTTTTCTATTTAATTCCGATGCAATTTCTGTGTTTCATCGTCAATAAGAAGGTCAGAGGGATACAGTAAACCTGAAGTGAAGCATCGGAATCTATAACTAGTGTCACAGGAATGGTTCAAAACAGTCAGTAAGAAGAGTCAGTCTTCTTGTACTTAAGTCGGCATTTTGCCTTTTGTATTTAATTCCGATGCAATTTCAGTGTTTCATCGTCAATAAGAAGGTCAGAGGGACACAGTAAACCTGGAGTGAAGCATTTGAATCTATAACTAGGGTCAATGGAATGGTTCAAAACATAGACAGTAGGAAGAGTCAGTCTTCTTGTACTTAAGTCGGCATTGTGCCTTTTGTTTTTAATTCCGATGCAATTTCTGTGTTTCATCGTCAATAAGAAGGTCCAAGGGATACAGTAAACCTGAAGTGAAGCATCGGAATCTATAACTAGTGTCACAGGCATGGTTCAAAGCATAGACAGTAAGAAAGGTCAGTCTTCTTGTACTTAAGTCGGCATTGTGCTTTTGTAGTTCATTCCGATGCAATTTCTGTGTTTCATCGTCAATAAGAAGGTCAGAGGGATACAGTAAACCTGAAGTGAAGCATCGGAATCTATAACTAGTGTAACAGGAATGGTTCAAAACATAGAAAGAAGGAAGAGTCAGTCTTCTTGTACTTAAGTCAGCATTGTGCCTTTTCTATTTAATTCCGATGCACTTTCTGTGTTTCATCGTCAATAAGAACGTCCAAGGGATACAGTAAACCTGAAGTGAACCATCGGAATCTATAACTAGTGTCACAGGAATGGTTCAAATCATAGTCAGTAAGAAGAGTCAATCTTCTTGTACTTAAGTCGGCATTGTGCTTTTTCTATTTAATTCCGATGCAATTTCTGTGTTTCATCGTCAATGAGAAGGTCCAAGGGATACTGCAAACCTGTAGTGAAGCATCGGAATCTATAACTAGTGTCACAGGAGTGGTTCAAAACATAGACAAAAAGAAGAGTCAGTCTTCTTGTACTTAAGTCGGCATTGTACCTTTTGTATTTAATTCCGATGCAATTTCTGTGTTTCATCGTCAATAAGATGGTCAGAGGGATACAGTAAACCTGAAGTGAAGCATCGGAATCTATAACTAGTGTCACAGGAATGGTTCAAAACAGTCAGTAAGAAGAGTTAGTCTTCTTGTACTTAAGTCGGCATTGTGCCTTTTGTATTTAATTCCGAAGCAATTTCTGTGTTTCATCGTCAGTAAGAAGGTCCAAGGGATACAGTAAATCTGAGGTGAAGCATCGGAATCTATAAGTAGTGTCACAGGAATGGTTCAAAACATTGACAGTAAGAAGAGTCAGTCTTCTTGTACTTAAGTCGGAATTGTGCCTTTTCTATTTAATTACGATGCAATTTCTGTGTTTCATCGGCAATAAGAAGGCCCAAGGGATACAGTAAACCTGCAGTGAAGCATCGGAATCTATTTCTAGTTTCACAGGAATGGTTCAAAACATAGACAGTAAGAAGAGTCAGTCTTCTTGTACTTAAGTCGGCATTGTGCCTTTTCTATTTAATTCCGATGCAATTTCTGTGTTTCATCGTCAATAAGAAGTTCAGAGGGATACAGTAAACCTGAAGTGAAGCATCGGAATCTATAACTAGTGTCACAGGAATGGTTCAATACATAGTCAGTAAGAGGGTTCAGTCTTCTTGTATTTAAGTCGTCATTGTGCCTTTTGTATTTAATTCCGATGCAATTTCTGTGTTTCATCGTCAATAAGAAGGTCCAAGGGATACAGTAAATCTGAGGTGAAGCATCGGAATCTATAACTAGTATCACAGGAATGGTTCAAAACATTGACAGTAAGAAAAGTCAGTCTTCTTGTACTTAAGTCGGCATTGTGCCTTTTCTATTTAATTCCGATGCAATATCTGAGTTTAATCGTCAATAAGAAGGTCCAAGGGATACAGTAAACCTTTAGTGAAGCATCGGAATCTATATCCAGTTTCACAGCAATGGTTCAAAACATAGACAGTAAGGAGAGTCAGTCTTCTTGTACTTAAGTCAGCATTGTGCCATTTGTATTTGATTCCGATGCAATTTCTGTGCTTCATCGTCAATAAGAAGGTGAGAGGGATACAGTAAACCTGAAGTGAAGCATCGGAATCTATAACTAGTGTCACAGGAATGGTTCAAAGCATAGAAAGTAGGAAGAGTCAGTCTTCTTGTACTTACATCAGCATCGTGCTTTTCATTTTAATTCCGATGCACTTTCTGTGTTTCATCGTCAATAAGAAGGTCCATGGGATACAGTAAACTCAAAATGAAGCATCGGAATCTGTAACTAGTGTCACAGGAATGTTTTAAAACATAGAAAGTAGGAAGAGTCAGACTACATGTACTTAAGTTGGCAGTGTGCCTTTTGTATTTAATTCGGATGCAATTTCTGTGTTTCATCGTCTATAAGACGGTCAGAGGGATACAGTAAACCTAAAGTGATGCATCGGAATCTATAACTAGTGTCACAGGAATGTTTCCAAACATAGTCAGTAAGAGGAGTCAGTCTTCTTGTACTTAAGTCGGCATTGTGCCTTCTCTATTTAATTCCGATGCAATTTTTGTGTTTCATCGTCAATAAGAAGGTCCAAGGGATTCAGTAAACCTGAAGTGAATCTTCGTAATCTATAACTAATGTCACAGGAATGGTTCAAAACATAGTCAGTACGAAGAGCCAGTCTTCTTGTACTTAAGTCGGCATTGTGCCTTTTGTATTTAATTCCGATGCAATTTCTGTGTTTCATCGTCAATAAGAAGGTCAGAGGGATACAGTAAACCTGAAGAGAAGCATCGGAATCTACAACTAGTGTCACAGGAATGGTTCAAAACATAGACAGTAAGAAGCGTCAGTCTTCCTGTACTTATGTCGGCATTGTGCCTTTTGTATTTAATTCCGATGCAATTTCTGTGTTTCATCGTCAATAAGAAGGTCCAAGGGATACAGTAAACCTGAAGTGAAGCATCGGAATCTATAACTAGTGTCACAGGAATTGTTCAAAACATAGATAAAAAGAAGAGTCAGTCTTCTGGGACTTAAGTCGGCATTGTGCATTTTGTATTTAATTCCGATGCAATTTCTGTGTTTCATCGTCAATAAGAAGGTCAGAGGGATACAGTAAACCTGAAGTGAAGCATCGGAATCTGTAACTAGTGTCACAGGAATGGTTCAAAACAGTCAGTAAGAAGAGTCAGTCTTCTTGTACTTAAGTCGGCATTGTGGCTTTTGTATTTACTTCCGATGCAATTTCTGTGTTTCATCGTCAAATAGAACGTCCAAGGGATACAGTAAATCTGAGGTGAAGCATCGGAATCTATAACTAGTGTCACAGGAATGGTTCAAAACATTGACAGTAGGAAGAGTCAGTCTTCTTGTACTTAAATCGGCATTGTGCCTTTTCTATTTAATTCCGATGCAATTTCTGTGTTTCATCGTCAAAAAGAATTTCAGAGGGATACAGTAAACCTGAAGTGAAGCATCGGACTCTATAACTAGTGTCACAGGAATGGTTCAAAACATAGACAGTGGGAAGAGTCAGTCTTCTTTTACTTAAGTTGGCATTGTGCCTTTCGTATTTAACTCCGATGCACTGTCTGTGTTTCATCGTCAATAAGAAGATCCAAGGGATACAGTAAACCTGAAATGAAGCATCGGAATCTATAACAAGTGTCACAGGAATGGTTCAAAACATAGACAATGGGAAGATACAGTCTACATATACTTAAATCGGCATCGTGCCTTTTGTATTTATTTCCGATGCAATTTCTGTGTTCCATCATCAATAAGAAGGTCCAAGGCATACAGTAAACCTGAAGTGAAGCATCGGAATCTATAACTAGTGTCACAGGAATGGTTCAAAACATAGTCAGTTAGAAGAGTCAGTCTTCTTGTACTTAAGTCGGCATCGTGCCTTTTCTATTTAATTCCGATACAATTTCTGTTTTTCATCGTCAATAAGAAGGTCAGAGGGATACAGTAAAACTGATGTGAAGCATCGGAATCTATAACTAGTGTCAGAGGAATGGTTCAAAGCAGTCAGTAAGAAGAGTCAGTCTTCTTGTACTTAAGTCGGCATTTTGCATTTTTTGTATTTCATTCCGATGCATTTTCAGTGTTTCATCGTCAATAAGAAGGTCAGAGGGATTCAGTAAACATGGAGTGAAGCATCGGAAACTATTACTAGGGTCAATGGAATGGCTCAAAACATAGACAGTAGGAAGAGTCAGTCTTCTTGTACTTAAGTCGGCATTGTGCGTTTTGTATTTAATTCCGATGCAATTTCTGTGTTTCATCGTCAATAAGAAGGTTAGAGGGATACAGTAAACCTGAAGTGAAGCATCGTAATCTATAACTAGTGTCACAGGAATGGTTCAGAACAGTCAGTAAGAAGAGTCAGTCTTCTTGTACATAAGTCGGCATTGTGGCTTTTGTATTTACTTCCGATGCAATTTCTGTCTTTCATCGTCAATAAGAAGGTCCAAGGGATACAGTAAATCTGAGGTGACGCATCGGAATCTATAACTAGTGTCACAGGAATGGTTCAGAACATAGACAAAAAGAAGAGTCAGTCTTCTTGTACCTAAGTCGGCATTGTGCCTTATGTATTTAATTCCGATGCAATTTCTGTGTTTCATCGTCAATAAGAAGGTCCAAGGGATACAGTAAACCTGAAGTAAAGCATCGGAATCTATAACTAGTGTCACAGGAATGGTTCAAAACATAGACAGTAAGAAGAGTCAGTATTCTTGTACTTAAATCAGCACTATGCCCTTTTCAATTTAATTCCGATGCAATTACTGTGTTTCATCGATAATTAGAAGGTCAGAGGCATACAGTAAACCTGAAGTGAAGCATCGGAATCTTTAACTAGTATCACAGGAATGGTTCGAAACATAGTCAGTAAGAAGAGTCAGTCTTCTTGTACTTAAGACGGTATTGTTCCTTTTGTATTTATTTCCGATGCAATATCTGTGTTTCATCGTCAATAAGAAGGTCCAAGGGATACAGTAACCCTGAAGTGAAGCACCGGAATCTGTAACTAGCGTCACAGGAATGGTTCAAAATCTTAGACAGTAAGAAGAGTCAGTCTTCTTGTACTTAAGTCGGCATTGTGCCTTTTCTATTTAATTCCGATGCTATTTCTGTGTTTAATCGTCAATAAGAAGGTCAGAGGGATACAATAAACCTGACGTGAAGCATCGGAATCAACATCTAGTGCCACAGGAATGGTTCAAAGCATAGTCAGTAAGAAGAGTCAGTCTCCTTGTACTTAAGTCGGCATTGTGCCTTTTCTATTTAATTCCGATGCAATTTCTGTGTTTCATCGTCAATAAGAGCGTCCAAGGGATACAGTAAACCTGAAGTGAAGCATCGGAATCTATAACTAGTGTCACAGGAATGGTTCAAATCATAGTCAGTAAGAAGAGTCAGTCTTCTTGTTCTTAAGACAGCAATGTGCCTTTTCTATTTAATTCCGATGCAATATCTGTATTTCATCGTCAATAAGAAGGTCATAGGGATACAGTAAACCTGAAGTGAAGCATCGGAATCTATAACTAGTGTCACAGGAACGGTTCCAAACATAGTCAGTAAGAGGAGTCAGTCTTCTTGTACTTAAGTCGGCATTGTGCCTTCTCTATTTAATTCCGATGCAATTTCTGTGTTTCATCGTCAATAAGAAGGTCCAAGGGATTCAGTAAACCTGAAGTGAAGCATCGGAATCTATAACTAGTGTCACAGGAATGGTTCAAAACATAGATAAAAAGAAGAGTCAGTCTTCTGGGACTTAAGTTTGCATTGTGCCTTTTGTATTTAATTCCGATGCAATTTCAGTGTTTCATCGTCAATAAGAAGGTCAGAGGGATACAGTCAACCTGAAGTGAAGCATCGGAATCTATAACTAGTGTCACAGGAATGGTTCAAAACAGTCAGTAAGAAAAGTCAGTCTTCTTGTACTTAAGTCGGCATTGTGGCTTTTGTATTTTCTTCCTGTGCAATATCTGTGTTTCATCGTCAATAAGAACGCCCAAGGGATACAGTAAATCTGAGGTGAAGCATCGGAATCTATAACTAGTGTCACAGGAATGGTTCAAAGCATTGACAGTAGGAAGAGTCAGTCTTCTTGTACTTAAGTCGGCATTGTGCCTTTTCTATTTAATTCCGATGCAATTTCTGTGTTTCATCGTCAAAAAGAATTTCAGAGGGATACAGTAAACCTGATGTGAAGCATCGGACTCTATAACTAGTGTCACAGGAATGGTTCAAAACATAGACAGTGGGAAGAGTCAGTCTTCTTTTACTTAAGTTGGCATTGGGCCTTTCGTATTTAACTCCGATGCACTGTCTGTGTTTCATCGTCAATAAGAAGATCCAAGGGATACAGTAAACCTGAAATGAAGCATTGGAATCTATAACAAGTGTCACAGGAATGGTTCAAAACATAGACAATGGGAAGATACAGTCTACATATACTTAAGTCGGCATCGTGCCTTTTGTATTTATTTCCGATGCAATTTCTGTGTTTCATCGTCAAAAAGAAGTTCAGAGGGATACAGTAAACCTGAAGTAAAGCATCGGAATCTATAACTAGTGTCACAGGAATGGTTCAAAACATAGACAGTAAGAAGAGTCAGTATTCTTGTACTTAAATCAGCACTATGCCCTCTTCAATTTAATTCCGACGCAATTACTGTGTTTCATCGTTAATTAGAAGGTCAGAGGCATACAGTAAACCTGAACTGAAGCATCGCAATCTCTAACTAGTATCACAGGAATGGTTCAAATCATAGTCAGTAAGAAGAGTCAGTCTTCTTGTACTTAGGTCGGTATTGTGCCTTTTGTATTTATTTCCGATGCAATATCTGTGTTTCATCGTCAATAAGAAGGTCAGAGGGATACAATAAACCTGACGTGAAGCATCGGAATCAACATCTAGTGCCACAGGAATGGTTCAAAGCATAGTCAGTAAGAAGAGTCAGTCTCCTTGTACTTAAGTCGGCATTGTGCCTTTTCTATTTAATTCCGATGCAATTTCTGTGTTTCATCGTCAATAAGAGCGTCCAAGGGATACAGTAAACCTGAAGTGAACCATCGGAATCTATAACTAGTGTCACAGGAATGGTTCAAAACATGGTCAGTAAGAAGAGTCAGTCTTCTTGTACTTAAGTCCTCATTGTGCCTTTTGTATTAATTCCGATGCTATTTCTGTGTTTCATCGTCAATAAGAAGGTCCAAGGGATACAGTAAACCTGAAGTAAAGCATCGGAATCTATAACTAGTGTCACAGGAATGGTTCAAAACATAGACAGTAAGAAGAGGCAGTCTTCTTGTACTTAAATTGGCTTTATGCCCTTTTCAATATAATTTTGATGCATTTACTGTGTTTCATCGTCAATAAGTAGGTAAGAGGGATACAGTAAACCTGAAGTGAAGCATCGGAATCTCTAACTAGTGTCACAGGAATGGTTCAAAACATAGTCAGAAAGAAGAGTCAGTCTTCTTGTACTTAAGCCGGCATTGTGCCTTTTGTATTTATTTCCGATGTAATATCTGTGTTTCATAGTCAATAACAAGGTCCAAGGGATACAGTAACCCTGAAGTGAAGCATCGGAATCTGTAACTAGCGTCACAGGAATGGTTCAAAACTTAAACAGTAAGAAGAGTCAGTCTTCTTGTACTTAGTTCGGCATTGTGCCTTTTCTATTTCATTCCGATGCAATTTCTGTGTTTGATTGTCAATAAGAAGGTCAGAGGGTTACAGTAAACCTGAAGTGAAGCATCGGAATCTATATCTATTGTCACAGGAATGGTTCAAAACATAGTCAGTAAGAAGAGTCAGTCTTCTTGTACTTAAGTCCTCATTGTGCCTTTTGTATTTAATTCCGATGCAATTTCTGTGCTTCATCGTCAATAAGAAGGTCCAAGGGATACAGTAAACCTGAAGTGAAGCATCGGAATCTATAACTAGTGTCACAGGAATGGTTCAAAACATAGACAGTAAGAAGAGTCAGTCTTCTTGTACTTAAGTCGGCATTGTGCCTTTTGTATTTATTTCGGATGCAATATCTGTGTTTCATCGTCAATAAGAAGGTCCAAGGAATACAGTAACCCTGCGTGAAGCATCGGAATATTTAACTAGCGTCACAGGAATGGTTCAAAACTTAGACAGTAAGAAGAGTCAGTCCTTTTGTACTTAAGTCGGCATTGTGCCTTTTCTATTTAATTCCGATGCATTTTATGTGTTTCATCGTCTATAAGAAGGTCAGAGGGATACAATAAACCTGAAGTGAAGCATCGGAATCGGTATCTAGTGCCACAGGAATGGTTCAAATCATAGTCAGTAAGAAGAGTCAGCCTTCTTGTACTTAAATCGGCATTGTGCCTTTTCTATTTAATTCCGATGCAATTTCTTTGTTTCATCGTCAATAAGAACGGCCAAGGGATACAGTAAATCTGAAGTGAAGCATCGGAATCTATAGCTGGTGTCACAGGAATGGTTCAAATCATAGACAGTAGGAACACTCAGTCTTCTTGTACTTAAGTCGGCATTGTGCCTTTTCAATTTAATTACGATGCAATGTGTGTGCATCATCGTCAATAAGAAGGTCAGAGGTAAACTGTAAACCTGAAGTGAAGCATCGGAATCTGTAACTAGCGTCACAGGAATTGTTCATAACATAGATAGTAAGAAGAGTCATTCTTCTTGTACTTAAGTCAGCATTGTGCCTTTTCTATTTAATTCCAATGCAATTTCTGTGTTTCATCGTCAATAAGAAGGTCAGAGGGATACAGTAAACCTGAAGTGAAGCATCGGAATCTATAACTAGTGTCACAGGAATGGTTCAAAACATAGTCAGTAAGAAGAGTCAGTCTTCTTGTTCATAAGCCGGCATTGGGCCTTTTGTATTTAATTCCGATGCAATATCTGTGTTTCATCGTCAATAAGAAGGTCAGAGGGATACAGTAAACCTGAAGTGAAGCATCGGAATCTATAACTATTGTCACAGGAATGGTTCCAAACACAGTCAGTAAGAAGAGTAAGTCTTCTTGTACTTAAGTCGGCATTGTGCCTTCTCTATTTAATTCCGTTGCAATTTCAGTGTATCATCGTCAATAACAAGGTCCAAGGGATACAGTAAACCTGAAGTGAAAAATCGCAATCTATAACTAGTGTCACAGGAATGGTTCAAAACATATTTAGTACGAAGAGTCAGTCTTCTTGTACTTAACTCGGCATTGTGCCGTTTGTATTTAATTCCGATGCAATTTCTGTGCTTCATCGTCAATAAGAATTTCCAAGCGATACAGTAAACCTGGAGTGGAGCATCGGAATCTATAACTAGTGTCACAGGAATGGTTCAAAACATAGACAGGAAGAAGGGTCAGTCTTCTTGTACTTAAGTCGCTGTTGAGCTTTTGTATTTAATTCCGATGCAATTTCAGTGTTTCATCGTCAATACGAAGGTCAGAGGGATACAGTGAACCTGAAGTGAAGCATCGGAATCTATAACTAGTGTCACAGGAATGGTTCAAAACAGTCTGTAAGAAGAGTCGGCCTTATGTACTTAAGTCGGCATTGTGCATTTTGTATTTATTTCCTATGCAATTTCTGTGTTTCATCGTCAAAAAGAAGGTCAGAGGGATACAGTAAACCTGAAGTGAAGCATCTTAATCTATAACTAGTGTCACAGGAATGGTTCAAAACATAGTCAGTAAAAAGAGTCAGTCTTCTTGTCCTTAAGTCAGCATTGTGCCTTTTGTATTTAATTCCGATGCAATTTCTGTGTTTCATCGTCAATAAGAAGGTCCAAGGGATACAGTAAACCTGAAGTGAAGCATCGGAATCTATAACTAATGTCACTGGAATCGTTCAAAACATAGACAGTACGAAGAGTCAGTCTTCTTGTACTTAAGTCGGCATTGTGCCTTTTGTATTTAATTCCGACTCAATTTCTGTGTTTCATCGTCAATAAGAAGGTCAGAGGGATACAGTAAACCTGAAGTGAAGCATCGGAATCTATAACTAGTGTCACAGGAACGGTTCAAAGCATAGACAGTAAGAAAGGTCAGTCTTCTTGTACTTAAGTCGGCATTGTGCCTTTTGTATTTAATTCCGATGCAATTTCTGTGTTTCATCGTCAATAAGAAGGTCAGAGGGATACAGTAAACCTGAAGTGAAGCATCGGAATCTCTAACTAGTGTCACAGGAATGGTTCAAAACATAGCCAGTGAAAAGAGACAGTCTTTTTGTACTTAAGTCGGCATTGTGCCTTTTGTACTTATTTCCGATGCGATATCTGTGTATCATCGTCAATAAGAAGGTCCAAGGGATACAGTAACCCTGAAGTGAAGCATCTGAATCTGTAACTAGCGTCACAGGAATGATTCAAAACTTAGACAGTAAGAAGAGTCAGTCTTCTTGTACTTAAGTCGGCATTGTGCCTTTTCTATTTAATTCCGATGCCATTTATGTGTTTCATCGTCTATAAGTAGGTCAGAGGGATACAATAAACCTGAAGTGAAGCATCGGAATCAATATCTAGTGCCACAGGAATGGTTCAATTCATAGTTAGTAAGAAGAGTCAGTCTTCTTGTACCTAAAGTCGGCATTCTGCCTTTTCTATTTAATTCCGATGCAATTTCTTTGTTTCATCGTCAATAAGAACGTCCAAGGAATACAGTAAACCTAAGTGAAGCATCGGAATCTATAACTAGTGTCACAGGAATGGTTCAAATCATAGACAGTAGGAACAGTCAGTCTTCTTGTACTTAAGTCGGCATTTTGCCTTTTCTATTTAATTCCGATGCAATTTCTGTGTTTCATCGTCAATAAGAAGGTCAGAGGTATACTGTAAACCTGAAGTGAAGCATCGGAATCGGTAACTAGCGTCACAGGATTGGTTCAAAACATAGATAGTAAGAAGAGTCATTCTTCTTGTACTTCAGTCGGCATTGTGCCTTTTCTATTTAATTCCGTTGCAATTTCTGTGTTTCATCGTCAATAAGAAGGTCAGAGGGATACAGTAAACCTGAAGTGAAGCATCGGAATCTATAACTAGTGTCACAGGAATGGTTCAAAACATAGTCAGTAAGAAGAATCAGTCTTCTTGTACTTAAGTCGGCATTGTGACTTTTGTATTTAATTCCGATGCAATTTCTGTGTTGCATCGTCAATAAGAAGGTCAGAGGGATACAGTAAACCTGAAGTGAAGCATCGGAATCTATAACTAGTGTCACAGGAATGGTTCAAAGCATAGACAGTAAGAAAGGTCAGTCTTCTTGTACTTAAGTCGGCATTGTGCTTTTTGTATTTAATTCCGAAGCCATTTCTGTGTTTCATCGTCAATAAGAAGGTCAGAGGGATACAGTAAACCTGAAGTGAAGCATCGGAATCTCTAACTAGTGTTACAGGAATGGTTCAAACATAGCCAGTAAGAAGAGTCAGTCTTCTTGTACTAAAGTCGGCAATGTGCCTTTTTTATTTATTTCCGATGCAATATCTGTGTTTCATCGGCAATAAGAAAGTCCAAGGGATACAGTAACCCTGAAGTGAAGCATCTGAATCTGTAACTAGCGTCACAGGAATGGTTCAAAACTTAGTCAGTAAGAAGAGTCAGTCTTCTTGTACTTAAGTCGGCATTGTGCCTTTTCTATTTAATTCCGATGCAATTTCTGTGTTTCATCGTCAATAAGAAGGTCAGAGGGATAGAGTAAACCTGAAGTGAAGCATCGGAATCTATAACTAGTATCACAGGATTGGTTCAAAACATAGTCAGTAAGAAGAGTCAGTCTTCTTGTTGTTAAATGGGCATTGTGCCTTTTCTATTTAATTCCGATGCAATATCTGTGTTTCATCGTCAATAAGAAGGTCAGACGGATACAGTAAACCTGAAGTGAAGCATCGGATTCTATAACTGTTGGCACAGGAATGGTTCCAAACATAGTCAGTAAGAAGAGTAAGTCTTCTTGGACTTAAGTCGGCATTGTGCCGTCTCTATTTAATTCCGATGCAATTTCTGTGTTTCATCGTCAATAAGAAGGTCCAAGGGATACAGTAAACCTGAAGTGAAGCAGCGGAATCTATAACTAGTGTCGCAGGAATGGTTCAAACAAAGACAAAAAGAAGAGTCAGTTTTCGTGTACTTATGTCGGCATTGTGCCTTTTGTTGTTAATTCCGATGCAATTTCTGTGTTTCATCGTCAAAAAGAAGGTCAGAGGGATACAGTAAACCTGAAGTGAAGCATCGGACTCTATAACTAGTGTCACAGGAATGGTTCAAAACATAGACAGTAGGAAGAGTCAGTCTTCTTGTACTTAAGTCGGCATTGTGCCTTTTGTATTTAACTCCGATGCACTATATGTGTCTCATCGTCAATAAGAAGATCCAAGGGATACAGTAAACCTGAAATGAAGCATCTTAATCTATAACAAGTGTCACAGGAATGGTTCAAAACATAGACAATAGAAAGATTCAGTCTTCATGTACTTAAGTCGGCATCGCGCCTTTTGTATTTATTTCCGATGCAATTTCTGTGTTTCATAGTCAAAAAGAAGGTCAGAGGGTTACAGTAAACCCGAAGTGAAGCATCGGAATCCATAACTAGTGTCACAGGAATAGTTCAAAACATAGTCAGTAATAAGAGTCAGTCTTATTGTACTTAAGTCGGCATTGTGCCTTTTGTATTTAATTCCGATGCAATTTCTGTGTTTCATCGTCAATAAGAAGGTCAGATGGATACAGTAAACCTGAAGTGAAGCATCGGAATCTATAACTAGTGTCACAGGAATGGTTCAAAGCATAGACAATAAGAAAGGTCAGTCTTCTTGTACTTAAGTCGGCATTGTGCCTTTTGTATTTAATTCCGATGCAATTTCTGTGTTTCATCGTCAATAAGACGGTCAGAGGGATACAGTAAACCTGAAGTGAAGCATCGGAATCTATAACTAGTGTCACAGGAATGGTTCAAAACATAGAAAGTAGGTAGATTCAGTCTTGTTGTACTTAAGTCAGCATTGTGTTTTCTATTTAATTCCGATGCACTTTCTGTGTTTCATCGTCAATAATCAGGTCCAAGGGATACAGTAAACCTGAAATGAAGCATCGGAATCTATAACTAGTGTCACAGGAATGTTTTAAAACATAGACAGTAGGAAGAGTCAGTCTACATGTACCTAAGTCGGCATTGTGCCTTTTGTATTTAATTCCGATGCAATTTCTGTGTTTCATCGTCAACAAGATGGTCAGAGGAATATCGTAAACCTGAAGTGAAGCATCGGAATCTATAACTAGTGTCACAGGAATGGTTCAAAACATAGTCAGTAAGAAGAGTCAGTCTTCTTGTACCTAAGTCCTCATTGTGCCTTTTGTATTTAATTCCGATGCTATTTCTGTGTTTCATCGTCAATAAGATGGTCCAAGGGATACAGTAAACCTGAAGTGAAGCATCGGAATCTATAACTAGTGTCACAGGAATGGTTCAAAACATAGACAGTAAGAAGAGTCAGTCTTCTTGTACTTAAATTGGCTTTATGCCCTTTCCAATTTCATTCCGATGCATTTACTGTGTTTCATCGTCAATAAGAACGTCCTAGGGATACAGTAAACCTAAGTGAAGCATCGGAATCTATAACTAGTGTCACAGGAATGGTTCAAATCATAGACAGTAGGGACAGTCAGTCTTCTTGTACTTAAGTCGGCATTGTGCCTTTTCTATTTAATTCCGATGCAATTTCTGTGTTTCATCGTCAATAAGAAGGTCAGAGGTATACTGTAAACCAGAAGTGAAGCATCGGAATCGGTAACTTGCGTCACAGGATTGGTTCAAAACATAGATAGTAAGAAGAGTCATTCTTCTTGTACTTAAGTCGGCATTGTGCCTTTTCTATTTAATTCCGATGCAATTTCTATGTTTCATCGTCAATAAGAAGGTCAGAGGGATACAGTAAACCTGACGTGAAGCATCGGAATCTATAACTAGTGTCACAGGAATGGTTCAAAACATAGTCAGTAAGAAGAGTCAGTCTTCTTGTACTTAAGTCGGCATTGTGACTTTGTATTTAATTCCGATGCAATTTCTGTGTTGCATCGTCAATAAGAAGGTCAGAGGGATACAGTAAACCTGAAGTGAAGCATCGGAATCTATAACTAGTGTCACAGGAATGGTTCAAAGCATAGACAGTAAGAAAGGTCAGTCTTCTTGTACATAAGTCGGCATTGTGCTTTTTGTATTTAATTCCGAAGCCATTTCTGTGTTTCATCGTCAATAAGAAGGTGCAGCATCGGAATCTGTAACTAGCGTCACAGGAATGGTTCAAAACATAAACAGTAAGAAGAGTCAGTCTTCTTGTACTTAGGTCGGCATTGTGCCTTTTCTATTTCATTCCGATGCAATTTCTGTGTTTCATCGTCAATAAGAAGGTCAGATGCTTCCGATGCTTCACCTGCAGTGAAGCATCGGAATCTATAACTAGAGTCACAGGAATGGTTCAAAACATAGTCAGTAAGAAGAGTCAGTCTTCTTGTACTTAAGTCGGCATTGTGACATTTGTATTTAATTCCGATGCAATTTCTGTGTTGCATCGTCAATAAGAAGGTCAGAGGGATACAGTAAACCTGAAGTGAAGCATCGGAATCTATAACTAGTGTCACAGGAATGGTTCAAAGCATAGACAGTAAGAAAGGTCAGTCTTCTTGTACTTAAGTCGGCATTGTGCTTTTTGTATTTAATTCCGAAGCCATTTCTGTGTTTCATCGTCAATAAGAAGGTCAGAGGGATACAGTAAACCTGAAGTGAAGCATCGGAATCTCTAACTAGTGTTACAGGAATGGTTCAAAACATAGCCAGTAAGAAGAGTCAGTCTTCTTGTACTAAAGTCGGCAATGTGCCTTTTTTATTTATTTCCGATGCAATATCTGTGTTTCATCGGCAATAAGAAAGTCCAAGGGATACAGTAACCCTGAAGTGAAGCATCTGAATCTGTAACTAGCGTCACAGGAATGGTTCAAAACTTAGACAGTAAGAAGAGTCAGTCTTCTTGTACTTAAGTCGGCATTGTGCCTTTTCTATTTAATTCCGATGCAATTTCTTTGTTTCATCGTCAATAAGATTGTCCAAGGGATACAGTAAACCTGAAGTGAAGCATCGGAATCTATAACTAGTGTCACAGGAATGGTGCAAATCATAGACAGTAGGAACAGTCAGTCTTCTTGTACTTGAGTCAGCATTGTGCTTTTTCTATTAAATTCCGATGCAATTTCTGTGTTTCATCGTCAATAAGAAGGTCAGAGGTATACTGTAAACCTGAAGTGAAGCATCGGAATCTGTAACTAGCGTCACAGGAATGGTTCAAAACATAGATAGTAAGAAGAGTCATTCTTCCTGTACGTAAGTCGGCATTGTGCCTTTTCTATTTAATTCCGATGCAATTTCTGTGTTTCATCGTCAATAAGAAGGTCAGAGGGATAGAGTAAACCTGAAGTGAAGCATCGGAATCTATAACTAGTATCACAGGAATGGTTCAAAACATAGTCAGTAAGAAGAGTCAGTCATCTTGTTGTTAAATGGGCATTGTGCCTTTTCTATTTAATTCCGATGCAATATCTGTGTTTCATCGTCAATAAGAAGGTCAGAGGGATACAGTAAACCTGAAGTGAAGCATCGGATTCTATAACTGTTGGCACAGGAATGGTTATAAACATAGTCAGTAAGAAGAGTAAGTCTTCTTGGACTTAAGTCGGCATTGTGCCGTCTCTATTTAATTCCGATGCAATTTCTGTGTTTCATCGTCAATAAGAAGGTCCAAGGGATACAGTAAACCTGAAGTGAAGCAGCGGAATCTATAACTAGTGTCGCAGGAATGGTTCAAACAAAGACAAAAAGAAGAGTCAGTTTTCGTGTACTTATATCGGCATTGTGCCTTTTGTATTTAATTCCGATGCAATTTCTGTGTTTCATCGTCAAAAAGAAGGTCAGAGGGATACAGTAAACCTGAAGTGAAGCATCGGACTCTATAACTAGTGTCACAGGAATGGTTCAAAACATAGACAGTAGGAGGAGTCAGTCTTCTTGTACTTAAGTCGGCATTGTGCCTTTTGTATTTAACTCCGATGCACTATATGTGTTTCATCGTCAATAAGAAGATCCAAGGGATACAGTAAACCTGAAATGAAGCATCTTAATCTATAACAAGTGTCACAGGAATGGTTCAAAACATAGACAATAGAAAGATTCAGTCTTCATGTACTTAAGTCGGCATCGCGCCTTTTGTATTTATTTCCGATGCAATTTCTGTGTTTCATCGTCAATAAGAAGGTCAGAGGGTTACAGTAAACCCGAAGTGAAGCATCGGAATCCATAACTAGTGTCACAGGAATGGTTCAAAGCATAGACAATAAGAAAGGTCAGTCTTCTTGTACTTAAGTCGGCATTGTGCCTTTTGTATTTAATTCCGATGCAATTTCTGTGTTTCATCGTCAATAAGTCGGTCAGAGGGATACAGTAAACCTGAAGTGAAGCATCGGAATCTATAACTAGTGTCACAGGAATGGTTCAAAACATAGAAAGTAGGTAGATTCAGTCTTGTTGTACTTAAGTCAGCATTGTGCTTTTCTATTTAATTCCGATGCACTTTCTGTGTTTCATCGTCAATAATCAGGTCCAAGGGATACAGTAAACCTGAAATGAAGCATCGGAATCTATAACTAGTGTCACAGGAATGTTTTAAAACATAGACAGTAGGAAGAGTCAGTCTACATGTACCTAAGTCGGCATTGTGCCTTTTGTATTTAATTCCGATGCAATTTCTGTGTTTCATCGTCAACAAGATGGTCAGAGGAATATCGTAAACCTGAAGTGAAGCATCGGAATCCATAACTAGTGTCACAGGAATGGTTCAAAACATAGTCAGTAAGAAGAGTCAGTCTTCTTGTACCTAAGTCCTCATTGTGCCTTTTGTATTTAATTCCGATGCTATTTCTGTGTTTCATCGTCAATAAGAAGGCCCAAGGGATACAGTAAACCCGAAGTGAAGCATCGGAATCTATAACTAGTGTCACAGCAATGGTTCAAAACATAGACAGTAAGAAGAGTCAGTCTTCTTGTATTTAAATTGGCTTTATGCCCTTTTCAATTTCATTCCGATGCATTTACTGTGTTTCATCGTCAATAAGTAGGTAAGAGAGATACAGTAAACCAGAAGTGAAGTATCGGAATCTCTAACTAGTGTCACAGGAATGGTTCAAAACATAGTCAGCAAGAAGAGTCAGTCATCTTGTACTTAAGTCAGCATTGTACCATTTGTATTTATTTTCGATGCAATATCTGTGTTTCATCGTCAATAAGAAGGTCCGAGGGATACAGTAACCCTGAAGTGAAGCATCGGAATCTGTAACTAGCGTCACGGGACTGGTTCCAAACTTAGACAGTAAGAAGAGTCAGTCTTCTTGTACTTAAGTCGGCATTGTGCCTTTTCTATTTCATTCCGATGCAATTTCTGTGTTTGATTGTCAATAAGAAGGTCAGAGGGTTACAGTAAACCTGAAGTGAAGCATCGGAATCTATAACTATTGTCACAGGAATGGTTCAAAACATAGTCAGTAAGGAGAGTCAGTCTTCTTGTACTTAAGTCCTCATTGTGCCTTTTGTATTTAATTCCGATGCAATTTCGGTGCTTCATCGTCAATAAGAAGGTCCAAGGGATACAATAAACCTGAAGTGAAGCATCGGAATCTATAACTAGTGTCACAGGAATGGTACAAATCATAGACAGTAAGAAGAGTCAGTCTTCTTGTACTTAAGTCGGCATTGTGCCTTTTGTATATATTTCGGATGCAATATCTGTGTTTCATCGTCAATAAGAAGGTCCAAGGAATACAGTAACCCTGAAGTGAAGCATCGGAATCTGTAACTAGCGTCACAGGAATGGTTCAAAACTTAGACAGTAAGAAGAGTCAGTCTTCTTGTACTTAAGTCGGCATTGTGCCTTTTCTATTTAATTCCGATGCAATTTCTTTGTTTCATCGTCAATAAGAACGTCCAAGGGATACAGTAAACCTGAAGTGAAGCATCGGAATCTATAACTAGTGTCACAGGAATGGTGCAAATCATAGACAGTAGGAACAGTCAGTCTTCTTGTACTTAAGTTGGCATTGTGCTTTTTCTATTTAATTCCGATGCAATTTCTGTGTTTCATCGTCAATAAGAAGGTCAGAGGTATACTGTAAACCTGAAGTGAAGCATCGGAATCTGTAACTAGCGTCACAGGAATGGTTCAAAACATAGATAGTAAGAAGAGTCATTCTTCCTGTACTTAAGTCGGCATTGTGCCGTCTCCATTTAATTCCGATGCAATTTCTGTGTTTCATCGTCAATAAGAAGGTCCCAGGGATACAGTAAACCTGAAGTGAAGCAGCGGAATCTATAACTAGTGTCGCAGGAACGGTTCAAAACAAAGACAAAAAGAAGAGTCAGTTTTCGTGTACTTATGTCGGCATTGTGCCTTTTGTATTTAATTCCGATGCAATTTCTGTGTTTCATCGTCAATAAGAAGGTCAGAGGGATACAGTTAACCTGAAGTGAAGCATCGGAATCTATAACTAGTGTCACAGGAATGGTTCAAAACAGTCAGTAAGAAGAGTCAGTCTTCTTGTACTTAAGTCGCGATTGTGCCTTTTGTATTTAATTCCGATGCAATTACTGTGCTTCATCGTCAGTAAGAAGGTCCAAGGGATACAGTAAATCTGAGGTGAAGCATCGGAATCTATAACTAGTGTCACAGGAATGGTTCAAAACATTGACAGTAAGAAGAGTCAGTCTTCTTGTACTTAAGTCGGCATTGTGCCTTTTGTATTTAACTCCGATGCACTATATGTGTTTCATCGTCAATAAGAAGATCCAAGGGATACAGTAAACCTGAAATGAAGCATCTTAATCTATAACAAGTGTCACAGGAATGGTTCAAAACATAGACAATAGAAAGATTCAGTCTTCATGTACTTAACTAGGCATCGCGCCTTTTGTATTTATTTCCGATGCAATTTCTGTGTTTCATAGTCAAAAAGAAGGTCAGAGGGTTACAGTAAACCCGAAGTGAAGCATCGGAATCTATAACTAGTGTCACAGGAATAGTTCAAAACATAGTCAGTAATAAGAGTCAGTCTTCTTGTACTTAAGTCAGCATTGTGCCTTTTGTATTTAATTCCGATGCAATTTCTGTGTTTCATCGTCAATAAGAAGGTCAGAGGGATACAGTAAACCTGAAGTGAAGCATCGGTATCTACAACTAGTGTCACAGGAATGGTTCAAAGCATAGACAATAAGAAAGGTCAGTCTTCTTGTACTTAAGTCGGCATGTTGCGTTTTGTATTTAATTCCGATGCAATTTCTGTGTTTCATCGTCAATAAGACGGTCAGAGGGATACAGTAAACCTGAAGTGAAGCATCGGAATCTATAACTAGTGTCACAAGAATGGTTCAAAACATAGAAAGTAGGTAGATTCAGTCTTGTTGTACTTAAGTCAGCATTGTGCTCTTCTATTTAATTCCGATGCTCTTTCTGTGTTTCATCGTCAATAATCAGGTCCAAGGGATACAATAAACCTGAAAAGAAGCATCGGAATCTATAACTAGTGTCACAGGAATGTTTTAAAACATAGACAGTAGGAAGAGTCAGTCTACATGTACCTAAGTCGGCATTGTGCCTTTTGTATTTAATTCCGATGCATTTTCTGTGTTTCATCGTCAACAAGATGGTCAGAGGAATTTCGTAAACCTGAAGAGAAGCATCGGAATCTATAACTAGTGTCACAGGAATGGTTCAAAACATAGTCAGTAAGAAGAGTCAGTCTTCTTGTACTTAAGTCCTCATTGTGCCTTTTGTATTTAATTCCGATGCTATTTCTGTGTTTCATCGTCAATAAGAAGGTCCAAGGGATACAGTAAACCTGAAGTGAAGCATCGGAATCTATAACTAGTGTCACAGGAATGGTTCAAAACATAGACAGTAAGAAGAGTCAGTCTTCTTGTACTTAAATTGGCTTTATGCCCTTTTCAATTTAATTATGATGCATTTATTGTGTTTCATCGTCAATAAGTAGGTAAGAGGGATACAGTAAACCTGAAGTGAAGCATCGGAATCTCTAACTAGTGTCACGGGAATGGTTCAAAACATAGTCAGAAAGAAGAGTCAGTCTTCTTGTACTTAAGTCAGCATTGTACCATTTGTATGTATTTTCGATGCAATATCTGTGTTTCATCGTCAATAAGAAGGTCCAAGGGATACAGTAACCCTGAAGTGAAGCATCGGAATCTGTAACTAGCGTCAAAGGAATGGTTCAAAACTTAAACAGTAAGAAGAGTCAGTCTTCTTTTACTTAGGTTGGCATTGTGCCTTTTCTATTTCATTCCGATGCAATTTCTGTGTTTCATCGTCAATAAGAAGGTCAGAGGTATACAGTAAACCTGAAGTGAAGCATCGGAATCTATAACTAGAGTCACAGGAATGGTTCAAATTATAGTCAGTAAGAAGAGTCAGTTTTCTTGTACTTAAGTCCTCATTGTGCCTTTAGTATTTAATTCCGATGCTATTTCTGTGTTTCATCGTCAATAAGAAGGTCCAAGGGATACAGTAAACCTGAAGTGAAGCATGGGAATCTATAACTAGTGTCACAGGAATGGTTCAAAACATAGACAGTAAGAAGAGTCAGTCTTATTGTACTTAAGACTGCCAGTCTCGCTAGCGGGATGAAAGCAGAGCTCACCATCTGCAGCATCGTCGACAGGACTGACTGCGGACCTTTGGTACAGAGCCGAGTGGAGGGTCTGAATCAGAGGCTGAGACGGTTCTGCGACCGTGTGGGCTGCAGATTCCTCGACTTGCGCCATAGGGTGGTGGGGTTTCGGGTTCCGCTGGATAGGTCAGGAGTCCACTACACGCAACAAGCGGCTACACGGGTAGCAGGGGTTGTGTGGCGTGGGCTGGGCGGTTTTTTAGGTTAGATGGCCTTGGGCAAGTACAGAAAGGGCAACAGCCTCAACGGGTGCGGGGCAAAGTCAGGACATGCGGGGACCAAGCAGCAATCGGTATTGTAATTGTCAACTGTCGAAGCTGCGTTGGTAAAGTACCGGAACTTCAAGCGCTGATAGAAAGCACCGAAGCTGAAATCGTTATAGGTACAGAAAGCTGGCTTAAGCCAGAGATAAATTCTGCCGAAATTTTTACAAAGGTACAGACGGTGTTTAGAAAGGATAGATTGCATGCAACCGGTGGTGGAGTGTTCATCGCTGTTAGTAGTAGTTTATCCTGTAGTGAAGTAGAAGTGGATAGTTCCTGTGAATTATTATGGGTGGAGGTTACACTAAACAACCGAACTAGGTTAATAATTGGCTCCTTTTACCGACCTCCCGACTCAGCAGCATTAGTGGCAGAACAACTGAGAGAAAATTTGGAATACATTGCACATAAATTTTCTCAGCATGTTATAGTCTTAGGTGGAGATTTCAATTTACCAGATATAGACTGGGACACTCAGATGTTTAGGACGGGTGGTAGGGACAGAGCATCGAGTGACATTATACTGAGTGCACTATCCGAAAATTACCTCGAGCAATTAAACAGAGAACCGACTCGTGGAGATAACATATTGGACCTACTGATAACAAACAGACCCGAACTTTTCGACTCTGTATGCACAGAACAGGGAATCAGTGATCATAAGGCCGTTGCAGCATCCCTGAATATGGAAGTTAATAGGAATATAAAAAAAGGGAGAAAGGTTTATCTGTTTAGCAAGAGTAATAGAAGGCAGATTTCAGACTACCTAACAGAACAAAACGAAAATTTCTGTTCCGACACTGACAATGTTGAGTGTTTATGGAAAAAGTTCAAGGCAATCGTAAAATGCGTTTTAGACAGGTACGTGCCGAGTAAAACTGTGAGGGACGGGAAAAACCCACCGTGGTACAACAACAAAATTAGGAAACTACTGCGAAAGCAAAGAGAGCTCCACTCCAAGTTTAAACGCAGCCAAAACCTCTCAGACAAACAGAAGCTAAACGATGTCAAAGTTAGCGTAAGGAGGGCTATGCGTGAAGCGTTCATTGAATTCGAAAGTAAAATTCTATGTACCGACTTGACAGAAAATCCTAGGAAGTTCTGGTCTTACGTTAAATCAGTAAATGGCTCGAAACAGCATATCCAGACACTACGGGATGATGATGGCATTGAAACAGAGGATGACACGCGTAAAGCTGAAATACTAAACACCTTTTTCCAAAGCTGTTTCACAGAGGAAGACCGCACTGCAGTTCCTTCTCTAAATCCTCGCACAAACGAAAAAATGGCTGACATCGAAATAAGTGTCCAAGGAATAGAAAAGCAACTGGAATCACGCAATAGAGGAAAGTCCACTGGACCTGACGGGATACCAATTCGATTCTACACAGAGTACGCGAAAGAACTTGCCCCCCTTCTAACAGCCGTGTACCGCAAGTCTCTAGAGGAACGAAGGGTTCCAAATGATTGGAAAAGAGCACAGATAGTCCCAGTCTTCAAGAAGGGTCGTCGAGCAGATGCGCAAAATTATAGACCTATATCTCTTACGTCGATCTCTTGTAGAATTTTAGAACATGTTTTTTGCTCGCGTATCATGTCATTTCTGGAAACCCAGAATCTACTATGTAGGAATCAACATGGATTCCGGAAACAGCGATCGTGTGAAACCCAACTCGCCTTATTTGTTCATGAGACCCAGAAAATATTAGATACAGGCTCCCAGGTAGATGCTATTTTTCTTGACTTCCGGAAGGCGTTCGATACAGTTCCGCACTGTCGCCTGATAAACAAAGTAAGAGCCTACGGAATATCAGACCAGCTGTGTGGCTGGATTGAAGAGTTTTTAGCAAACAGAACACAGCATGTTGTTATCAACGGAGAGACGTCTACAGACGTTAAAGTAACCTCTGGCGTGCCACAGGGGAGTGTTATGGGACCATTGCTTTTCACAATATATATAAATGACTTAGTAGATAGTGTCGGAAGTTCCATGCGGCTTTTCGCGGATGATGCTGTAGTATACAGAGAAGTTGCTGCATTAGAAAATTGTAGCGAAATACAGGAAGATCTGCAGCGGATAGGCACTTGGTGCAGGGAGTGGCAACTGACCCTTAACATAGACAAATGTAATGTATTGCGAATACATAGAAAGAAGGATCCTTTATTGTATGATTATATGATAGCGGAACAAACACTGGTAGCAGTTACTTCTGTAAAATATCTGGGAGTGTGCGTACGGAACGATTTGAAGTGGAATGATCATATAAAATTAATTGTTGGTAAGGCGGGTACCAGGTTGAGATTCATTGGGAGAGTGCTTAGAAAATGTAGTCCATCAACAAAGGAGGTGGCTTACAAAACACTCGTTCGACCTATACTTGAGTATTGCTCATCAGTGTGGGATCCGTACCAGGTCGGGTTGACGGAGGAGATAGAGAAGATCCAAAGAAGAGCGGCGCGTTTCGTCACCGGGTTATTTGGTAACCGTGATAGCGTTACGGAGGTGTTTAGCAGACTCAAGTGGCAGACTCTGCAAGAGAGGCGCTCTGCATCGCGGTGTAGCTTGCTCGCCAGGTTTCGAGAGGGTGCGTTTCTGGATGAGGTATCGAATATATTGCTTCCCCCTACTTATACTTCCCGAGGAGATCACGAATGTAAAATTAGAGAGATTAGAGCGCGCACGGAGGCTTTCAGGCAGTCGTTCTTCCCGCGAACCATACGCGACTGGAACAGGAAAGGGAGGTAATGACAGTGGCACGTAAAGTGCCCTCCGCCACACACCGTTGGGTGGCTTGCGGAGTATCAATGTAGATGTAGAAGACGGCACTATGCCCTTTTCAATTTAATTCCCATATAATTACTGTGTTTCATCGTCAATAAGAAGGTCAGAGTGATACAGTAAACCTGAAGAGAAGCATCGGAATCGCTAACTAGTGTCACACGAATGGTTCAAAACATAGTCAGCAGGAAGAGTCAGTCTTCTTGTACTTAAGTCAGCATTGTACCATTTGTATTTATTTTCGATGCAATATCTGTGTTTCATCGTCAATAAGAAGGTCCAAGGGATACAGTAACCCTGAAGTGAAGCATCGGAATCTGTAACTAGCGTCACGGGACTGGTTCCAAACTTAGACAGTAAGAAGAGTCAGTCTTCTTGCACTTAAGTCGGCATTGTGCCTTTTCTATTTCATTCCGATGCAATTTCTGTGTTTGATTGTCAATAAGAAGGTCAGAGGGTTACAGTAAACCTGAAGTGAAGCATCGGAATCTATAACTATTGTCACAGGAATGGTTCAAAACATAGTCAGTAAGAAGAGTCAGTCTTCTTGTACTTAAGTCCTCATTGTGCCTTTTGTATTTAATTCCGATGCAATTTCGGTGCTTCATCGTCAACAAGAAGGTCCAAGGGATACAGTAAACCTGAAGTTAAGCATCGGAATCTATAACTAGTGTCACGGGAATGGTTCAAAACATAGACAGTAAGAAGAGTCAGTCTTCTTGTACTTAAGTCGGTATTATGCCCTTTTCAATTTAATCCCGATGCAATTACTGTGTTTCATTGTCAATATGAAGGTCAGAGGAATACGGTAAACCTGAAGTGAAGCATCGGAATCTCTAACTAGTGTCACAGGAATGGTTCAAAACATAGTCAGTAAGAAGAGTCAGTCTTCTTGTACTTAAGTCGGCATTGTGCCTTTTGTATATATTTCGGATGCAATATCTGTGTTTCATCGTCAATAAGAAGGTCCAAGGTATACAGTAATCCTGAAGTGAAGCATCGGAATCTGTAACTACCGTCACAGGAATGGTTCAAAACTTAGACAGTAAGAAGAGTCAGTCCTTTTGTACTTAAGTCGGCATTGTGCCTTTTCTATTTAATTCCGATGCATTTTATGTGTTTCATCGTCTATAAGAATGTCAGAGAGATACAATAAACCTGAAGTGAAGCATCGGAATCAGTATCTAGTGCCACAGGAATGGTTCAAATCATAGTCAGTAAGAAGAGCCAGCCTTCTTGTACTTAAGTCGGCATTGTGCCTTTTCTATTTAATTCCGATGCAATTTCTTTGTTTCATCGTCAATAAGAACGGCCAAGGGATACAGTAAACCTGAAGTGAAGCATCGGAACCTATTACTGGTGTCACAGGAATGGTTCAAATCATAGACAGTGGGAACACTCAGTCTTCTTGTACTTAAGTCGGCATTGTGCCTTTTCTATTTAATTCCGATGCAATTTCTGTGTTTCATCGTCAATAAGAAGATCAGAGGGATACAGTAAACCTGAAGTAAAGCATCGGAATCTATAACTAGTGTCACAGGAATGGTTCAAAACATAGTCAGTAAGAAGAGTCAGTCTTCTTGTTCTTAAGTCGGCATTGTGCCTTTTGTATTTAATTCCGATGCAATATCTGTGATTCATCGTCAATAAGAAGGTCAGAGGGATACAGTAAACCTGAAGTGAAGCATCGGAATCTATAACTATTGTCACAGGAATGGTTCCAAAAACAGTCAGTAAGAAGAGTAAGTCTTCTTGTACTTAAGTCGGCATTTTGCCATCTCTATTTAATTCCGTTGCAATTTCAGTGTATCATCGTCAATAAGAAGTTCCAAGGGATACAGTAAACCTGAAGTGAATCATCGGAATTTATAACTAGTGTCACAGGAATGGTTCAAAACATAGTCGGTACGAAGAGTCAGTCTTCTTGTACTTAAGTCGGCATTGTGCCGTTTGCATTTAATTCCGATGCAATTTCTGTGCTTCATCGTCAATAAGAAGGTCCAAGGGATACAGTAAACCTGGAGTGGTGCATCGGAATCTATAACTAGTGTCACAGGAATGGTTCAAAACATAGACAGGAAGAAGAGTCAGCCTTCTTGTACTTAAGTCGCTATTGAGATTTTGTATTTAATTCCGATGCAATTTCAGTGTTTCATCGTCAATACGAAGGTCAGAGGGATACAGTGAACCTGAAGTGAAGTATCGGAATCTATAACTAGTGTCACAGGAATGGTTCAAAACAGTCTGTAAGAAGAGTCGGCCTTATGTACTTAAGTCGGCATTGTGCAACTTGTATTTGCTGCCTATGCAATTTCTGTGTTTCATCGTCAAAAAGAAGGTCAGAGGGATACAGTAAACCTCAAGTGAAGCATCGGAATCCATAACTAGTGTCACAGGAATGGTTCAAAACATAGTCAGTAAAAAGAGTCAGTCTTCTTGTACTTAAGTCAGCATTGTGCCTTTTGTATTTAATTCCGATGCAATTTCTGTGTTTCATCGTCAATAAGAAGGTCCAAGGGATACAGTAAACCTGAAGTGAAGCATCGGAATCTATAACTAATGTCACTGGAATCGTTCAAATTATAGACAGTACGAAGAGTCAGTCTTCATGTACTTAAGTCGGCATTGTGCCTTTTGTATTTAATTCCGACTCAATTTCTGTGTTTCATCGTCAATAAGAAGGTCAGAGGGATACAGTAAACCTGAAGTGAAGCATCGGAATCTCTAACTAGTGTCACAGGAATGGTTCAAAACATAGCCAGTGAAAAGAGTCAGTCTTCTTGTACTTAAGTCGGCATAGTGCCTTTTGTATTTATTTCCGATGCGATATCTGTGTATCATCGTCAATAAGAAGGTCCAAGGGATACAGTAACCCTGAAGTGAAGCATCTGAATCTGTAACTAGCGTCACAGGAATGATTCAAAACTTAGACAGTAAGAAGAGTCAGTCTTCTTGTACTTAAGTCGGCATTGTGCATTTTCTATTTAATTCCGATGCCATTTATGTGTTTCATCGTCTATAAGTAGGTCAGAGGGATACAATAAACCTGAAGTGAAGAATCGGAATCAATATCTAGTGCCACAGGAATGGTTCAAATCATAGTTAGTAAGAAGAGTCAGTCTACTTGTACTTAAGTCGGCATTGTGCCTTTTCTATTTAATTCCGATGCAATTTCTTTGTTTCATCGTCAATAAGGACGACCAAGGGATACAGTAAACCTGAAGTGAAGCATCGGAATCTATAACTAGCGTCACAGGAATGGTTCAAATCATAGACAGTAGGAACAGTCAGTCTTCTTGTACTTAAGTCGGCATTGTGCCGTTTCTATTTAATTCCGATGCAATTTCTGTGTTTCATCGTCAATAAGAAGGTCAGAGGTATACTGTAAACCTGAAGTGAAGCATCGGAATCGGTGACTAGCGTCACAGGATTGGTTCAAAACATAGATAGTAAGAAGAGTCATTCTTCGTGTACTTAAGTCGGCATTGTGCCTTTTCTATTTAATTCCGATGCAATTTCTGTGTTTCATCGTCAATAAGAAGGTCAGAGGGATACAGTAAACCTGAAGTGAAGCATCGGAATCTATAACTAGTGTCACAGGAATGGTTCAAAGCATAGACAGTAAGAAAGGTCAGACTTCTTGTACTTAAGTCGGCATTGTGCCTTTTTTATTTAATTCCGAAGCCATTTCTGTGTTTCATCGTCAATAAGAAGGTCAGTGGGATACAGTAAACCTGAAGTGAAGCATCGGAATCTATAACTAGTGTCACAGGAATGGTTCAAAGCATAGACCGTAAGAAAGGTCAGTCTTCTTGTACTTAAGTCGGCATTGTGCCTTTTTTATTTAATTCCGAAGCCATTTCTGTGTTTCATCGTCAATAAGTAGGTCAGAGGGATACAGTAAACCTGAAGTGAAGCATCGGAATCTCTAACTAGAGTTACAGGAATGGTTCAAACATAGCCAGTAAGAAGAGTCAGTCTTCTTGTACTTAAGTCGGCAATGTGCCTTTTTTATTTATTTCCGATGCAATATCTGTGTTTCATCGGTAATAAGAAAGTCCAAGGGATACAGTAACCCTGAAGTGAAGCATCTGAATCTGTAACTAGCGTCACAGGAATGCTTCAAAACTTAGACAGTAAGAAGGGTCAGTCTTCTTGTACTTAAGTCGGCATTGTGCCTTTTCTATTTAATTCCGATGCAATTTCTTTGTTTCATCGTCAATAAGAATGTCCAAGGGATACAGTAAACCTGAAGTGAAGCATCGGAATCTATAACTAGTGTCACAGGAATGGTGCAAATCATAGACAGTAGGAACAGTCAGTCTTCTTGTACTTAAGTCGGCATTGTGCTTTTTCTATTTAATTCCGATGCAATTTCTGTGTTTCATCGTCAATAAGAAGGTCAGAGGTATACTGTAAACATGAAGTGAAGCATCGGAATCAGTAACTATTGTCACAGGAATGGTTCAAAACATAGATAGTAAGAAGAGTCAATCTTCCTGTACTTAAGTCGGCATTGTGCCTTTTCTATTTAATTCCGATGCAATTTCTGTGTTTCATCGTCAATAAGAAGGTCAGAGGGATACAGTAAACCTGAAGTGAAGCATCGGAATCTATAACTAGTGTCACAGGAATGGTTCAAAACATAGTCAGTAAGAAGAGTCAGTCTTCTTGTTGTTAAGTGTGCATTGTGCCTTTTCTATTTATTTCCGATGCAATATCTGTGTTTCGTCGTCAATAAGAAGGTCAGAGGGATACAGTAAACCTGAAGTGAAGCATCGGAAACTATAACAATTGTCACAGGAATGGTTCCAAACATAGTCAGTAAGAAGAGTAAGTCTTCTTGTACTTAAGTCGGCATTGTGCCGTCTCTATTTAATTCCGATGCAATTTCTGTGTTTCATCGTCAATATGAAGGTCCAAGGGATACAGTAAACCTGAAGTAATGCAGCGGAATCTATAACTAGTGTCGCAGGAATGGTTCAAAGCAAAGACAAAAAGAAGAGTCAGTTTTCGTGTACTTATGTCGGCATTGTGCCTTTTGTATTTAATTCCGATGCAATTTCTGTCTTTCATCGTCAATAAGATGGTCAGAGGGATACAGTAAACCTGAAGTGAAGCATCGGAATCTATAACTAGTGTCACAGGAATGGTTCAAAACAGTCAGTAAGAAGAGTCAGTCTTCTTGTACTTAAGTCGGGATTGTGCTTTTGTATTTAATTCCCATGCAATTACTGTGTTTCATCGTCAGTAAGAAGGTCCAAGGGATACAGTAAATCTGAGGTGAGGCATCGGAATCTATAACTAGTGTCACAGGAATGGTTCAAAACATTGACAGTAAGAAGAGTCAGTCTTCTTGTACTTAAGTCGGCATTGTGCATTTTCTATTTCATTCCGATGCAATTTCTGTGTTTCATCGTCAAAAAGAAGGTCAGAGGGATACAGTAAACCTGAAGTGAAGCATCGGACTCTATAACTAGTGTCACAGGAATGGTTCAAAACATAGACAGTAGGAAGAGTCAGTCTTCTTGTACTTAAGTCGGCGTTGTGCCTTTTGTATTTAACTCCGATGCACTATATGTGTTTCATCGTCAATAAGAAGATCCAAGGGATACAGTAAACCTGAAATGAAGCATCTTAATCTATAACAAGTGTCACAGGAATGGTTCAAACCATAGACAATAGAAAGATTCAGTCTCCATGTACTTAAGTCGGCATCGCGCCTTTTGTATTTATTTCCGATGCAATTTCTGTGTTTCATAGTCAAAAAGAAGGTCAGAGGGTTACAGTAAACCCGAAGTGAAGCATCGGAATCTATAACTAGTGTCACAGGAATAGTTCAAAACATAGTCAGTAATAAGAGTCAGTCTTCTTGTACTTAAGTCGGCATTGTGCCTTTTGTATTTAATTCCGATGCAATTTCTGTGTTTCATCGTCAATAAGAAGGTCAGAGGGATACAGTAAACCTGAAGTGAAGCATCGGAATCTATAACTAGTGTCACAGAAATGGTTCAAAGCATAGACAATAAGAAATTTCAGTCTTCTTGTACTTAAGTCGGCATTGTGCCTTTTGTATTTAATTCCGATGCAATTACTGTGTTTAATCGTCAATAAGACGGTCAGAGGGATACAGTAAACCTGAAGTGAAGCATCGGAATCTATAACTAGTGTCACAGGAATGTGTCAAAACATAGTCAGTAAGAAGAGTCAGTCTTCTTGTTGTTAAGTGTGCATTGTGCCGTCTCTATTTAATTCCGATGCAATTTCTGTGTTTCATCGTCAATATGAAGGTCCAAGGGATACAGTAAACCTAAAGTGAAGCAGCGGAATCTATAACTAGTGTCGCAGGAATGGTTCAAAACAAAGACAAATAGAAGAGTCAGTTTTCGTGTACTTATGTCGGCATTGTGCCTTTTGTATTTAATTCCGATGCAATTTCTGTCTTTCATCGTCAATAAGAAGGTCAGAGGGATACAGTAAACCTGAAGTGAAGCATCGGAATCTATAACTAGTGTCACAGGAATGGTTCAAAACATAGAAAGTAGGTAGGTTCAGTCTTGTTGTACTTAAGTCAGCATTGTGCTTTTCTATTTAATTCCGATGCACTTTCTGTGTTTCATCGTCAATAATCAGGTCCAAGGGATACAGTAAACCTGAAATGAAGCATCGGAATCTATAACTAGTGTCACAGGAATGTTTTAAAACATAGACAGTAGGAAGAGTCAGTCTACATGTACCTAAGTCGGCATTGTGCCTTTTGTATTTAATTCCGATGCAATTTCTGTGTTTCATCGTCAACAAGATGGTCAGAGGAATATCGTAAACCTGAAGTGAAGCATCGGAATCTATAACTAGTGTTACAGGAATGGTTCAAAACATAGTCAGTAAGAAGGGTCAGTCTTCTTGTACTTAAGTCCTCATTGTGCCTTTTGTATTTAATTCCGATGCTATTTCTGTGTTTCATCGTCAATAACAAGGTCCAAGGAATACAGTAAACCTGAAGTGAAGCATCGGAATCTATAACTAGTGTCACAGAATTGGTTCTAAACACAGTCAGTAAGAAGAGTCAGTCTTCTCGTACTTATGTCGGCATTGTGCCTTTTCTATTTAATTCCGAAGCAATTTCTGTGTTTCATCGTCAATAAGAAGGTCCAAGGGATACAGTAACACTGAAGTGAATCATCGGAAACTATAACTAGTGTCACAGGAATGGTTCAAACCACAGTCAGTACGAAGAGTCGGTCTTCTTGTACTTAAGTCAGCATTCTGCCTTTTGTATTTAATTCCGATGCAATTTCTGTGTTTCGTCGTCAATAAGAAGGTCAGAGGTATACAATAAACCTGAAGTGAAGCATCGGAATCAATATCTAGTGACACAGGAATGGTTCAAATCATAGTCAGTAAGAAGAGTCAGTCTTCTTGTACTTAAGTCGGCATTGTGCCATTTCTATTTAATTCAGATGCAATTTCTGTGTTTCATCGTCCATAAGAATGTCCGAGGGATACAGTAAACCTGAAGTGAAGCATCGGAATCTATAACTAGTGTCACAGGAATGGTTCAAATCATAGACAGTAGGAAGAGTCAGTCTGCTTGTACTTAAGTCGGCATTGTGCCTTTTCTATTTAATTCCCATGCAATTTCTGTGTTTCATCGTCAGTAAGAAGGTCAGAGGTATACAGTAAACCTGAAGTGAAGCATCGGAATCTGTAACTAGCGTCACAGGAATGGTTCAAAACATAGATAGTAAGAAGAGACAGTCTTCTTGTACTTAAGTCGGCAATGTGCCTTTTCTATTTATTTCCGATGCAATTTCTGTGTTTCATAGTCAATAAGAAGGTCCAAGGGATACAGTAAACCTGGAGTGAAGCATCGGAATCTATAACTAGTGTCACAGGAATGGTTCAAAACATAGACAGTAAGAAGAGTCAGTCTTCTTGTACTTAAGTCGGCATTATGCCTTTTCTATTTAATTCCGATGCAATTTCTGTGTTTCATCGTCAATAAGGAGGTCAGAGGGATACAGTAAACCTGAAGTGAAGCATCGGAATCTCTAACTAGTGTCACAGGAATATTTCAAAACATAGTCAGTAAGAAGAGTCAGGCTTCTTTTTCTTAAGTCGGCATTGTGCCTTCTCTATTTAATTCCGAAGCAATTTCTGTGTTTCATCGTCAATGAGAAGGTCCAAGGGATACAGTAAACCTGAAGTGAATCATCGGAATCTATAACTACTGTCACAGGAATGGTTCAAAACATAGTCAGTACGAAGAGTCAGTCTTCTTGTACTTAAGTCGGCATTGTGCCTTTTGTATTTAAATCCGAAGCAATTTCTGTGTTTCGTCTTCAATAAGAAGGTCAGAGGGATACAGTAAACCTGAAGTGAAGCACCGGAATCTATAAGTAGTGTCACAGGAATGGTTAAAAACATAGACAGTAAGAAGAGTCACTCTTCTTGTACTTAAGTCGGCATTCTGCCTTTTGTATTTAATACCGATGCAAATTCTGTGTTTCATCGTCAATAAGAAGGTCCAAGGGATACAGTAAACCTGAAGTGAAGCATCGGAATCTATAATTAGTGTCACAGGAATGGTTAAAAACATAGACAAAAAGAAGAGTCAGTCTTCGTGTACTTAAGTCGGCATTGTGCCTTTTGTATTTAATTCCGATGCAATTTCTGTGTTTCATAGTCAATAAGAAGGTCAGAGGGATACAGTAAACCTGAAGTGAAGCATCGGAATCTATAACTAGTGTCACAGGATTGGTTCATAACAGTCAGTAAGAAGAGTCAGTCTTCATGTACTTAAGTCGGCATTGTGCCTTTTGTATTTAATTCCGATGCAATTTCTGTGTTTCATCGTCAGTAAGAAGGTCCACGGGATACAGTAAATCTGAGGTGAAGCATCGGAATCTATAACTAGTGTCACAGGAATGGTTCAAAACATTGACAGTAAAGGGAGTCAGTCTTCTTATACTTAAGTCCGCATTGTGCATTTTCTATTTAATTCCGATGCAATTTCTGTGTTTCATCGTCAAAAAGATGGTCAGAGGGATAGAGTAAACCTGAAATGAAGCATCGGACTCTATAACTAGTGTCACAGGAATGGTTCAAAACATAGACAGTAGGAAGAGTCAGTCTTCTTGTACTTAAGTCCGCATTGTGCCATTTGTGTTTAACTCCGATGCACTATCTGTGTTTCATCGTAAATAAGAAGATCCAAGGGATACAGTAAACATGAAACGAAGGATCGGAATCTATAACAAGTGTCACCAGAATGGTTCAAAATGTAGTCAATCGGAATATTCATTCTACATGTACTTAAGTCGGCATCGTGCCTTTTATATTTATTTCCGATTCAATTTCTGTGTTTCATCGTCAAAAAGAAGGTCAGAGGGATACAGTAAACCTGAAGTGAAGCATCGGAATCTATAACTAGTGTCACAGGAATGGTTCAAAACATAGTCAGTAAGAAGAATCAGTCTTCTTGTACTTAAGTCGGCATTGTGCCTTTTGTATTTAATTACGATGCAATTTCTGTGTTTCATCGTCAATAAGAAGGTCCAAGGGATACAGTAAACTAGAAGTGAAGCATCGGAATCTACAACTAATGTCTTAGGAATCGTTCAAAACATAGACAGTAGGATGAGTCAGTCTTCTTGTACTTAAGTCGGCATTGTGCCTTTTGTATTTAGTTCCGATGCAATTTCTGTTTTTCATCGTCAGTAAGATGGTCCACGGGATACAGTAAATCTGAGGTGAAGCATCGGAATCTATAACTATTGTCACAGGAATGGTTCAAAATATTGACAGTAAAGAGAGTCAGTCTTCTTATACTTAAGTCGGCATTGTGCATTTTCTATTTAATTCCGAGGCAATTTCTGTGTTCCTTCGTCAATAAGAAGGTCAGAGGGATACAGTAAACCTGAAGTGAAGCATCGGAATCTCTAACTAGTGTCACAGGAATGGTTCAAAACATAGTCAGTAAGAAGAGTCAGTCTACTTGTACTTAAGTCGGCATTGTGCCTTTTGTATCTAATTCCGATGCAATATCTGTGTTTCATCGTCAATAAGAATGTCCAAGGGATACAGTAAACCGGGAGTGAAGCATCGGAATCTATAACTAGTGTCACAGGAATGATTCAAATCATAGACAAAAAGAAGAGTCATTCTTCTTGTACTTAAGTCGGCATTGTGCCTTTTGTATTTAATTCCGATGCAATTTCTGTGTTTCATCGTCAAAAAGAAGGTCAGATGGTTACAGTAAACCTGAAGTGAAGCATCGGAATCTATAACTAATGTCACAGGAAACGTTCAAAACATAGACAGTACGAAGAGTCATTCTTCTTGTACTTACGTCGGCATTGTGCCTTTTGTATTTAATTCCGATGCAATCTCTGTGTTTCATCGTCAATATGGAGGTCAGAGGGATACAGCAAACCTGAAGTGAAATATCGGAATCTATAACTAGTGTCACACGAATGGTTCCAAACATAGTCAGTAAGAAGAGTCAGTGTTCTTGTACTTAACTCGGCATTGTGCCTTTTGTATTTAATTCCGATGCAATTTCTGTGTTTCATCGTCAATAAGAATGTCCATGGGATACAGTAAACCTGAAGTAAGCATCGTAATCTATAACTAGTGTCACAGGAATGGTTCAAAACATAGACAGTAGGAAGAGTCAGTCTTCTTGTACTTAAGTCGGCATAGGGCGTTTTCTATTTCATTCCGATGCAATTTCTGTGTTTCATCGTCAACAAGAAGGTCAGAGTGATACAGTAACCCTGAAGTGAAGCATCGGAATCTGTAACTAGCGTCACAGGAATGGTTCAAAACATAGACAGTAAGAAGAGTCAGTCTTCTTGTACATAAGTCGGCATTGTGCCTTTTCTATTTAATTCCGATGCAATTTCTGTGTTTCGTCGTCAATAAGAAGGTCCAAGGAATACAGTAAACCTGGAGTGAAGCATCGGAATCTATAACTAGTGTCACAGGAATGGTTCAAAACATAGACAGTAAGAAGAGTCAGTCTGCTTGTACTTAAGTCGGCATTGTGCCTTTTCTATTTAATTCCGATGCAATTTCTGTGTTTCATCGCCAAAAAGAAGGTCAGAGGGATACAGTAAACCTGAAGTGAAGCATCGGAATCTATAACTAGAGTCACAGGAATGGTTCGAGGCATAGTCAGTAAGAAGAGTCAGTCTTCTTGTACTTAAGTCGGCATTGTGGCTTTTCTATTTAATTCCGATGCAATTTCTGTGTTTCATCGACAATAAGAAGGTCCAAGGGATACAGTAAACCGGAAGTGAAGCATCGGAATCTATCACTAGTGTCACAGGAATGGTTCAAAACATAGACAAAAAGAAGAGTCATTCTTATTGTACTTAAGTCGGCATTGTGCCTTTTGTATTTAATTCCGATGCAATTTCTGTGTTTCATCGCCAATAAGAAGGTCAGAGGGTTATAGTAAACCTGAAGTGAAGCATCGGAATCTATAACTAGTGTCAGAGGAATGGTTCAAAACAGTCAATAAGAAGAGTCAGTCTTCTTGTACTTAAGTCGGCATTGTGCTTTTGTATTTAATTCCGATGCAATTTCTGTGTTTCATCGACAATAAGAAGGTCCAAGGGATACAGTAAACCGGAAGTGAAGCATCGGAATCTATCACTAGTGTCACAGGAATGGTTCAAAACATAGACAAAAAGAAGAGTCATTCTTCTTGTACTTAAGTCGGCATTGTGCCTTTTGTATTTAATTCCGATGCAATTTCTGTGTTTCATCGTCAAAAAGATGGTCAGAGGGATACAGTAAACCTAAAGTGAAGCATCGGACTCTATAACTAGTGTCACAGGAATGGTTCTAAACATAGACAGTAGGAAGAGTCAGTCTTCTTGTACTTTAGTCGTCATTGTGCCTTTTGTATTTAACTCCGATGCACTATCTGTGTTTCATCGTCAATTAGAAGATCCAAGGGATACAGTAAACATGAAATGAAGCATCGGAATCTATAACAAGTGTCACAAGAATGGTTCAAAACATAGTCAATAGGAAGATTCATTATACATGTACTTAAGTCGGCATCGTGCCTTTTGTATTTATTTCCGATTCAATTTCTGTCTTTCATCGTCAAAAAGAAGGTCAGAGGGATACAGTAAACCTGAAGTAAAGCATCGGAATCTATAAGTAGTGTCACAGGAATGGTTCAAAACATAGTCAGTAAGAAGAGTCAGTCTTCTTGTACTTAAGTCGGCATTGTGCCTTTTGTATTTAACTAGGATGCAATTTCTGTGTTTCATCGTCAATAAGAATGTCCAAGGGGTACAGTAAACCTGAATTGAAGCATGGGAAATTATAACTAGTGCCACAGGAATGGTTCAAATCATAGTCAGTAAGAAGAGTCAGTCTTCTTGTACTTAAGTCGGCATTGTGCCTTTTGTATTTAACTACGATGCAATTTCTGTGTTTCATCGTCAATAAGAAGGTCCAAGGGATACAGTAAACCAGAAGTGAAGCATCGGAATCTCTAACTAGTGTCACAGGAATGGTTCAAAACATAGCCAGTAAGAAGAGTCACTCTACTTGTACTTAAGTTTTCATTGTGCTTTTGTATTTAATTCCGATGCAATTTCTGTGTTTCATCGTCAATAAGAAGGTCCGAGGGATACAATAAATCTGAAGTGAAGCATCGGAATCTATAACTAGTGTCACAGGAAGGTTCAAAACGTAGACAGTAGGAAGAGTCAGTCTTCTTGTACTTAAGTCGACATTGGGCCTTTTGTATTTAGTTCCGATGCAATTTCTGAGTTTCATCGTCAATAAGAAGGTCCTAGTGATAGAGTAAACCTGGAGTGAAGCATCGGAATCTATAACTAGTGTCTCAGGAATGGTTCAAAACATAGACAGTAAGAAGAGTCGGTCTTCATGTACTTAAGTCGGCATAGTGCCTTTTCTATTTAATTCCGAGGCAATTTCTGTGTTCCTTCGTCAATAAGAAGGTCAGAGGGATACAGTAAACCTGAAGTGAAGCATCGGAATCTCTAACTAGTGTCACAGGAATGGTTCAAAACATAGTCAGTAAGAAGAGTCACTCTACTTGTACTTAAGTCTTCATTGTGCTTTTGTATTTAATTCCGATGCAATTTCTGTGTTTCATCGTCAATAAGAAGGTCCAAGGGATACAATTAATCTGAAGTGAAGCATCGGAATCTATAACTAGTGTCACAGGAAGGTTCAAAACGTAGACAGTAGGAAGAGTCAGTCTTCTTGTACTTAAGTCGGCATTGGGCCTTTTCTGTTTAATTCCGATGCAACTTCCGTGTTTCATCGTGAACAAGAAGGTAAGAGGGATACAGTAAATCTGAAGTGAAGGATCGGAATCAATAACTAGTGTCACAGGAATGGTTCAAATCATAGACAGCAGGAAGAGTCAGTCTTCTTGTACTTTAGTCGGCATTGTGCCGTTTGTATTTAATTCCGATGCAATTTCTGTGTTTCATCGTCAATAAGAAGGTCCAAGGGATATAGTAAACCTGGAGTGAAGCATCGGAATCTATAACTAGTGTCACAGGAATGGTTCAAAACATGGACACTAAGAAGTGACAGTCTTCTTGTACTTAAGTCGGCACTGTGCCTTTTGTATTTAATTCCGATGCAATTTCTGTGTTTCATCGTCAATATGATGGTCAGAGGGATACGGCAAACCTGAAGTGAAGTATCGCAATCTATAACTAGTGTCACAGGAATGGTTCCAAACATAGTCAGTAAGAAGAGTCAGTGTTCTTGTACATAAGTCGGCATTGTGCCGTTTCTATTTAATTCTGATGCAATTTCTGTGTTTCATCGTCAATATGAAGGTCAGAGGGATACAGCAAACCTGAAGTGAAGTATCGGAATCAATAACTAGTGTCACACGAATGGTTCCAAACTTAGTTAGTAAGAAGAGTCAGTGTTCTTATACTTAAGTCGGCATTGTGGCTTTTCTATTTAATTCTGATGCAATATCTGTATTTCATAGTCAAAATGAAGGTCAGAGGGTTACAGTAAACCCGAAGTGAAGCATCGGAATCTATAACTAGTGTCACAGGAATAGTTCAAAACATAGTCAGTAATAAGAGTCAGTCTTCTTGTACTTAAGTCGGCATTGTGTCTTTTGTATTTAACTCCGATTCAATTTCTGTGTTTCATCGTCAATAAGAAGGTCAGAGGGATACAGTAAACATGAAGTGAAGCATCGGAATCTATAACTAGTGTCACAGGAATGGTTCAAAGCATAGACAATAAGAAAGGTCAATCTTCTTGTACTTAAGTCGGCATTGTGGCTTTTGTATTTAATTCCGATGCAATTTCTGTGTTTCATCGTCAATAAGAAGGTCAGAGGGATACAGTAAACCTGAAGTGAAGCATCGGAATCTATAACTAGTGTCACAGGAATGGTTCAAAACATAGAAAGTAGGAAGATTCAGTCTTGTTGTACTTAAGTCAGCATTGTGTTTTTCTATTTAATTCCGATGCACTTTCTGTGTTTCATCGTCAATAACAAGGTCCAAGGGATACAGTAAACCTGAAATGAAGCATCGGAATCCATAACTAGTGTCACAGGAATAGTTCAAAACATAGTCAGTAAGAAGAGTCAGTCTTCTTGTTCTTAAGTCGGCATTGTGCATTCTCTATTTAATTCCGAAGCAATTTCTGTGTTTCATCGTCAATAAGGAGGTCCAAGGGATACAGTAAACCTGAAGTGAATCATCGGAAACTATAACTAGTGTCACAGGAATGGTTTAAAACATAGTCAGTAGGAAGAGTCAGTCTTCATGTACTTAAGTCGGCATTGTGCCTTTTGTATTTAATTCCGATGCAACTTCTGTGTTTCGTCGTCAATAAGAAGGTTAGAGGGATACAATAAATCTGAAGTGAAGCATCGGAATCAATATCTAGTGCCACAGGAATGGTTCAAATCATAGTCAGTAAGAAGAGTCAGTCTTCTTGTACTTAAGTCGGCATTGTGCTTTTCTATTTAATTCCGATGCACTTTCTGTGTTTCATCGTCAATAACAAGGTCCAAAGCATACAGTAAACCTGAAATGAAGCATCGGAATCTATAACTAGTGTCACAGGAATGTTTTAAAACATAGGCAGTAGGAAGAGTCAGTCTACATGTACCTAAGTCGGCATTGTGCCTTTTGTATTTAATTCCGATGCAATTTCTGTGTTTCATCCTCAACAAGATGGTCAGAGGAATACAGTAAACCTGAAGTGAAGCATCGGAATCTATAACTAGTGTTACAGGAATGGTTCAAAACATAGTCAGTAAGAAGAGTCAGTCTTCTTGTACTTAAGTCCTCATTCTGCCTTTTGTATTTAATTCCGATGCAATTTCTGTGTTTCATCGTCAATAACAAGGTCCAAGGGATACAGTAAACCTGAAGTGATGCATCGGAATCTATAACTAGTGTCACAGGAATGGTTCAAAACATAGACAGTAAGAAGAGTCAGTCTTCTTGTACTTAAGTCGGCATTGTGCCTTTTCTTTTTAATTCCGATGCAATTTCTGTGTTTCATCGTCCATAAGAACGTCCAAGGGATACAGTAAACCTGAAGTGAAGCATCGGAATCTATAACTAGTGTCACAGGAATGGTTCAAATCGTAGCCAGTAGGAAGAGTCAGTCTTCTTGTACTTAAGTCGGCATTGTGCCTTTTCTATTTAAAACCCATGCAATTTCTGTGTTTCATCGTCAATAAGAAGGTCAGAGGTATACTGTAAACCTGAAGTGAAGCATCGGAATCTGTAACTAGCGTCACAGGAATCGTTCAAACATAGATAGTAAGAAGAGTCAGTCTTCTTGTACTTAAGTCGGGAATGTGCCTTATCTATTTATTTCCGATGCAATTTCTGTGTTTCATCGTCAATAAGATGGTCCAAGGGATACAGTAAACCTGGAGTGAAGCATCGGAAAATATAATTAGTGTCACAGGAAGGGTTCAAAACATAGACAGTAAGAAGAGTCAGTCTTCTTGTACTTATGTCGGCATTGAGCCTTCTCTATTTAATTCCGAAGCAATTTCTGTGTTTCATCGTCAATAAGAAGGTCCAAGGGATACAGTAAACCTGAAGTGAATCATCGGAAACTATAACTAGTGTCACAGGAATGGTTTAAAACATAGTCAGTACGAAGAGTCAGTCTTCTTAAACTTAAGTCGGCATTGTGAATTTTGTATTTAATTCCGATGCAATTTCTGTGTTTCGTCGTCAATAAGAAGGTCAGAGGGATACAATAAATCTGAAGTGAAGCATCGGAATCAATATCTAGTGCCACAGGAATGGTTCAAATCAAAGTCAGTAAGAACAGTCAGTCTTCTTGTACTTAAGTCGGCATTGTGCCTTTTCTATTTAATTCCGATGCAATTTCTGTGTTTCATCGTCCATAAGAACGTCCAAGGGATACAGTAAACCTGAAGTGAAGCATCGGAATCTACAACTAGTGTCACAGGAATGGTTCAAATCATAGACAGTAGGAGGAGTCAGTCTTCTTGTACTTAAGTCGGCATTGTGCTTTTTCTTTTTAATTCCCATGCAATTTCTGTGTTTCATCGTCAATAAGAAGGTCAGCGGTATACAGTAAACCTGAATTGAAGCGTCGGAATCTGTAACTAGCGTCACAGAAATGGTTCAAAAAATAGATAGTACGAAGTGTCAGTCTTCTTGTACATAAGTCGGCATTGTGCCTTTTGTATTTATTTCCGATGCAATTTCTGTGTTTCGTCGTCCATAAGAAGGTCAGAGGGTTACAGTAAACCTGAAGTGAAGCATCGGAATTTATAACTAGTGTCACAGGAATGGTTAAAAACATAGACAGTAAGAACAGTCAGTCTTCTTGTACTTAAGTCGGCATTCTGCCTTTTGTATTTAATTCCGATGCAATTTCTGTGCTTCATCGTCAATAAAAAGGTCCATGGGATACAGTAAACCTGAAGTGAAGCATCGGAATCTATAATTAGTGTCACAGGAATGGTTCCAAACATAGACAAAAGGAAGAGTCAGTCTTCTTGTACTTCAGTCGGCATTGTGCCTTTTGTATTTAATTCCGATGCAATTTCTGTGTTTCGTCGTTAACAAGAATGTCAGAGGGATACAGTTATCCTGAAGTGAAGCATCGGAATCTGTAACTAGCGTCACAGAAATGGTTCAAACATAGATAGTACGAAGAGTCAGTCTTCTTGTACATAAGTCGGCATTGTGCCTTTTGTATTTAATTCCGATGCAATTTCTGTGTTTCGTCGTCAATAAGAAGGTCAGAGGGTTACAGTAAACCTGAAGTGAAGCATCGGAATTTATAACTAGTGTCACAGGAATGGTTAAAAACATAGACAGTAAGAAGAGTCAGTCTTCATGTACTTAAGTCGGCATTGTGCCTTTTGTATTTAACTCCGATTCACTATCTGTGTTTCATCGTCAATAAGAAGATCTATGGGATACAGTAAACGAGAAGTGAAGCATCGGAATCTATAACTAATGTCATAGGAATCGTTCAAAACATAGACAGTAGGAAGAGTCAGTCTTCTTGTACTTAAGTCAGCGTTGTGCCTTTTGTATTTATTTCCGATGCAATTTCTGTGTTTCATCGTCAATAAGAAGGTCCAAGGGAAACAATAAATCTGAAATGAAGCATCGGAATCTATAACTAGTGTCACAGGAATGGTTCAAAACATAGACAGTAGGAAGAGTCGGTCTTCTTGTACTTATGTCGTCATTGGGCCTTTTCTATTTAATTCCGATGCAACTTCTGTGTTTCATCGTCAACAAGAAGGTCAGAGGGATACAGTAAATCTGAAGTGAAGCATCGGAATCAATAACTAGTGTCACAGGAATGGTTCAAATCATATACAGTAGGAAGAGTCAGTCTTCTTGTACTTAAGTCGGCATTGGGCATTTTCTGTTTAATCCCGATACAATTTCTGTGTTTCATCGTCAACAAGAAGGTCAGAGGGATACAGTAAACCTGACGTGAAGCATCGGAATTTGTAACTAGCGTCACAGGAATGGTTCAATGCATAGACAGTAAGAAGAATCAGTCTCTTGTACTTAAGTCGGCATTGTGCCGTTTGTATTTAATTCCGATGCAATTTCTGTGTTTCATCGTCAATAAGAATGTCCAAGGGATATAGTAAACCTGAAGTGAAGCATCGGAATCTATAACTAGTGCCACAGGAATGGTTCCAAACTTAGTCCGTATGAAGAGTCAGTCCTCTTGTTCTTAAGTCGGCATTGTGCCTTTTCAATTTATTACCGATGCAATTTCTGTGTTTCATCGTAAATGAGAAGGTCCAAAGGATACAGTAAACCTGAAGTGAATGATACGAATCTATAACTAGTGTCACAGGAATGGTTCAAATTATTGTCAGTACGAAGAGTCAGTCTTCTTGTACTTAAGTCGGCATTGTGCCTTTTGTATTTAATTCCGATGCAATTTCCGTGTTTCATCGTCAATAAGAAGGTCAGAGGGATACAGTAACCCTGAAGTGAAGCATCGGAATCTGTAACTAGCGTCACAGAAATGGTTGAAAACATAGACAGTAAGAAGAGTCAGTCTTCTTGTACTTAAGGCGGCATTGCGCCTTTTCTATTTAATTCCGGTGCAATTTCTGTGTTTCATCGTCAATAAGAAGGTCCAAGGGATACAGTAAACCTGAAGTGAAGCATCGGAAACTATAACTAGTGTCACAGGAATGGATCAAAACATAGACAATAAGAAGAGTCAGTCTTCTTGTACCAAAGTCGGCATTGTGCCTTTTCTATTTAATTCCGATGCAATATCTGTGTTTCATCGTCAATAAGAAAGTCAGGGGGATACAGTAAACCAGAAGTGAAGCATCGGAATCTCTTACTAGTGTCACAGGAATGGTTCAAAACATAGTCAGTACGTAGAGTCAGTCTTCTCGTACTTACGTCGGCATTGTGCCTTTTGTATTTAATTCGGATGCAATTTCTGTGTTTCATCGTCTATAAGAAGGTCAGAGGGATACAGTAAACCTGAAGTGAAGCATCGGAATCTATAACTAGTGTCACAGGAATGGTTCAAAACAGTCAGTAAGAAGAGTCAGTCTTCTTGTACTTTGTATTTAATTCCGATGCATTTTCTGTGTTTCATCGTCAATAAGAAGGTCAGAGGGATACAGTAAACCTGAAGTGAAGCATCGAAATCTATAACTAGTGTCACAAGAGTGGTTCCAAACATAGTCAGTAAGAAGAGTCGGTCTTCTTGTACTTAAGTCGGCATTGTGCCTTTTCTATTTCATTCCGATGCAATTTCTGTGTTTCATCGTCAATAAGAAGGTCCATGGGATACAGTAAACCAGAAGTGAAGCATCGGGATCTATAACTAGTGTCAGAGGAATGGATCAAAACAGTCAGTGAGAAGAGTCAGTCTTCTTGTACTTAAGTCGGCATTGTGCCTTTTCTATTTAATTCCGATGCAATTTCTGTGTTTCATCGTCAATAAGAAGGTGCAAGGGATACAATAAATCTGAAGGAAGCATCGGAATCTATAACTAGTGTCACAGGAATGGTTCAAAACATAGACAGTGGGGAAGAGTCAGTCTTCTTGTACTTAAGTCGGCATTGGGCCTTTTCTATTTAATTCCGATCCAACTTCTGTGTTTCATCGACAACAAGAAGGTCACAGGGATACAGTAAACCTGAAGTGTAGCATCGGAAACAATAACTAGTGTCACAGGAATGGATCAAAACATAGACAATAAGAAGAGTAAGTCTTCTTGTACTTAAGTCGGCAATGTGCCTTTTTTTTATAATTCCGATGCAATTTCTGTGTTTCATCGTCAATAAGAAGGTCAGAGGGATACAGTAAACCAGAAGTGAAGCATCGGAATCTCTTACTAGTGTCATAGGAATGGTTCAAAACATAGATAGTAAGAAGAGTCAGTCTTCTTGTACTTATGTCGGCATTGTGACTTTCCTATATAATTCCGATGCAATATCTGTGTTTCATCGGCAATATGAAGGTTAGAGGGATACAGTAAACCGGAAGTGAGGCATCGGAATCTATAACTAGTGCATAGGAATGGTTCAAAACATAGACAAAAAGAAAAGTCATTCTTCTTGTACTTGAATCGGCATTGTGCCTTTTGTATTTAATTCCGACGCAATTTCTGTGTTTCATCGTCAATAAGAAGGTCCAAGGGATACAGTAAAACTGAAGTGAAGCTTCGGAATCTATAACTAGTGTCACAGGAATGGATCAAAACATAGACAGTAAGAAGAGTCAGTCTTCTTGTACTTAAGTCGGCATTGTGCCATTTGTATTTAATTCCGATGTAATTTCTGTTTTCATCGTCAAATAGATGGTCAGAGGGAAACAATAAACCAGAAGTGAAGCATCGGAATCTATAAATAGTGTCACAGGAATGGTTCAAAACATAGACAATAGGAAGAGTCAGTCTTCTTGTACTTAAGTCGGCATTGTGCCTTTTCTATTTAATTCCGATGCCATTTCTGTGTTACATCGTCAAAAAGAAGGTCAGAGGGATACAGTATACCTGAAGTGAAGCATCGGAATCTATAACTAGTGTCACAGGAATGGTACAAATCATAGACAGTAGGTAGAGTCAGTCTTCTTGTACTTAAGTCGGCATTGCGCCTTTTCTATTTAATTCCGATGCAATTTCTGTGTTTCATCGTCAATAAGAAGGTCCAAGGGATACAGTAAACCTGTAGTGTAGCATCGGAAACAATAACTAGTGTCACAGGAATGGATCAAAACATAGACAATAAGAAGAGTAAGTCTTCTTGTACTTAAGTCGGCATTGTGCCATCTGTATTTAATTCCGATGTAATTTCTGTTTTCATCGTCAAATAGATGGTCAGAGGGATACAATAAACCTGAAGTGAAGCATCGGAATCTATAAATAGTGTCACAGGAATGGTTCAAAACATAGACAATAGGAAGAGTCAGTCTTCTTGTACTTAAGTCGGCATTGTGCCTTTTCTATTTAATTCCGATGCCATTTCTGTGTTTCATCTTCAATAAGAAGGTCCAAGGGATACAGTAAACCCGAAGTGAATCATCGTAATCTGTAACTAGTGTCACAGGAATGGTTCAAAACATAGTCAGTACGAAGAGTCAGTCTTTTCGTACTTACGTCGGCATTGTGCCTTTTGTATCTAATTCGGATGCAATTTCTGTGTTTAATCGTGTATAAGAAAGTCAGAGGGATACAGTAAACCTGAAGTGAAGCATCGGAATCTATAACTAGTGTCACAGGAATTGTTCAAAACATAGACAGTAAGAAGAGTCAGTCCTCTTGTACTTAAGTCGGCATTGCGGGTTTTGTATTTAATACCGATGCATTTTTTGTGTTTCATCGTCAATAAGAAGGTCAGAGGGATACAGTAAACCTGAAGTGAAGCATCGGAATCTATAACTAGTGTCACAGAAATGGTTCAAAACAATCAGTAAGAAGAGTCAGTCTTCTTGTACTTTGTATTTAATTCCGATGCATTTTCTGTGTTTCATCGTCAATAAGAAGGTCAGAGGGATACAGTAAACCTGAAGTGAAGCATCGCAATCTATAACTAGTGTCACAGGAATGGTTCCAAACATAGTCAGTAAGAAGAGTCAGTCTTCTTGTACTTAAGTCGGTATTGTGCCTTTTCTATTTAATTCCGATGCAATTTCTGTGTTTCATCGTCAATAAGAAGGTCCATGGGATACAGTAAACCTGAAGTGAATCATCGAAATCTATAACTAGTGTCACAGGAATGGTTGAAAACATAGTCAGTACGAAGAGTCAGTCTTATTGTACTTAAGTCGGCATTGTGCCTTTTGTATTTAATTCCGATGCAAAATCTGTGTTTCATCGTCAATAAGAAGGTCAGAGGGATTCAGTAAACCTGAAGTGAAGCATCGGAATCTATAACTAGTGTCACAGGAATGGTTCAAAACATAGACAGTAAGAAGAGTCAGTCTTCTTGTACTTAAGTCGGCATTGTGCCCTTTGTATTTACTTCCGATGCAATTTCTGTGTTTCATCGTCAATAAGAAGGTGCAAGGGATAAAGTAAACCTGAAGTGAAGCATCGGAGTCTATAACTAGTGTCACAGGAATGGTTCAAGCCATAGACAGTGAGAAGAGTCAGTCTTCTTGAAATTAAGTGGGCATTGTGCCTTTTGTATTTCATACCGATGCAATTTCTGTGTTTCATCGTCATTAAGAAGGTCAGAGGCATACAATAAACCTGAAGTGAAGCATCGGAATCTATAACAGTGTCACAGGAATGGTTCAAAACAGTCAGTAAGAAGAGTCAGTCTACTTGTACTTAAGTCGGCATTGTGCTTTTGTATTTAATTCCGATGCAATTTCTGTGTTTCATCGTCAATAAGAAGGTCCAAGGGATACAATAAATCTGAAGGAAGCATCCGAATCTATAACTAGTGTCACAGGAATGGTTCAAAACATAGACTGTGGGGAGGAGTCAGTCTTTTGTACTTAAGTCGGCATTGTGCCTTTTGTATTTAATTCCAATGCAATTTCTGTGTTTCATCGTCAATAAGAAGGTCAGAGGGTTACAGTAAACCTGAAGTGAAACATCGGGATCTATAACTAGTGTCAGTGGAATGGTTCAAAACAGTCAGTAAGAAGAGTCAGTCTTCTTGTACTTAAGTCGGCATTGTGCTTTTGTATTTAATTCCGATGCAATTTCGGTGTTTCATCGTCAATAAGAAGGTCCAAGGGATACAATAAATCTGAAGGAAGCATCGGAATCTATATCTAGTGTCACAGGAATGGTTCAAAACATAGACAGTGGGGAAGAGTCAGTCTTATTGTACTTAGGTCGGCATTGGGCCTTTTCTATTTAATTCCGATCCAACTTCTGTGTTTCATCGTCAACAAGAAGGTCAGAGGGATACAGTAAACCTGACGAGAAGCATCATAATCTGTAACTAGCGTCACAGGAATGGTTCAAAGCATAGACCGTAAGAAGAGTCATTCTTCTTGTACTTATGTCGGCATTGTGCCGTTTGTATTTAATACCAATGCAATTTTTGTGTTTCATCGTCAATAAGAAGGTCCAAGGGATATAGTAAAATTGGAGTGAAGCATCGGAATCTATAACTAGTGTCACAGGAATGGTTCAAAACATGGACACTAAGAAGTGTCAGTCTTCTTTTACTTAAGTCGGCATTGTGCCTTTTGTTTTTAATTCCGATGCAATTTCTGTGTTTCATCGTCAATAAGAATGTCCAAGGGATACAGTAAACCGGAAGTGAGGCATTGGAATCTATAACTAGTGCATAGGAATGGTTCGAAACATAGACAAAAAGAAGAGTCATTCTTCTTGTACTTACGTCGGCATTGTGCCTTTTGTATTTAATTCCGATGCAATTTCTGTGTTTCATCGTCAATAAGAAGGTCCAAGGGATACAGTAAAACTGAAGTGAAGCTTCGGAATCTATAACTAGTGTCACAGGAATGGATCAAAACATAGACAGTAAGAAGAGTCAGTCTTCTTGTAATTAAGTCGGCATTGTGCCTTTTGTATTTAATTCCGATGTAATTTCTGTTTTCATCGTCAAATAGATGGTCAGAGCGATACAATAAACCTGAAGTGAAGCATCGGAATCTTTAAATAGTGTCACAGGAATGGTTCAAAACATAGACAATAGGAAGAGTCAGTCTTCTTGTACTTAAGTCGGCATTGTGCCTTTTCTACTTAATTCCGATGCCATTTCTGTGTTACATCGTCAAAAAGAAGGTCAGAGGGATACAGTATACCTGAAGTGAAGCATCGGAATCTATAACTAGTGTC